>NC_143013.1:29634129-29983129 GCF_055824585.1 Amblyomma mixtum | reverse complement strand
AAAGCCACGCTGGGAGGAAGCTACAATTGTCAGACGCATAGGCCTGCGCTCTTGGCTCGTCAACATACATGGCACAGTAGCACGCCGACATCTCAACCAGCTGCGTAGATTTACGACGCCGTCTGAGAGCTGTCCGCCAGCGGAGAGAACACGTGCACCATCTTCCCACATAGCCTGGCACCTCTTCCCGGAAGAAGAGACTTCGCCCAGGACAGACCTAGGAGACACAGCGAACAACAGCCAGCCTACAAGTGTTTCTCCCCCGAGCGCACAAAGCCAGCGCGCCTCCACGCGTGAGCGCCGACCCCCTGCACGATACCAGGCAACTTTCTAAGGGGGAAGGAAGTGTTGTGTCCCCTTATTGCTTTTGTGTGTGTAACGACCACTCGCATCCTCCTCCTAAC
Organism: Amblyomma mixtum; assembly: GCF_055824585.1. Lineage (NCBI taxonomy): Eukaryota > Metazoa > Arthropoda > Arachnida > Ixodida > Ixodidae > Amblyomma > Amblyomma mixtum. Next base: position 29,982,725 of record NC_143013.1, on the reverse strand, counting down.
GACCACTCGCATCCTCCTCCTAACGACCACTTGCCCCTCGTCGCACGCTGTCGCCAGATGCCCCCCCATGGTGCGCCCCCGCATCCTCCTCCTGTTTTGGGAAGCCACTCCCTCCCGTGGACGCTTCTCCGCTCCCTCCTTTCTTCGGGCGGCCAGTTCGGCTCCTGCCTCGGTCGACGCTGGTCGCACCCTCATCGGCTTTAAATAAACGAAGTCTAAAAGTACCGTGTGCGTCTTTCGCTGCATTCAACACAGCGACCGGACACGACAGGGAGTAATTACTCATTGAGTTCCAAGCTTGCCGTCCCGGTTAGCTCAGTTGGTAGAGCGACTGCTCCGGTGTATCGGTGGTCCTGGGTTCGTACCCCGGACCAGGACGAATTTTTCTTTAACTACGAAGTTTCTGAGAAAGCTGTATAGCTTTCCTTTGTAGCCGTACGGCTGCGCTCGGGTGGACGTCAATGAGTAATTACTCCCTTATTAACTTGATTATGTTAGCTTATGTCGATTATATAAGCTGGATGATTGTCCTCTGCCGTTGGCGCATCTTCCTGACTGCCTTCAGGCTCGCCTAGCTCATTTCTGTCTCAAAACCTGCTTTGTACGAACTATTCAAAGCTATCCTCAACTTCCGATTGGGAAGATATAGATTTGGGCACCTCTGTTTTTTTTCCACATCCATGCCGGTATCCCGAATTGGGTCTAAAAATTACAACGAGAAAACCAAAGGAATGTTCAACACTCTAGCAAGGGAACAGCGGTTTGAAATTGGTGGCGAGGTGCTGGAAGTAGTAAGGGAATACGTCTACTTAGGGCAGGTAGTAACCGCAGATCGGGATCGTGAGAGGGAAATAACTAGAAGAATAAGAATGGGACAGAGCGCATATGGCAGGTTCTCTGTGGTCATGAATGGCAGTTTATAAATATCCCTCAAAAGAAAAGTATACAACACTTGTATCTTACCGGCACTCACCTACGGGCAAAAACGCGGAGGCTAGCGAAAAGGGTTCAGTTCAAGTTAATGACAACGCAGTGAGCTACGGAAAGAATAATTATAGTGTAACGTTCAGAGGCCGGAAGTGGGCAGAGAGGGTGAGGGGAAAAATGCGGGTTAATAACATCCTAGTCGAAATCGAGAGGAAGAAATGGGCTTGGGCAGGGCATGTTACGCAAATGGAAGATAATCGCTGGTCCTTAAAGGTAACGGAGCGGATTCTAAGAGACGGCAAGCGTAGCAGTGGACGCAGTAAGTTAGGTGGGCGGATCAGATAAATAAGTTAGCGGGGATACGGTGGCCGCAGCTGGCAAAGGACAGGGTTAACTGTAGAGACATAGCAGAGGCATTTGTCCTGAAATGGGCGTAGTCAGGCTGATGATGATGATGATGATGCCGGTAGCACGCCTGAACGATATTCTTTCTCGTGACGTCTCACTTATCTAACTCGGCCACTCTGAAGACCCAGTGCTTTCTCCTCTGCCTGCACTGCCCCAGAGATCATAGAGTCAACGATCCATAAAAACCATAAGCAGACTGAATGAATCTATATACAACGCATCAAAATGCGCAACCAGCACCAGACTCCACTTTATTGCAGCACACCCAGCAACGCAACGCCACCCGATTACCATCTAGAATAGCCATCGCAAACAGCGAAGACGCCGCCGTCTCAGAAGCACAGGACAAGCAGCCTAACGCACCACTGTCATAGCCAATGGCATCGGCAAGTGCTGCTGACATCCTGCAACGATGTGCCTCGAGTAAAGGCCCTGTGCGCAGCCTAGCATCTAGAAAAACTGACACAGCTACGCCGACTGGTAAGCCAAGCACTCCTTCTTCCATGTTACAAACACACACTACTACTACCATTTACGCAGCTCCACAATATCAACAACATATCCAACACATACCGTCAATGCTAGAATCTGATATGAACAAAACAGAGATCCCGTTAACGTGCTTTGAAAAGACTGAACAGACTTCACCTCCTGACTGACACTGCAAAGAAACTTGACTCAGCCAACGAACGCGACGAAACACGCCAGAGCATGCTTGAACGCCTTCTCCCAAATGAAAACTTTAGCTGCGAAAACATGGCGTACATTTCTCAGTCGCAAAAGAGGCAAGGAGAACACCTAGGAAATACGAAACATTTTCCGCACAAGCTCATACCGCTATAATGCTGGCACGCAGGACGTATTTCTCATACTACAAAGCACGCTTCTGCAGCCAAAGACAGCACAGACACAGGCACTTTTCGCAACAGACATAAAAAAGACCCTCGATAATATTACACATGATCTCATACTCAAGTCCGTTCAAGACACACGATGCGGCCCCAACATGTACAATTACATACGCAGTTTTCTCAAAGGTAGGGTAGCCCTTTTCAAGGCAGCGCCGTCTCTCTCTCCTCCCCAGTCAACATTACCCGTGGACCACCTCAAGGATCCATTATATCTCCAACCCTCATTAATATATGCCTGAGAGCTCTATCCACGATCTGAAACCGTCATCCCACATTCTACGCCGTTACCTTGTGGAACGAATCCGGATGTCCAGGGGACGTTGAAACGACCCTCCAGGAAAGCATACACACCATAGTGGATCACTTCCACGTAACCGGATTCAAACCGTCAGCAGAATAGTCAGAATTCCTCCTGATGAATCGAATGCAATACCAAAACAAAACCACCGCCCTGTTACAACTCACCCTACTCGGCAGACAGGTACCAAAGGTGACAGCGTGTAGAATACTCGGACTCCTAATACACGATTACGACAATACAAACTGCAACCTTGTACAATTTCAAAAAAGTTTTCCTATTCGTACCGCACAGTGCGTGAGCCACATGACTGAAGGAGCACGAAACATTAACAACAACGGTTTATGGGGTTTGAGGTCCCAAAGCGACTAAGGCTATGAGAGACGCCGTAGTGGAGGGCTCCGGAAATTTCGACCACCTGGGGTCACGGAAAACAAACCATACGGTGCGGTTGATGCAGCGCCCAAACGCACTTCTTTGAACTACTTTTTATGAAACGATACTCGAGCAATGAACTTCACAGGATGAGAACGCAAGACAGTTGAAGCTAGGGCTACTGCGCTGCGAACGGAAATTCAGTGACCGCGAGTGGCATCATGCCTATGCAGCTCCAGGCTAATGACTGGTTATCAGGAAGTGAAAGCCGCGGTCATTGTCTCACGACTCGATGGACACCTCAACCACGCCGTAGGGGAAGGTGGGGTTGAAAAAAGTAAATTAGCTGTGGTTTAACTACTGCTCAACCTAGTTAGAGAGTGAAAGCTCTAGTGTATCGAGTAACTAGAAGCGGCTTGGCGTCAGTAACGCTGAGAACGTTCCGGACAACTACCAGCACGGGAGCTCGTCGAAGAGGCTGCGTCTTCGTTCCCGTCCACGTCAGCGCCGTCTGCGGCGAGATCAGTCCCGGTAGGCACCTTTTCAAAGCGCAGAGTGACGTTATGCTAGGTCACGTGACTTGCACTCTGTTATAGGGTATATGACGTCATCCATTCACCCACTGTTATTCTTACATTTTGCTAAATTTTTCAAAGTCAAGCAGAAGGTCACTTCGTGTTTAGCACTTGTAGTTATCCACTGCTATAGAAACATATATACTCATTAATTGTTGCAATTAAATAGTATACATAATGTTAATTAGGCAAAACTTCATCTTTACAATGATGCATTACATGTGGACATTGTTTACTCCAATGTATTGTCATTACTATACTATGACGTCATCATGGCCAACCACAGTAACTAGTACACGCCTAGATGCAATAAGACTAGCGATCCTGCGGCGCTACTCCGCGGCCAAGCGCGGAGCTCGGCGCTGCGACCACCTGTTTCCAGACGCTTATCCGTTGTCTAGGCACGCCGTTGCTAACCGCCTGCTACTCCTCCCGAGGCTCCGGCGCCGTTAAGCTTTTGTTATAAAAGACTGCCGAGATCTCACACACCTTATCCGACGGATCCTTAGCAAAAAAATTGTACGACGCCATAGCGTAGTGTGTTAGGCTTTCCACTCTGAGCAGTTTGACACGTTTAAACGCAGGGCAGTCTCCCATGCCTCTCAGGTGGGTGTGGGGGAAGGTGAGGATTCTGAGCACATGGCCACACCATGTCAAAGCTATCGTATATCTCCCCACAGTGCGGGCAGCGCCCATCTATGTACGGATCAAAGTGTTTGGCGATGGCAGAACAGAGAAGAGTTCCTGTCTGCACTGCAGGTGCCGTGGAGTTCGCTCATCCGCTTTGCTCAGCCCCTTGGCAGGTGTTGGGTAGAGACGGTGGCTGTCGCAGTAATGAATTAAGATTTCGCGGGACCGCAGAAGCGGTTTATGAGCTACTCAGCCAGGAGAGCTAGAATGAGGAGCCCGGTGTGTGATCGCTCGGGCGGCCGCATCAGCGGCCTCAATGCCTCGTAGACCCTGGTGGCCAGGAGCCCAGATTACATTTGAACGAGTTGGATCGGCGAGAGCCCGTCTTATAATTTGGGAGGCAAGAGGTGATATTTCCACTGCAAGGTAGCGTTCACAGGCCCGGCGAATGTCTGTGCTAACCGTTCTCGATTTTGGATCGGTGGCAGCGAGAGCTGTTGCTATTTCCTCCGCTCGCGTTGAATTCGGGACCCTAAACGATAGGCCATCGACATTCACTCCCCGGGGGACTACGACAGCCGTGCAGAATCCCGCGGCCGACGGCCCTGTGATGTCTGCGTAGTAGACGCCCTGTTTAGATCCATATTGCCTCTCAAGTGTGCGAACCCGGGCTTGTAGTCTGCCTTTTATGTGAAGTCGTGTCCATGTTACGCGGGAGCGGAGCGACACAGAGCATATGGCGCCACAGCATCGGCCTCTTTTGTTGACGTCGACAATACTGTCTCATGCCCGTTAGTGCCAACTTCAATGTACACACTGTCGAGGCACAAGTGGATACTGTCCTCATTAGGGTCCACGGTAACGTGAAAGTTATCACCCTTAACATTAACCGCTAAGTCGGAATCGCGTAAAGGCCACGGCCACGAGATGCGAGGTGATGAACGCGTCCCTGTTAGCGAGGTAATGGACGTTAAATTTTTCCTTTCCGTTTTTTTGAAAAACAAAAAAGTGTATAAAAGTAGACGAGCCATGTGAATGAGCCCGGAATGCAAAAATGAGAAGGTAATGAAATAGCGCTCCGATGATCTGTGCTGCAGCGGCTACGTGGATGTTCACGGCCGTTAGAAATCATTACAGCGCCGGGCAGCATCGCCCTGGCCACTGTTCACTCGCGCAAAGCGCCGTAGCGCGGCGGCCGCAAGACATGGACGCAGCGGGCAAAGCGAACGCCGCACTAGGTGTTCAGCAGTGTTGTAGGCGTCACCGAAAAAAGTAACTAAATACGTTACTCGTTACACTAACAAAAAAAGAACGCGTTACCGCCCTACGTTACCTACAAAAAAAGGTAACGCATTTCCGTTACCGTTACCGAAAAAAAGTATCGCACGTTACTTTGCCGTTACTCCATGGCCATAAATTTTAATCAGTGGTTCCTCGCTGTAAGAACTCAAGATAACAATTTTATAAAGCTCATACTTCATATAATTCCAACGTCACAAAGAAAACATAGCTGAACTGAACAAATTTACAGTAATTCTGGTGTGCTTCTGCTTACGAAATTACGCGGAAATTGTGTAGCAATAACGAAATGCTTAAATGTCATAGTTCAGAAAAATATATTTGCGCACATAAACAATTTTTTTTTACTTGAACCTGCATAATTATTGCAAAAATGCTGAGTGTTTGCGTCAAGGTGTTCAAGGTCAGCTTCGCTCGCAAAACTTAGCCGCAGTTGCAGATAGAAACAACTGGTTGACTGCAATCCCTTTTTCTGTGCTGTATCATTGTACTCTTTCTATGGCTCTCTTGGGGCCAACTTGAAGTGAACTGGCGACATTCATGAGTTTGCTCACAAGAGGGAACTGCTTCCACCAAGAATGCGAGAGTGTCGCCTGGGAACGATACATTTTGGTTGAAAAACAAGCTTACGCAGAAACTCACTTAAAGATTTCTCCAAATGGTTCATTGGTGGCTTGGCATGCGTCCACTCTTTAGAGAGTTGTGTGTGTGGGTGGTTTGGGGGTGAATACAAGTGGGTGACTGCGTGTTCGTGCTTTCTTTTTTAGTTGAGTGCGTCGTCAAGGGCAGGTGTTTTCTGGCATGCATGCGAGCCGCAACAAGGGTCGTCGAGAGCACCGGTAGATTTTGTTTATTTGCACCATCATTTTCGGCGTTTTTTTTTTGAAGAAGAGGCGGAGGGGAACAATTGAAATAAAAAGTAACTAGTAACGTGACACGTCACGTTACCGAAAAATGTTAACGTAAGTACGTTGCCCGTTACAGGTCCGAAATGGTAACGAGTACGTTACTAAGTTACCGAAAAAAAGTAACGCGTTACCGGTAACGCCTTTACTTGTAACGCGTTACGGACAACCGCTGACCACCCGAGGGCGAGCGGCATCGATTTCTCGCCCTCTATCCTCGGCGCAAGCGAGCGGCAGTATCCGCCGGAGCTGCTTGTGGCCCATTCAGAGCGGCCTGAAGCATCCTTAAGTCCGTTCACTTGGACTGCATACGACCCGCATACCTTACGGCACGGTTCGGGTGTCCACCGAGATGTGAGAAAAGCACTGCGCCATTTCCTTTCCCGAAAAGCGAACCAACCAAGCGCATGCCACTGCATGGTCGCGACGCCGAATGCACGCGCCGAACACAATGTTTTACACAGTCCGAAGATGATTGCTCGAGGCCTAATCTAAAGTACTCTAACGCAGTTCAATATCGCAGGAAGACTGACCAATACGCGGGAGCTTAGCTAGACGCTGGACCATCACCCCACGGTCCGCACTATCCTGCAGCGCCATTTTTACTGAAGAGCTTAAGTGAACATGAAAGCAGAAAAAATTTGGTGCAGTTTGGCCTAAACGACAGCGAACCCTCATGTTTCGTTATACTGTACAGCCGACGCCGATGAATATCCAGCAGGAAAGGTGCGCTTCTAAGCCGAGTAGTGGACCCCCTGGCATTCCAGGAAAACCAGGAATTCGGGTAGACGAAGACGAGATGCCTCCTTGCCCAAGAAAGATTTGGATTGCACGAGCGATCCATACTGCGTGGCAAGGAAGCAAACCCGTTGGGGTGTGCATTTTTGACAAAGGCTCTACACCTTCGCCAACAGTCCCGAAAAAAGCGCAATCACCTGCGAAGAACTGCGATACCTTGCCAGCCTCCTGGTTTCTTCTGGCGGGTGCATGAAAGGCGTGGCAGAATGACAACGCAAAGGCCGCACGTTGGCAGCGATGAATAGGAATGCCGAGGGTGAAGATAAACGCCACTAAGCTTCTCTGTAATCTTATGATTCCCAACAGAATTGGCAGTCCATCGCATCTACGATAACATACAGAATGCAGTTCTGCTTCTTGAGGCGACCGAACTCAAAAGGAATAAAAAAAAATTAGAGCCCAAAAATCTTTTCTAACGCGACGATTCAATGCCACCTTGCGCGACATAGGATACGGTCATGTGTGCAATCGCCAAACTCTTGGAAATTTCACGACAAGGACTTAACTGGGACAACATCGCGAAGGCTCTCTGCGTGCGCATACTAATTATTGGATGATAATTGCGATGCGTGCTCAGTGGCGTGCACTTAGAATGAAACATCAGATTTAGGCAGGTAATCAGCAGTAACATCAGTACGCTCAAGTCACGGCGAAACAAAGACCCTGCTTCTCAACATATGCGCGCTATTGCGAGCGATATGCAAGAGTGAGTAACAGAACGCATGCAGATGCGACTCAAGCGAGCGCCGGTGGTTGAACTTAAAATTGAAGGCTTCTTCGATGTGGATGAAAATGGCTTTCGAAAACACAATCTTTTCTCCCTCAGTACCGGATAACAAAATGACTTCTTCACACAGTTAAAGCCTGTTTCACATGCATGCAAGCGAAAACGCTTGCGATTTCTGTCCCCGAAGCAGAAAAACGTGTTTCGAGCGGCCGCGACAGCTACAGGGGCCAATGTGACGATGTTCCGAGAAGTACGAAAGTTTTCGCGGCGTCACGCCACTCATTCGCTTGAAACATCCTTAACCTGCCCGGTGTTAACACCGGCAAGAACAGTGCTTCTAAATTGAAAACCTGCAGTACTCGCTGAGTGAAGAACTACGGCGCTTACTTCCATCCGTGCTTTCTAGAAGAGGCGAGCCGTGATCGCGTCAAGGCCTGAGTTTCACTTCTACATCGGCCACAGCCACGCGACCACCCTCAGCGGCATATGACTGTATCTGTCACTTTCTTTCACCAGTGCTTCTGCGATTTGGGCAACAAATCTCACGGAGTAAGTATAGATCGTTACGGGTTCTTCGCGTGAGCACTAAAAGCACTTTCTACGCTAATAAAATTCTCGATTGTTGCAAGACTCGCGTATTCAGCAATGTCAATTACAGAACTGACCAGATGGCATCGCACTTACCGCTCTTGCTGCTGAGGTTGAAGCTTTGGGGAAGGCTTAGTTCATGCAAACCGATCGTGTTCACACATTGAAGACATCACGCCAACAACACCGCACTTCGAAGACAAGCCGGCACTGGCACGTTGGCAAGAGTTCTTTCTTTCGCCGCAGAACAGAATATCCACCGTGAATGGCGACGGTCAGGCGAACAGCTCACACGAACACGACGTTGTCAGGCGCCGGTGGTAGCTGGAGCTTCAGAATTTTTCAAGCCATAACTTGACAGAAATGACAAACAGGGGCTGGGATCACATTACGACGAGATGCATAAAGGGCGCATTAGTCCAATAATTAATGCCAGTTTCGAACTACGTCACAAGTAATTAACGAAATGACATCCGAACACCGCTGTAACGGCGAACCGCCGCCTTGTCTCGGCCAGGTAGGCTTAGGCCTAGTCTCGCTAATTCTCGTCCGCCGGGCGGGAACAAGCGGGAGGCTTGATAGCAGAGTTGATAGCGCGTGCTGCAGCTGAGGCAGCAGCGACTCTTTTGTTTTTGTGTTTTTTAGGTTTCAGACTGCACTGTTTTATCTCGGTTTGAAGCTCACGTTCAGTCGCGCTCGACTGCTTTGCTTTTTAGCAGACGGGAGCATACCAGTGCCACGTAACCTTTCCGCCGCGATTGGAAAGACGGCCACAGAGCATGCTTGGCTGTCGCCGAAACTGCTAGTCCGCTTGACTGGGGATTCCGTAGCGTTACCATACTATCACGAGAACAGTGGCAGGAAGGTTGAAAAATATCCATTTCGACCTTTGGCAGACCTCTAGCGGTCGAACTACTATTTTCTAGAGTGAAGATCACTTTCCTTAAACAGTGCAACGAAGGTTAGGGGCCAGCTATGCGCATATATTTTTCCGCTCTTCTTGCGGAAATGAATTGCGGCAGAGCATTTGAATATGTTAACCTCCCCAAAAAAAGAGAAAGAACATTACTGCCAGCAGCACCAAACCTTGAGTAAAGCGTGTGTAGACACGTGCGTGGAGGCCGCACTTTTTTTTTCGGGATTTTGACGGGGTGCTGTTCTTGCAAGAAAGCGTAATTTTTCTACTCATTTTTAGCGATTACAGTGTAGGCGAGATTATGCATGTGTATACTGTTTGTGCGGCCACCCTTGTTTTAAAACGATTCAGCGTGGGTCTGGGGAACCCTTTACGGAGAGAGCCCATTGAAATTATGGATTATGTGCGACGTCCAGCCAGAACTGCTTCCAAAAAATTTACCAGACTGGTAGATCCCTTTATTGCCGAAGGTCGCGTCACCTCAAGTTGTTCTCACTTAGAATTAAAGCGAAGGCATATGCGTATAGTGGTGGGATTTGTCGTTGGGCCATAATCACGGTTTGGCTGACGGTTCGAATCGGGACCCACGGCCGTAGGTGAGAGGAGGCTCTCATCTGGCCCTGTTTTCCGCTCGCTGATGAAGGAACTCAGGAAATATGGCATCTTCATCATATTATGAAGAGTGCGTTGTTTGTTGCTCCATGCGGAATGTGCTTGACGAGGAAAATCATACACAATGTCAGCGCTGTATGCCTGCTTTCTTTCAGTTGCCCGGGTGCCATTTTGGGGGGAACAGCATTTACACGCACGGCCCAAACGCGGCTGTATACCGTATTCTGCGCAATAGTCACGAAGCTGTAAACTTATAATCATCGTCTCTTGTTATCGGCGCTATTCTGCATGCAGAGGCGACAATACTGCGTGTGCACTCTGAGCGCATTCCCGCTTTCCACAACGTTCGTTGGGCAGATAGGTCCTGTATTCGCAAATATCTCATTAGCGTGAATTACGCGCCTCGAGATTCTAAGTAAGCAGCCTCCAAATGCAAAAACTACATTAGGAGAGAGACGGAGAAGAAAACTCGCACGATGGTATATTTTACGATATGTTGAGGTAGAGAATGCGAGAGTGACTTCATATATCTGTATTGCTCCAGAGCGCTCTTTTATGTTTATTACGCATACTCCCTGTTCGACTAGCGGTCCTGTCCAGTCCGCCGCTATATAGGCGCTCGGCGTCACCGGTGACCTTCTCCTCAGGCGGCGAGTTTAGCCAAAACCCTCTGAAGAATTTTGTCAAGAGGGTGTTGGTTTAGCAGCAGGACCGTGCTACATTCATCCCCTCTCGCCACACTACCCTCTCTCCTTCTACGGTAACCATCCTTCTCCCCCTTCTTCCGGAGTAACTGCCTTCCAGGCGGTTCCCGTGGCAACCAGTCTCCGCTTGTGCCTTACGCCCACGCTTTTCCTTCCAAGGTTCTCATTCATCTTCGCGGCAAAAATGGCACGAGAGTTCCCAACTACGTTAACGGAGTGTGGCCACTGTTTATTCGATGTGTGAAAATAAGGAGTTTCGCACTCATTGGTTTCAGCGGGCTGCCGGCAGTAACTGATTGTATTGCGTGCAGTGCACATGGGCATGCAATAGAGTAAGTTGGAAAGGATTACTGCGGGAAGCTAAGATATGAAAAGTTCACGACAACTGACGCAAACCACAGAAAAGGAGCCTGAAAGAAATCGAGTGCAGCGCATGGACGGCTGACATTTGCTAAGTGGGCTTGAACCCTGGTTCGTTTTTTTCGCTGGCGAAGCACGCGTGGAATATTCTCGATCTTCGTAGTTTCTTCAGGCATAGTCGGCACTAGCACGAGGTCGAAGCCACGGCTTATCTTTGAGCGCCCGGAACAGATTCGCCACTCGCACCGCGCGCGCCCGCTTGGAAGCGCGGCCCGAAGGTCAGTCTCCACTGTGCACCAATGCAAGCGCCCCCGCACAGGCGCTGCGAACGAAGTAATAACGCGAACGCCGCACTTACTGTCGTCCAGCCAGCGCGACTCAGACTTCCTCGCCCGCCCAAGAGCGCGGAAGTCTTTCACCCTCACGCTCCATACCCAGGTGCCAAGTGCGCGTGGGAGACGGGCGCCACCATCGGCTCAAGCAGCCGCTTCGCGGTGATGGGCTGCATATTTTTGAGAAATACTGTATGTATGTTGTCCATGAAGACGTTTATGAAGAACTCTTCGGCCGGAAGGGACGCCACTGCTTTGCGACATTCCCTGCGAAACGGTGGTGGGCTGAAGCCTCGGGTTGAGAAATCGCCACCTTCCAGAAGCGCCACCCACCCACCCAACGGCGTGGGCCTTGGCGAAAAAGTGGTGCCGACGAGGACACCAACGACGAAGCCGGATTTTCTACAAAACGGGAGCGTTAGCGTTAAAAATAAATGGAGCTCACCAACATCCGCCGGTGGGTGAGCGGTCAGAAAAACCTTCACCCACCAGAAGCTCACGCAGAAGCGGAACGAAAACGGAGGCGAAGTCAAGTTCAAAGACGCAATGTGAAGGCGGCAATGTAAAAATGAAATGTACAAACAATACTGCGAACGCCCATTTTCAGCGTCACATCGTATGATCGCCCGCGAGTTTTAAAATGCTTCGCTGGTAAAAAAATTCTCCTATTTTGAGATCGAAGTGAAATCACCTGACCGGAACATTGCTATTGGCTGGAAGGAGGTGACGTCACAAGACGGGATCATGCCCATTGGCTGGAGGTAAGTGAAGTCGTCAGAAGGGAGCATTTCCATTGGCTACAGGGAACCGACGTGACAAGACGGGAGCATTTCCACTGACATTGGAGAGGCCTTTGCCCTGCAGTAGGTGTATTAAGGTTGATGATGATGAAGATTCTCACTGGCTGCAGAGAAGTGACTTCACAAGACCAGAGCGTTTCCATTGGCTGGAGGGAAGTGGCGTCACCAGACGGGAGCATTCCCATTGGCTGGAGGGAACCGACTTCACCAGACGGCAGCATTCCAATTGGCTGGAAGGAACTGACGTCACCATAGGGGAGAGTCGCGTCAACAAGTATGAGACCGTGATGAGGAAAACATGGACTGATTTAGTGGCAGTAGTGTCGCGGTTCAATGCGCTGCCTTGAGCCAGCAGGAACATACGCGAGGGTCCAGCGCGAGGAGGGAGCCCAGGCAGGATGCTGCTAGGTGTTGTCTTCATGGACGGCCGCTGCCACCGGTGCTGCGCGAGACCAGTGCTGCTTCTACAGCAGCATTCCTATTGGCTGGAGGAAACTGACTTCACAAGACGGGAACATTTCCACTGGACAGAAGTGACGTCCCCAGCCAGAAGTTACGTCACTTTCAGTAAACACGCCACCAGCTTTTAATGCTATCGCATTGCTAACCATGTAAATTGGTTAATAATAATAGGTAAATGTAATAGGTAAATAGGTCCACGGGAATTTTTTTTTCACCCTGGCTCCAGCAAGACCGCTTCCGGCGGTGACGCAGCCCTCGTCGACTTGATATAGTCGGACTGACACCGTCAGAAAGATCACATTACACGAAAAGCCGTTACATTGAGATTACCCGCTATGGACTTAATTTAGCTTACCGTCACAGCACCAGCTGGAACACTCCTTGTATCATATCAGATCGTAAATCGTGGCCTGCAAATCATCTGGGTGCTATGCATTGCCACGTGCTTTTCCCATGCCATCTGCGTGCACTGACCCCTTTCCACCTTCGGGTATAAATAACTCCGATCAATAGATCAGGGAGTTCACTGTTTCTTGACAACCTGGCTGTTCACTTTTGTCGTCCCACTCAAGGACGATACATGGCGCCAGAAGTGGGATGCAATGGAGCAAGTAAGGCAGTCGGAACCCCTGCGTTTGACAACGGACGGAGGACGGAATTGGAAGCTATTTCGTCGGAAGTACGAATTTTTTCTTCGAGCCATGGCATGCGATGACAAACCAAGATCAGAGGCGTCAAAGACGGTCCTGCTGCTCAGCGTTGCGGGTGAGGAAGGCTTGGACGTTTTCAACAACTTCGTGTTCACACGAGAAGAAAGCGAGGAAGACTGCGCTACCGTGATTTCAAAGTTAGAAGTGTTAAGTTGCTGCCCGACATGACAGAATATAGTGTGAGGTTGTAAAAGACAACCTCTCCCGGTCCACTAATGTGGCTCAGTGGCTATGGTGCCCGACATGACAGCCAGTTCGGTGATCGATAGATTCATCATCAGCCTGACTACGCCCACTGCAGGGCAAAGGCCTCTCCAATTAACCCTGCCCTTCGCCAGTTGCGGCCACCGTATCCCCGGCACCTTCTTGATCTTATCCGCCCACCTAACTTTCTGCCGCCCCCTGCTATGCTTGCCTTCTCTTGGTATCCACTCAATTACCCTTAGAGTTGGTTGGTTGGTTGCGACTGAGAGAAGGATGAAAAGGAAAGTGCACGGGCCTGCCAACTGGCTCAAGCCGCGAGCCACCACCGCTGCCACGTGCAGATAGAAGAGAGTTGAAAGATAAGAGGACAGAGTAAAGATGCGCGTCGCAACAACCGCGTCCGCCGGAACGGACGCTGGCTGAAAAATACAGATACACGGCCGCAGCCCGAAGGCTTCAAACCGAATGCCACAGATATATTAGCTACCAGCGGTTATCTTCCCTTCGCATTACATGCCTTGCCCAAGCCCACTTCTTCCTCTTGATTTCATATAGGATGTCATTAACCCGCGTTTGTTCCCTCACCCACTCCGCCCGCTTCCGATATCTTAACGTTACACCAATCATTTTCCTTTATTAGCTTGCTGCGTTGTCCTTAGCTTAAGCTGAACCCTCTTTGTTAGCGTCCCGTTTCTGCCCCATAGGTGAATACCGGTAAGATACAACGGTTGTAAACTTTTCTCTTGGAGGATATGGGTAAACTGCCATCCATGATCTGAGAGAACCTGCCATATGCTCTCCGCCCCATTCTTATTTTTCTAATTATTTCCCTCTCATGATCCAGAGCAGCTGTCACTACCTGCCCTAAATAGGCATAATCCCTTACTACTTCTAGCACCACGCCACCCATTGCGAACTGCTGCTCTCTTGCTAGACTGTTGAACATTACTTTCGTTTTCTGCATGTTAATTTTTCCCACAGTTCAGCATTGACGAGTTTTTTCTTTTTGCACGGCTTTATGATTGCAAGCATGTTAAATTTAGCCAGGAATATTCCCAACCTAACGGGTTTGCAGAAAAGGGTGTGCAAATCGTGAAGCGGATTCTGATGAAATCGAAAGCGGCAAATGAGTGTTTCTGGATGGACATGTTGAATTACAGGGCCAGTTCCACCGAAGATGGCCGGTCTCCAGGCGAGCTGCTGCAAGGGAGGCGGCTGCGCACACCAGTGCCGGACTTCAATCCCATGCCGGTGATACAGGTGAAGACACGCAGCCGGATAAGTCGCAAGGAGTGCGCTGTACCTCGCCTCAGCAACGACTTAGTGCGTTTGAATGGAAAGTCCTGGGCACGGAAAGAAAACGTGATTGGACCGGTCCGGCCACGAGCCTTTTATGTGCGCACAGAAAACGGTGCTGCTCTTCAGCGCAACCGGCGGCACCTTTTGGCAACGAGGGAACGGTGTAATATCAGTTCGTCACAAGGGCTGGAGACAACAGTCACTGCGCCTACACCGACAACACCGACGCTCTCGTTGCAGCATAAAGAGGCATTGGCAACGGGCAATCCGGCTTAAATAACTCAGCGGCCATCGGTCCAACCACCGCGAAGGACGACACAACAAATGCGGCCACCGGAGCGTCTGGGTTACTACCAGCGATTCCGGCAGACAAGCCAACGATGTCGAGTTTGGTGCGGAACAGTTGAGCCGGAGGATGTATCATACCAGATCGTGGTCTGCAAGTTATCTGGGTACTGATGTGCTCGGGGATCGGGACCAGGGTCTTCACCGCATTAGGGCGAAGCAAGCAGACTACGGAGAGAAGCCTTCGGGAGGAATAGCAAGCTTGAAGGTTTATTTTACATCATGTACAGTAGCAAGGAGACCAAAGTCAGAAAATGGGGGAGGATCCCTGGCACCTCACAGATTGCTGCTTAAATGCAGTTCACATTCCCCAGGCACCCGGCTAGGGAATCTGATCTCTGGTTGAGCGTCCAATGGGCCGCCAGCGTCTTCCTAGGCTCCGCCCTCCCCACGTGGCCGCGCACACCGCACAGACACACACACACACGGGCAAGGAGGAACTTGGCGTCTCTCAGTCGCGAACTGTTGGTTTTCCGCGGGCCGACCAGGCCCAAAGGTCGTTGCTGCTGTGTGATGACCTTGATTGATGGGGACGCGAGCGCTGACCGCTCACCGGTGACCTCTTCAGTTCGGTGGGAGGGACAAATCAGCCGTGTCGCCTCTCCGCTTTGTCGGCTCCTCAGGGCGCACGCGGGCACTGAGTTGGCGGCGTCGTCGCCACTGGGTCTCGTCCGTCGGTCCACGGCAGTCCGGGAGAAGCGCCGCACTCAGCCTCCCCGGCGAAGGGGATTAGACGGCTTTGTGTACGCCGATGCCGTTGCCAGTAGCTGCCCCACGCAGTGTCTCTTTTGTCTTCCCCGAGCAGCAGCGCTTCGGCCAAAGTGGCCTGATGGCGCCCGATTGGCTCGCCTGTTTCCGCTGCCAGTCCCCAGGAGCGCAGTCCGGCACCAGAGCCGCATTCAGCAATGCCGGCGAAGGGGACTCGAGCCTTTGTCCACGCCAACACCGTCGCCAGAAGCCGCCCCCAGACAGTGTCTCTTTCGTCTCCTCCGAACAGCAGCGCTTTCGGCCGCATACCTGACGGCGCCTGACTGGCTCGCCATTCTCCGCTGGCTGGGCCTCCGATCATTACAGTACTTTGCAGTGCCACGTGTTTTCCTCGCCCTCTGCGTGCACTAACCGCCTTCCACCTTCGGGTATAAATAACACCGAACAATAAATGAGGGGGTTCACTGTTTTTTGGCATCCTGGCTGTTCATTCTTGTCCCACTCAAGGACGATACACTCCTCACGAGTACGTGGCTGCTTCGTCTTTGCGGTTCAGAGCAGAGGTTGCGCGGTGGGTGGCGTGAAGCTCCTTCGCCATGGCCGATGCGAGACAAATTGTCTCAGCAGCAGTAAGGAGCCGAGATTCGGTGTGCTCGTGGGCGTCGTCCACGTAGGCGAGATAACCGCTGGTCCTTAAAGGGCAACTACAGAGGTTTTAGAAATCGACGAGATTAAGAGGGTCGAATGTGCGAAACTTGCAGGTAAAGCATGCGAAGTCCTTTTGGGGGTAGCATTTGAAGTGGTTTCGTCATCGACGATTCAAACAGCGACAGCCTTAAAGCTTCTCCGCAGCGCACAATGCTAAATGGGGGAGGTGAAAGGGGGGGGGGGGGCATGATGACGTCATCGAAGGTATCACTACATTTACAACGCACAAACGCCTGCTTTGAAGCAAAAACCGACGCAATCGAAGGCACAGTCCGCCGAACGTTGTTTGGCAGCATCCAACGTGGCACGGCAGGGTTTGGCTGACGGCAGCAGTAATTTGAAATCATACCTTCCGTGACACCCCACTGAATTTCCCCGCATTCCTGTAGTGCTTTCTGGAGAAGCGCAAAATTGATTGCGTCATCGTTTTGAAATACTAGTGCAACAAAACTTGGTATGATTTGCCTACAGCCCATACAGATTTGAATTCTTGAACATTGCGAAATTCTCAAAGTGGTGCAGTTGCCCTTTAAGGGCAACGGAGCTGATTCCAATGGAAGGCAAGCGTAGCAGGGGGCGGCAGAGTTAGGTGGGCGGATGAGATGAAGTAGTTTGCGGGGCACAGTGGCCGCAGCTTGCAAAGAACAGGGTTAATTGGGGAGACCTTCGCCCTGCTGTGGGCGTAGTCAGGCTGATGATGATGATCGCAAGAGTAAGAGAGAAGCATCCGTACCAGCTAGCTACCTTGGCCGTGGCCGGTCCGTATACGGAGCCGCCGCCTGCTAAACGTGTGCTAGCGGGTGAACGCCGTGCTCGCAAAGCCAAACATCTGCCGGAACGTAGCAGCGGGGGTAGCTGTTCACTGAATTGTTCGTGTTAGTTGATAAGCCGTTGTAGTAATTTATTGCAGCGGATGCAGTGCTACTGTCTCTGCGAAACAGCCGGCCCGGGTGGCCGAAGCATCAGCTTAGGCAACATCACCCATCAGAATTGTCGCATTAGATGTTTGATCATCGCGCGTCATTTTTTTTTTTTGTTTCATCTACGCTGTCTTCGCTCTAAGAAGGTGGATAAATTAGTGCAGCAAACACGCACAAGGAACCACACACACACTGCGTTTTAGAGTGGGAACTCTGCTCCTTGGGGTGCAGCTTCCGATTTCAATGTGGATAAGACAACGACCTTCAATGCGTCACAAGGTCAAACCGAACTTGACTGCGTGGTGGTATGGCCCAAGCTACGGTAGTATGACCACGTGATCACATGAATGACCACTCGGTACCTGGCCTTGACCTTTGACCATGAAATTTGGTTTCAGACAATGGAGGCCATGCTTAATAGAGCTGTAACTAGGATCAAGCCACGTTGAACCCGAGACTTTTTTTTATTTTTAACGTCTGCTAGCCTCGTACGCCTTCCGAACATTAAAAATACGCTGTGACGAAGTTTCAGACTGCTGATTTTATGCGGCAACGTTTGTTTATTCAACATTATGGGCACATTTTAAACACATCTATCAGCGATGTACATACAGATAAAAGACCGACACGCAGACATTTTATCGCAAAACATGTAAAATATATTATAGGTATACAAAAGCCAGTGTCGAGCTGTGCAAATGGATATGAAAAATGCGTACACAAGCACATTCGATAGTACTGGGCACAAAGATTGCGACTGTAAGCTTTCGCAGAAACCTAGGAAAAGTTCTACCACTATGCAGGCTTCGCGAGTTTTGTACGTTAAAACCCGGATGACGTACAGGAAAAAGTGCTGTTTTTATGCTGTTTACTATACTTGCCAAATACAAGGTGTACATAACGCGTCACCCAGTTGCGTCATTGCATGTACATCTGCTCTGTTGATATACAGGTGACGCAACGCATTTCATTACACCTTACGCAATGTTCGCGGGAACGTTGAACGCGTTGGTCCCAAGTAAGCGCGCTAATTGTTGCATTTGTTTGACGAGTTTGTTCATATGCAAGTGAGCCAGTCCTTGAAGGCCTGGCTCTGGCTGCCTTTGGTCTGGACGTCGGGCCTTCCGTTGGTGCAGATGAGCGCCCCGTCCGCCTTCAGAACCACCAGCTTTGGTATGCCCGCCACCTTGTAGCGAGTCTTCAGCGTCCTGCGAACAAAGTAACTTCGCGTCCATTACTCTGTCCCGAGACAGTTTTTATACACGTGTATAAGATGCACATATCCTGACTACATTTGTACCTTTATGCACAAACTCCTTCCTATCGCTCGCCTACTGAGTTCGAACCCGACCATGGCGGCCGCGTTAATAAGGCGGATAATGATAAGGAAAGAGGCTATTCGGATAATGACAGCGTCCATCATACCGCACCTCAACTACCCTCTCCCGTAACAATGAGCTGGCTCACCAGCTTGCCTGCGATACTATACACCGGGCGCCGGGGATCCCATGGACGAGTCCACCGACGGAGCAGGCGGTCAGGGCTTACAAACACACTGTCGACGAATACTACACGCAGCGAAAATTGGACTTAGCTGATTTACCGCCACCACACCAAGACGCCGGCTTAAAACGTGAGACTGTGAGCTGACGGCAGACGTCCTTTGCTATAACGGGCCAAAGAACAACATGAATACATTCCATACGAATGACTAACTTTTATTTATATTCTCTTTCGCTCCCTCTCTTCGTTCTGGGTAGCCAAAAGGTCATTAACCTCTCTTCTTTTCCTTTCTTCTGTCACTTTCTCGCTTTCAAAGCGGGCACTGCTCCCCGCCTCCTTTCTAACGTTCTCATTAGTCAGCAGGTTATGGTGAGAGTTCTCAGCTACCGATGGAGTTTACCGCGAAAAAAACCCGTATGCAAATATTGGCGCAAAAGAAAATGCAGCCAAGTGGGGCATTTTACTTTGACGCAGTAACAGCCATTCTAACAATGAAAGATAAGAGCTGCAAGAAACGCAATACAGGATGTGGTAGAGAAAGGAGCTTTTCTCCTCTCTTGATTTTTTTTAGGCCTTGGCAGCTTACCCGGAGCCTTCATTACCCTAATGGCACGTAAAATGAGACATCCACCAATATTTTTTCCATAAGAAATTAACCAGACATTTCCACCGAATGAAGTCAATTATGCCTCAAGCGAAGCGGGAATCCAAGGACGACTGAAGAAAGCCGAGCCTGTAAGACCGACACACCTTTTCGTTAGCATATCTTCCCAATCATTGACGCTTTCAGTGCGGGTTGAAACATTATGTGCTCGACTAGCCCAGTGAAAAAAGCGTTGATGATCATGTCAAAATATGTATTCAAAAAATTCTCGGTAATTTACGCTATCGCATAGGATAAGACACCATCAATAGCTTTACAGCAACCGACTGCGCTGAACAGCGAGCGATGTAAATATTTTGATGTTTTTTTTGTTTTTTTCACCGTACAAAACTTGTGAGAATGCAATATAGTCGGAACGAATGATTATGGGTTGCGCATTTGAATTTTAATGCTTGTACGCGATGAGCACGTTCAGGTACGATTACGCGAAGAAAAGCAACAGTGAGTCAGTATGTACGAATTTAGCAAAGGACACAGGCGCCGTGATTCCCACGAAGTGCTTAGTGCTCAGAAAGTCTATTACTTACTAAGCTTAGTGCTTAGAAAGTACCTAAGCCACTTAGTCCTCACCGTCTTGCGCCCGATTCTCGGCATTAGCCTACAACGGCGCTCCTGTTGAGTTTCGCTGAATGCCTATCGTGTATGTTCCACGGATCATCGCTTTCATCAGAAGGGGTACACACACTCCACGAGGTCTATAGGCCTGATGTCTGTTTTAACGGAGCATTTGCAAACGGCAGAGGAACGCAAAGACAGGAAGATCATCCTGTATTATATACTGCACAAGAATAAAATAAGCTACACCCTGAACGCACATTCCTGGTCGAGTCATGATATGAAGTCAACAAACACCTGTGGAGCAACGCCGGGGATTACCAGGCGAGACACGTGCTGCGCGAAGCAATCCTCGTGTAGATAATGCAGCGGCAGCTGCAATGACGTCAGAAGTAAATCACTTCCTTGCTGATTCCTGAGGCGATATCAGAAGCTACGCTTCTCGTAGATAGCGCTGTTGTAATAATAATAAAACAAGCGAAGAACGGGGCAGCAACATGCAAAGCTTTCCGCACTTCCAGCACTCGGCGTAGCAGATGCACTCACGCACTTACAGCCCCAAAAGGAAAAGGAACACGGTAAGTGCTCTAACAAAGCATGAGCAATATTACTCTTTTACAGTGCCTGCTATTAAGCGGAGGTTCCCGTCAAATGAGCCGTATTGTTTGTCGCCAAATAGCACCCGCTATCACGTGACCACTCTGTACACACAGACGGCGCCGCGCGCCTCGCGCTAATTGCGTCGTTTTGTGGTTGTGCGCGCGGTCGCAACAAGAATGCGCCAAACGTGTTGAAACGTCGCTCAAGATTACATCCTGAAATGACTGCATAGCGCGGCATCCTGCGCGCTTGCACAGTCGCCGCAGTAACGGCAACGCCGCCAGCGGCCACAAGGCGACGTTGCACATCAGCCGTGTTCCAGAAGGGCCATGGATGTAACTAAGGCGTAACGTCATGCTCCTAGCGCTGCACGTATGCGGAAGACCAGGGCTGAACCTGTGGCGAGTTGATAGTGGGCACTGTCATGATGGGCCAGCGTGTGTACAACCACAGTGAAACAGGGCGCGCACAAGTGGCCGTGACTTCTCTTTCTTCGAACTCATCGATATGCAGGTGTGATAGCAGGGGTGATACGCACATATCGATATGTGGTGCTGTGAAATATTCGTTGGACAATGTATGAATGCTTATGAGAAGCACTGTTTGTACTAGGAGACTATGTTAGCGATGCCCTATGACGTTTCCCACAGATAACGGAACATGCATATATCCATGAGCTTTATTCTTGCTCCAGGAACCAAAAATTACCCTGTGTTTGACCTCCGGACACCCAAACAATAACCTCTCAGGGATGTCTAGTGGAGATTCAGCAATATTCGCGGCTATCCCAAATATCATGAACAGATATGCATCGGACGTCGCATAGATATATGTGGTTACTTGTGTCAACTCAGAAAGCTCCCACTGGCCCGCTTTCATCTACCATTTTACTGCCGGACGTGTATTCCCCACACCCCCCTCTCAAAATCGTTCCAAAACCATTCTTCACGGACATAAGGCGCCACCTCTGGAACGGACCGCTAGCTACGTGTTGGTGTAAGGGTTGAAAGGGAAGGGAAATAGTTCTTAGTAACAGCGATAGGTGGCGCCAGATTGATCATAGTGCGCGGCGTCTGCGTTCAGACTTCTCGCGCCCAATCTTCCCATCCTTTTGTGCGAATTTGGAACATTACATTTTCTCCTGCCCGTGTCGCTCTTCAATGGCCCTATTTTCCTCATCCCTACGCATACTCCTGGCCTGCCTGCTTGTCGTAGGCCAGATGTAGCGATCAACTAACGCTGATCTGTCAAGCCAACTGTTTGCTTAGCGCTTAATATTGCACGGAAATATAAAGTGATTGTATCTCTCTTTCTGCCATCGAGAAGGAAGTTTACAGAAGTTTAGAGATGACAAAACTTCAGACGAACGTTCGAAACTTCTCACTAGTATAGCCGGAAAAAAGAAAAATGTGTCGTGATAAAAGGAGGGAAGTTATTCACGAAAAAAAGCCCAATAACCAAACAATTTCTTATAATGGTGTACCGCATATTACGGAGTACAGTCGACCAGTCAAACATTGTAAAATGACGAAATTTTACGTTTTCGCACCGATGATAGCTCTCTGGTGCATTCCGAAAACCTACTGAAATATAGAAGTGATACTTGTTGGGCGCGAGTTGGTGATTCGTGATGGTAAAACCAGCGTGTAACAAGACGGGGCAAGGAAGGAGCACATGATGACACGAGCGCTGGCTATAAACTGTTTATTGCTTGCCGTTTCCACGAATAAATACAGGAACTGCCGCCATGAAATGGAAAAGAGCACTCAGGTAAACTGATACACACTGATACAACTTAATAGTACAACTACGCACTAGTACAAACTTCCTGCATTGAAGCGGCCCTTTCATGAACGCTACAAGCGTGGCAGACAAGGAAACACTTTACCGTGGAACAGCTCTGTGGATCCAACCACGCAAATCCTTTCGTAGAGTCCTTGTGTCAAACTTCCTAGTGACGTCAGCAACGCCCTCGTCACTGACAATTCACCTTTCTTGATATAAGATGATGACTGGATCCTCGCTGACTCATTTGGCAGCAGTGACACTGTTCTGGAGCGCGCTAAAAAGCTACTGGACTTCCCAGGTTAGTGGTGTGCATGAGATTACTTTCCAATATTTCTTTAATCACATTGCCGCTGTTGTCACCATCTTGTGTTTTTAATCTGCATTTATGTTCTTAAACAAAAAAATTTAAAATGTCACCTACCGAGAACATCACATGCCCGTGCTGCAACAAATAACATTCGAAACAGGAATGATTATCGTATGCTGAATTTGGTTACTGCCACCATTTGGATACTTGCTCTGGGGTAGCTGAGTGTAAAAACAAGAGGGGAAGCATGGAGCGAAGTATGGCGTTGCCCAACCAACCGAAATTGCAAGCGCTAATGGCTCTGAAAGGCACGGCTGAAAGCACCCAGGAGTCAGTTCAAATGATGTCCGCTATGTTCAAAGAAATCTTGAAACATTTGCGCAAACAAGATCCAAAGATAACCGATCCGACAAAATGGCTGGAAGGCAATGAATAACGAGAATATCGTTGTAATCCGGATGCCATCAGGCAGGAAAACTGATGCACCTGAGTTGCAAAGTCGAACGCTCAGCCCTGAGATTTACGACGTTTCTGTGTTGCAAATTGATATATTCTGAATTAAGCAAACTATATACCAACTGA
This sequence comes from Amblyomma mixtum, assembly GCF_055824585.1. Taxonomy (NCBI): domain Eukaryota; kingdom Metazoa; phylum Arthropoda; class Arachnida; order Ixodida; family Ixodidae; genus Amblyomma; species Amblyomma mixtum. Next base: position 29,959,205 of record NC_143013.1, on the reverse strand, counting down.
GCTAGGAGTACGAGTAGTAGGCATCGATGTAAACGATTATCGTCACATATATATCTTTATTCTGTAAAGCTACATGAACCTGAACCTTGACTGTTTTAAGAGATTTCAGACAGTACCTTGACCGTCTTCAAGCAAAAACGTATGTGATGTGTATTGGGAAGAGCTTTCTCATGAAACATAGGCAAAGTGCGGATGCACTTAGCCTTTCGATAAATTTTTGAAAGTCTGAGTGCTTTCCCTGAAACGTATTTCGAGGGCGAAAGAAAATTCTGAAACCTTGCATTTCGGCTGTGTTACTAGTAGGAATTCAAAGATAAGTTGTACAAAATGTGTTTAAAGTCGCATGATCTTGACACCCTGAACTTACACGTCACTTCGAAATAAACTAATAAAAGAAGTTAGATTTGCCAGGCAACAATATTTCTGTGATGAATTCTCTGCCCGTGGAAGCAAATCTGGCGGAACATGAAAAAGCTGAGACATGTATTAAATTCTACTTTTAACCAAAGGCTGGCAATTAAATTTGATTGTAACAATGACAGCTAACCGGAACTCGCTTAGAAAACGCATTTATTATTAAAGTGTGTAGTTATTCCCGTCTGTTAGAAATAACTGTTCTTTGAATTACATGAGACCAGTGAATGATAAATTCGTTGTTTTAGCCCCTTGGTTGACGATAAACTGGCATCAATCTTTGCAGGATTAGATAAGAGCGGAAGCTTCGATGCCGGTGGTGCAATGTATGACGTGTATACGGCATTTGCTATCACCATGTCCTGGCTACATATAAAACCTTTGCTTGACACAGGGGAATTGTCCTAAGCGAATGCAACTACCTAAAGTGAGTCTTACACGAAAAGTTAAACAAAAAGGACATTGGGAATTTCAGACCTATATCGGATTGCCTATTTTTTTTCCAAATGAATGGAAAAATAATATTAAATAGAATAGTAACTTTTAGCAAAAATCATGGTATATTATATTCAGCACCCCTTGGATATAGGAAATACAAATGAACGAAACTCATCTTTTGACGCAAAAAGAGTTTGTCCTGGAAGCCTTCGAAGATAAACAGCTAGGCTTAGGAGAAATTTATTTGGATTGCTCCAAAGGCTTCGATTACCCGATGCACACTATGTACTTGAAAAAATTAGATACATGGCATTGGTGAAACCACTCTCTCCCTTAAAAATAATATCTGGCTAGCCTTCAACACTTTCTTCTACTAGGTGTATACTTATCCGATATTTTGCCCTTTGCCTTTTTTATTTCTTGAAACCAATACACTTGTTTGGACCTGTAGCCTCTGTGGATATTGAAGGGTCCAAATGCGAAATAAATTCAGTAGAAATGGCGGACCCTGCATCACCAGCATGCAAGAAGATACAAACGCCTAAATAACAGTAGAAATGGCCAAAGTACAACAATAACTTGCATGATAAGCTTGGCATGCAATACTTAATTGGCATGCCAAAGCACCACAATACTTTGGATTCTTAGCTAAAACAAAATATCAAAACGAAACAGAAAACCAAATCGCATATACTTTCTCACATTTGCATGGAGTCTAGAAAAACATGTTTTACGGATGCCGAAAAACTGTGCTTAGGTTCGACATCGTTGGGGGCTTCATTCAATATACGCACGTTATGTTGTGGAAGTCCTTGACATGATGTGCTTGATGTACTTGGTGCACTTGGCTTTCCCGGTGTAATATACTTGGGCGCCAGAACGTCTGGGTTTGAAACTGCAGCCTCGTAATCAAGAGCAAGCTGCCGTAGTCACTAAAACTCTGATGCATGCATCCAGGACTGTACTGTCCTTTCGTAGCTTGTTACCCTCATCAAGATTACAAAAATCTGTACTGTCTTTTCACCTGCTTCTCTTTTACATGCTTCCCAGCTTGGTGCGCTTTGATTTACTTTCACTTCTCAAGAGCGTTCCTTCTTTTGAAAAAAATATAGTCGTTGCCTAAACTTTCACCACCCCGTTATTCGCTGGAAGGAGGTATTCCGCGCTTTTAGAAATATTATTTTTGTTAATAAAATCGCAAGTGCAAAAAAAGTGAGAACAGTTTGATGCTTCATTTAGTCAGAAACGACACTTGTCACCTCCTCTCGAAAATTCAACTTGAACTATGTAATAATGCTGAAGTTCTTTGTACGGCTGCCGCTAGCTTTCAGAGCTTGTCGCTGCTCTTCCTTGCTTTCAATCAAATGCCGCCGCGGTGGCTCAGTGGTTACGGCGCTCAACGGCTGACCCGAAAGACGCGGGTTCGATCCCGACAGCGGCGGACGAGCTTCTTAGAGCCGAAATTCTAGAGGTCCGTGTACTGTGCGTTGTCAGTGCATGTTAAAGAACCCCAGGTGGTCGAAACTTCCGGCGCCCTTCACTACGGAGTCCCTCTTAGCTTAATTCGCTTAAGGGACGTTACACCACCATAAACTACACTTTTTTGCCCTTAATCGGCTTCTCAATCGACATATGTACTGTGAAGGGTGCCTTGACGCGCGGCGCGCGTATCGAGGCTTGTATATTGCGTAAAGTCACTGGAACTGTGGTACTGGTAGCGCCATCTCTTGCCCTTGTGCGAAACGAGCTTGTTGCTGTCAAGGGTGCAGAAATGCTGCGGTCAAACGCAGATGGCGCTACCACTCCAGTCTCTGCGAGAGATCTTTCTTGTTTTCGGTTTGGTGCTCCATCCCAGGGGGCGGATTTAGAGGGGGGATAAGGAGACGGCGTCCCTCCCGCAGGGCTAAAAAATTTAAATATAAAAAAACCGCGTTGAACCTCATCGTTTTAAGAAAAAAATCTATAAAAACATCGTTCAAATGGAACAGCCCCCATTAACTGCCCCCTCCAAGAGTGCCTCACAAATTCGCCCCGCCAAATCCTAACTTAATTAAGGAAACTCAAGGACAAATGCAACTTCTGTGCAAAATGTGTGCGCGAACAAGTGAAGGATCGTGCCGAGCAAGCTGTCTTGCCTTTTCTTTGAGCGACGCAACAGTACCGCACACGCAACATGAATGAAACTGTAGCCATGCTGCCTGCTTCTGGCATCTTGCCACTCAATAACAACTGTTTCCTCACACGGCACGGTCACAAAGCACAAAATGGAGTATAGACATCTAATAAACGTCTACATAAGAAAATGGCAATGTCTAAATAGAAGTTTCTTTTCAAACGTGCGATAGATATGGGAAGCTGCAACCCTTCCTCTAGCTATGCGAACGCCGCGCTAGTAGAGAACTTCTTCCTTAGAATTTTTCGGGAACTTTCTTGGCCATTGCTTTTATATTCGGGAATGGAAGGTTAGTCAAACTGGACTGCGGGAACGTTCCCCTCCGCGTATATTGACCTTTGCCACGGGATAGCAGCCGTACAACCGGGCCGAGCAAAGAAGCGTTTGCAAAATGAAAAAAGTCTCATTGTCAGTGTAACTACCCTTGATTTTGAGGAATCGCATGCTGGCAACTCCGCTCATATGAGTGGTAGGTTGGCTGGTCTCCATCTGTGTCGTCAATGACGTGATTTCAAGCTGCGTAGAACAGGCCCGGCTCTCAGAGTGCCAGTCAAATGATGCAGTCTTTCAATAGCTGCGCCTGCTCCTTGAATAGTGAAGTGCCAACATCGGAGGAACATTAAGCGACCAAATAATTTATGTGCTGTACTTGTATATGTTTCAGTCAACGACTGGAATAATTCGTCCTTTCACCACTGGGCTAACTTTTACCAAATGTCTTTTGTTTTCTGCCCAGTTTCTTTAATGTAAATCTTCTTCACGTTGCTTTTGGTAAGATGTTTTAAATACGTTTCTGAAAAAAAGTTTTTAACGCAATCGGCCAGTTTTCTCAAAAATCCGGTGTCGGCATTGGCGTTGTGAGCGACAAACCACGAGCACGACTCTGGCAGGAGGCAGGTGGGCCGCCTAGGTCACGTGACCTTGCAGCGTCATCGCAACCTGCCCATCGGTACTGAGAAAATTGCCGAGAGTGGCAGGTGGCAATTAAGGTAATGATTGGTCGCTCGGGAAGAGCAACCTGGGGCGCACAAGGCACACCGCTGGGAGCTAATGATGCAAAACTATCGATAGTACTGATTCACTATCGAACTGCCGATGGTAAAAAAGACTATCGATAGTACTTTCGATAGTTCTGTTTTTAGTACAATCGATAGCCGTATCTATACCACTTGTGCCGCCGCGGTGGATCAGTGGCTATGGTGCTCGGCTGCTGGCCCGAAAGACGCGGGTTCGATCCCGGCCGCGGCGGCTGAATTTCTTTGGAGGAGAAATTCGAGGCCCGTGTACTGTGCGATGTCAGTGCACGTTAAAGAACCCCAGGTGGTCGAAATTTCCGGAGCCTTCCACTACGGCGTCTCTCATAGCCTTAGTCGCTTTGGGACGTTAAACCCCATAAACCAACAAACCAACCATATATACTACTATCGATTCTATAAAATCAACCACGCGTACCCACTGCATCCTAAACTTGGGAAAACATTTCGAAAAACATTTCTGCAGGGGTTACGTCAGCAAGACGACGTCTGCTGTGCAAGATGGTGCCGTGTAAGCCAGCACAACTTGTGCTGTTTGTTCTTTCATCGGATGCAGTTCCAGGCATTTTTCCGAACTGTCCCTGTGCATGTTAAAGAACCACAGCTGGTCTAAATTTACCCGAAGACCTCCACTACGGCATCCCTCATAGCATGAGTCTCTTAGGACCGTTAATACTCATGAGACCGTGAAACCAATCAGCTATTGCAAATGTTTTGCTTATATCGCTGGCCAACAAATGCATAACATCAATATTGTTACTATAGATAGTGTTACTAGCGATAGTGTTACTAGCGATAGTACCGCTATCGATAGCAAGACTATCTATAGCGGTACTATCGCGAGTAATACTATCGAAAGCAACATTATCAATAGTAATACTATCGATAGTGATACTATCGATAGTAGAATTGATAGTATTACTATCGATAATACTACCGATAGTCTATCGATAGTAGCACTATCGATAGTTTTTTTACACTATCTATAGTTTCAAAAAAACTATCGATACTATCGATAGTCAATTTTCCGATAGTTTTGCATCACTACTGGGAGCACCTGCCATCGCAGGGCAGTGGTGCATCACTCAGCCACTGCGCCAGGAGAGGTATGAGGGCTCCCAGGGATCTATCAATGTAAAGTAGGGAAGTACCTATTGTATATATGAGAATTAATTACGCTGTCACGTCACACCCTGCGGAGCTTAACTGTCCACTCCAATTTCTTCTTTGAGAATGTGGCTAAGTTTTCTTGTCGACCGGGACGGTTGCTTCCCCGACAGCACCCCCTTAGGATGCCTGTGATGGGTGCCGTCTTTGACTGGAACGAGCGAGCAAGCCGAAAACGCTTTCATCTCACTGCGCCGTGGCATCACGAAGCGCCCACATGCGAAGACAGTAGGAAAGTGGCAATCTGAGTGCACCATCACTGCTTCTCGTGGCATCAAAGATTGCGCATGAGCACAGATTGATCTGCGCGTTTCAGCCACGGTGTTTCAGCATGGTTGCGCTTGCAGTGTTTTACGTAACTACACCAACCAGTACACGCGGAGAGATGAGACTAGAACGTCTTGTGACTGTTCGTATCGAAAAAGATTTTCTGGCGGGTGACACTCGCAAAGCCGTCGCATCGGCGCTGGTGAGCCAATCATTGGTTACAGACGACATGCACTGAGTACTGATCTAACGCTTTACTTCATTTGATAATTTTGGGAGTTCTAAAAAGTACTTTGGATTTGTAGAATTTGAGCACGATAAGCCCCTGCGTCAACAAAAAAAAAAAACGAAATCTGTAACAAAAAGCTTTTGTTACAGATGTTTTAGACATGTCTGTGAGGGAACTTCGGTCTAGGTCTGTTTTTGAAATATCTCCGTATAGCACAAGACGTATGTGGGCATTTGCACGTGTTTCAAGAAGTTTGCGTTTCGTTGAAAGAAATTAATTCCACGACAGTTATAAGGGCACGAATTTACATGCCGCTGGTGTGTTTGACTCAGTGAAGTATTAAAAAGATAATTTCGTTTGCTGTTGTGATTGGCTGTTGTGATCTTCCCAATCCAATTCGCTCAAAGTGTATGCCCCCTTTGACCGCATGACCAAGAAGAACACGTTCTTGAGAATTGTCCCCACCACGGTGAATATATATCCCTTACGCCTCCTGTCAACCTGGGTAGCGTTCTATTTTGGCAGCACATCACTAATTTTAATGCCGTCATTGGACTGGGGGTATGCTCCCGTGGGTCACAGTCCGTTTTTACAAACTGCTGTTTCTTTATATTGCATCTAATGGGGAAGTTTTAACGCGGCGTCTTCCAAAAAGCGAAAAGGCGATGGCAACAGTTTTGCCCCAAAAGGGCGTATCTTGTGCATACGGCGTGACTGTATTCACAAAAGAATGGATAAGAGCCAAAATCCTAGTTGCACCAGAGTTAAGCCCTCCTCAAGGCTCAGCCCTTGTTGCCTTGTTGTCCAGATGATTCTCATTACTGTTTGCATGTCGCCATGCTTAAAGCTCTCGCTCTGTTTTGGTGCTTCGGCTTCTTATCGCGCTTGGACCGCGAGGCCAGTGAGAAGCCATCCACAACAACACCTGTGTTACACAGAGAGCGGCGAACAATATCGTAACGCACACGCACACGCTCACGGCCTCGCACTCGACTGCCGGCCTCGAGAAGGCAGCAATCAAAGCGGCCCGTGAAGACAATGTGGGGAGGAAAAAATAGAGTCAAATCAAACGCCAAGCGCCCGCGTAAGTCACTACAATAAGACCACCGGCTGCCTAAACAAGGGAGTTGAAAGGGGGTAAGTTAAGCCTGTGAATAATGGTGGTGTCCAATTCCAGGCATACAATGAGTAAATAGAAACGCGCGTGCGCGTGAGAAGCGCCTGTTTTCGGGAGTGGCGTAGAATTGTTATTACGGCTTCCTTCGCTCTGTGACGCAAGGTGCGCTAATCGGGCTTCGGCTCCTAAAAAGCCGCGCACAAGGCTACTCTGCATGCAGCCGAGTACCATAGCGTCGAGGACCTGCATGAAGAAGCGGGTGCGACGTGCTGACGCGGTGTCCTTTTCCGACTTTGTGTGAGGTGAGTACACTTCGAATTGGAATATACCACGTCTAATGAAGGAATTAAAGCGATTGATGAGCTGCCAAAATAGCATGCTACACAGGTAGACAAGGAGCGTCAGGGATACGTTCACTGCAGAGTGAGCAATTCTGAAGAACGTGTTCTATTTGATCATGCGACACAAGTGGGCATAGACTTTCAGGGGGTTGGACTGGGAAGAGCGAGTGATAAGAGTTCATGGATAACACTTTGGTAACCTATCATTTCCTTGTGGTATTGCCCTGCTCGATAACTAAGAGAAGAATTGCAGTGCTTCATAAAGGCCTAAAGCTCAAGAAGACCAAACGGGCGTAATCAAAATTGATAACAAAAAACTCTACGAGGGAAAGAAAAGCTCGTGAAAGTCAGCGAGGTATTTGAAGTGCTCAGGGAATACATGTACCAATAGCATAGGATAAACTTAAGGAGAGAGCCATCCAAACTAACAGCCAATAGCTCGCTGTGTAATATTTTAGTCCGCTAGCCAGACACGACAGTACAAAGATTTTCTAAGCTTATCAGGTAATGCACAGCAGCTTAGCAATATCTCTCAAAAGGAAAGTATTTTATAGCTATTTAATCGAAGTAATAAAATTTGCAGCAGACAGTTGGAAGCTACCTGATAAGCTTGAAATTAAATTGAAGAGATCACTGCGATATGTTCAAAGGAATACGGGTAACGCTAGAGGCACTGAGGTTTTATCTCGCCCCAATTAGTGTTCTCCGAAAAAAAAAAAATTGAGATCTATGACTCCTTCCAGCCGTGTCGATATTTTTCCTGCAGCAGGGGACGCATCTATCGGCGAGAAAATTCTTTTAAGAATCTTCCCGCCAGTCGATACGAATTCGCACAGTCAAGAACGGGTTGCCATCTTTTGAAGTGAATGACAGTGTAATTAGCATCTGGGATTCGTGCCGAAAAATCGGTGTCGACGGACGCATTTAGGTCTCGGGCGCAGCCGCTACATTTAATAAACAAAGTATTTTTCTCCGCAGAAGCGTGCATTGTTGTCTATTAACAATATTGATTCAGGGTTCACTCAGCTCATTTGATTGAAAAATACGATATCGTAACATTCTTAAATTATATTGTGCGAAAATAATACGAGATATGTAAAAGAAATCGTAAAACAATCTTTATAACATGCGTCAGCTCGCTAATATCACACGCAATGTACAACCTGCCGTAATCGCAAACCTGAACTCTGGAACATTCTAAACCTTTGGAACAAACTTTTGCTTACAAAGCTGACCAAACACAATAAATTGGCTTTTGAACAAACTCGACGCACAAAATGTTCACGTCATGATGATCATTAAAGCACCTAAGAAAAATTATTTGCTGAAAATACTTTTCTGTTTGCACGTAGTGCATGCTTCTGTGTGAATGAACTTATTTCTCTGAGTGTCGTCTTGCTTCTATTTCTATGCGACTGTATTGTTTATTTCATTGTATACTATCCTCAATCTATTTCAGTGTCCATTATAATGTTTTTGCTCTCGTCTTTCTGCGTGCAGGGGGAAATCCGTTACGGTTATGTCCTTCCAATAACTTGTATTGCTGATAAGTTTCTGTCGGCAAGTAACCCACGTATGTTTGTCCATCCTGCCATGTGCTACTCGGGGTGGTTATTCCAAGCCGCCCTGCTCAATTTTTTCCGCACACCTTCTTATGTAATTTCTGCTGGATATGAGGAGACGAAAGTGAAATGAAATCAACCGTTTGACAGTAACGCCTGTATTTAGCTTTTATGACTTTCGTAGCTTACAAAATCTCAGTTTTCGGTGAGAGTTCTCACCGGCATTAAGATGCTGTAATCCATCAATACAGGCCAACTCCTATTTGTCCTCAGTATCCCTTTAAGAGAACAGAAGAGATCTGGTTAGGTTAGTGTATAAATGTCACTTAAGGAACTCTCAGCTGAAATCAACAGGGAATGGGGAGTAGCAGGGCATGCAGTTCGAAGAATCAGATAGCCGATGGTCCCCTACGGTAAATGAGTCGCTTCCAAGACAAGGTAAAAGTAACAGCGTCTTTAGTTTCTTAAACACACTGTCAATGCGTTTCACGCCACATGACATCATCTACGTTATACGCAGTTATGACATTTCCTTCTTTTGTCAACCTTGAATCCTTCTGTGCAGCAGGAAAACCTATCCACTCCAAGAAGCTAAAACACGGATGTGCGAAGCAGTTAAAGAAGTAATTACTGTGCAGTGTGGGAAGAACACTATGCCTTTCTGCAAGGCATGTCACCCCAGCAGTTGCTTCCGTAAGACATCCATGAGGAGCCTATATACCCAGAATTTCGGGACACGCGCACTGTGCAACGTTTATGGAAGCAATTTTTTGCATATTGTAAGATTCCAACACAACAACTTAACTATATTGTGCGAGCGAAGGACAAATTTTAAAGTTATGATTTTGCCACGCATCGGAAGAATATTCCATTCTCATCAATACGTTCACAACAGTATTTCACGATATTCCATAGTTGCCTCACAATTATGAGTGATATCGAAGAAAGCTCTACGTGTACTGCAGCTTCCATTAAGGAGCGTTTCATGCAGCCACGAGAAGCATGATCAACTTTATTCATTTAGGCTCGAATGAGGCAGCTAGCACGCTCTGAGAGAACTAATGAGGTGTCATAATTGGATAATATAATTAACCTAACGTTGACATGTGTAGTCACAAAAGCAGAATTCTTGCTTCGCAGCACAGCTGTCCCGGCACTGGGCATCCCGGCGGCAGTTGAAAATGAAGCTCAGCATCAACCCTTTCACGCTGTCCGAGCAGATCCGCCAGATGGGCGATCCCCGAACCCGGGACTACCCGGTGGTGACGAGCCCCATGTTCGTCTTCACGCTGCTTGCGTCGTACTTGTACTTCGTCAAGGTCGCCGGCCCCCGCTGGATGAAGAACCGCGAGCCCTTCAAGATCCTCACCATCGTGCGCATATACAACCTGATTCTGGTGGTCGTGGGCACACGGTTCCTCTACCTGGTCCTCAAGTTCACCTACCTTCCTGGTGGCCACTACAACCTCTGGTGTCAGGGCATCACGGGGTTCATGACCGACGAGATGCGCCACTACTACCGCACGGGTTGGATCTACATCGCCTTTCGATACCTCGACCTTTTGGACACAGTGTTCTTCGTGCTTCGCAAGAAGTTCACCCAGGTCACGCATCTGCACGTGTTGCACCACCTCATCGTGGTCGGCAACGCGTGGTACTTCACGCTGTTCGCGCCAGAAGGCCAGCCCGCTCTTGGCATGTGCCTGAACGTATTCGTACACATCATCATGTACTCGTACTATTTCTTGGCGACACTAGGTCCCTCTGTGCGGAAGTACCTATGGTGGAAGAAGTACCTGACCGCTCTGCAGATTGTGCAGTTTGTCATAATCATGATACACGTGTCCATACCGCTGTTCGTGAATTGTGGCTTCCCGAGGCACCTGATAATGATGGGCAATGTGCAGACGTTCCTTATTCTATGCCTCTTTCTAAACTTCTACGTCAAGACATACGGCGCCAACTCAGGTCACCTGATTCCGGCCGGCCGCCAAGGAACAGAGGGCAAGGCTTCTGAGCTAGTTCTCAATGGCAAGAGTGAATGAGCAATTTACCGTCTTATAACTCTCTTTATGACTGAACACTGTCTTGGGGTTATTTAGCTGTGCACCTTGGGCTAGCGTAACCAGTGGATGCTGATGCTATTCCTTTGGTATTTGGGAAATGTGCTGCTGGACACGGCGTATACAGAAAAATACGGACCCGTGTGTGGTGTGCTGTGTTTTGCACATGCAGTAACCGTATTTGGGTTGTGGTCATTAAATGTTGATGCAAATGGGATGCGATTCCTGATTACCCTTGCTTAGCGCTGTACAGGTGCTATGAGTCAAGCTGCAGGCGCACTTATCACTAAAGTCACTTGGTTCCTTCACGCTTGACCTGAGTGGGTTCCGATGCTGCAAACTCAGCATACTTCTCAGAGTAGAAGAAAAGAACCGATCCGTCTAATTATTCAGCTTTTTTGCGTTGTACCCCCACTTTGACGGAAAAGCAAGTCACCGTCGTATATCTGGTAAGAATTATAGTCTTCGGTGGTGGATACGTCAGTGATCGCCTTCATCACATTGCAGAGTATTTGTGCGCTCGTGGCTGGTTAATGTACCTATTCTTACAGAATAAGAAAGGTCTCCACAGGGGCTGAGTGGTTATGAAGCTTGGCTGCTGATCCGAAAGATGGAGGTTCGATCCCAGCCGCGGCGGTCGCATTTCGAAAGAGGCGAAATGCTCGCCACGTACAGTGCGATGTCAGGGACCTTTAAAGAACTCCAGGTGGCCCAAATTAATCGGAGCCTCTCACTGCGGTGTCCCACATTAGTCGTTTTACAACGTTAAACCCCACAAAACCAAGCTGATTATTCGTACAGAACAAAACGCTGTATGTAACGTTAGAGACCGCGAGAGCAGAGCGGTCGCTTTAGAAAATCGAGGGCACGGTGTAAGAATAGGGTAACTCGCACCTGTATCTTTTCCCGTCTTCGTTTTACCTCCGTTTAAATTGTGCTCTATCGTTTCTTTTTCTTTTTTTTTTTCGGCAGATGCGTTCTGCCGCACGCGGATCTTAATATCGTGCATTGCTCAGCGGCGGTGCATCAAGGATTCAAGAGTAATACAGATATAATATGTTAACAAATCGAACAGCTTTGTGCTAATATAGTTAATTAACACACTACATAAATATATTGAGTGAGTTGGGTGGTTATAACTGCGCAAGAGAAAAAAGTGAAACTCAACGACGCTGGTCACATCGTTCAGGTCATGTTCTTCAAATGCAGCGCGTGCCTTTTGATCGTGTTTAACCAACTCCCCTTGGTCGTTGAACTGCTATCACGTTATAGAGTGCGCATTGTGTCAAGCAACGCCATTCGGTGGTGGTGGATTGAGCATATAACCTGCACCTGCTTCAATACTGAAGAGTAAGAGACAGGATGAGCGCAGCATCCTCCTAGTCTGAAGAGCATAGCAGAGAATCGAACCAATTGTTCAGAATCTGTGTGATGCTATTAATTTCGGGATTTACATCCTTAATGGAAGTCGAGAAAACTTGTGGGACTTGAGTGTGACGGGATAGCATTAATGGGTGCCGACAGTGGTTCAGTTTGCTCACGCAGAGCCGGACACTGCATGGTAAGGGAGGGGAATCCCAACTTACAACAATTTTCTTTTCAGCGCAATTCATTCACTTTATATGCTTACATATCCTAATGACATTTGAGTCGTGTTGCGAGCTTGCAATCTGCAGTTTTTTTAATGGTTTTGTCACTTTTCAAATCTGCCACTTAATATGTGACGTAGCCACCTTTTCGATAAATCCGGATTTTTCGTTCACAACAACCACAACGGACGCCGCCGGATCTTCTGCAGAACTGGGCCCTTAAAGCTGTCGCTTTGAAAGCCCAAATAAATTCCGACACTCAGTTTCAGAATCATAAATTTGGAAGAAATTCCTATCAGACCGTATTGATGATGATACTGTTTTCTTGTTGTTGTTGTTGTTGTTGTTGTTTGTTTTTCTGGCGCAAGGGCATCTAAGGTAAACGGCTCCAAACACAAGGTTTTCGATTAGGTGAGCTAAAATTAATTTTCTTACGTGAAGTCTGTTCACATGCAAAATCAACGCCGGGTGTATAAGGCCTAAGAGCAGTGAGTATTTTATTATATGTTTTATATGTGTTTTCTATGATAACGTATTAAAAGTGTTACTAAAGGCTATTGCATGTGTACTCTAATTGAAATTGCACTTTTTTTTTGTAGATAAGCATCCCAAAACCCTTAACGCGAACAGGTAGTTATTGTATGGTATCCATGATCATATGTAAATTTGAGCCGCAAAAGGCTATTACGCACGAGCTCTTCGTAGATCACTGGAATTTCGTACCTTGCAACGGTTAATTTGAGATTTTACCAAAACCATTTATTAATTTTTGCTCGCCGCAGGTTGGTTGTGCTTAGAGGCACTGCAACATTTTAAAGGGTTCAGGACATGAACTGCAAAGCATGATCAAGGAGTTAGACAGCAGAGCAGAACAATGGGGTCACAAATTAACATGCAGAAAGCCAACCAAAGTAATGTTCAATAGTCTAGCAAGGGAACAGCAGTTCGCAGTTGGTAGCGAGGTGCCAGAAGTAGTAAGATAATATGTGTACTTAGGGCAGGTAGTGACCGGTGATCCGGATCATGGGAGGGAAATAACTAGAAGAATAAGAATGAGGTGGAGCGCATATGGCAGGTTCTGTCAGGTCATGAATGGCAGTTTACCAATATCCCTCAAGAGAAAAGTATACAACAGCTGTATCTTACCGGTACTCACCTATGGGGCAGAAACGTGAAGGCTAACACAGAGGGTTCAGCTTAAGTTAAGGACAACGCAGCGAGCTACGGAAAGAAAAATGATAGGTGTGACGTTAAGAGATCGGAAGCGGGCGGAGTGGGCGAGAGAACAAACACGCGTTAATGAAATCCTAGTTGAAATCAAGAGGAAGAAGTGGACTTGGGCAGTGCATGTAATGCGAAGGCAAGATAACCGCTGGTCCTTAAGGGCAACGGAGTGGATACAAAGAGAAGGCAAGCGTAGCAGGGGGCGGCAGAAAGTTAGGTGGGCGAATGAGATAAAGAAGTTTGCGGGAATATGGTGGCCGCAACTGGCAAAGGACAGGGTTAATTGGAGGGACATGGGAGAGGCCTTTGCCCAGCAGTGGGCGTAGTCAGGCTGATGGTAATGATGATGATGATGATGCATTTGCTCATTCTGCCATCGAGTGCCAAGGGCGCTATAGCAAAAGGTATTGTCATTCTGGCTTGCCTACGCTAGTGGTGGTGGTGAAAAACCTTAATACTCAAAGAGAGTTTGAGGGTCAGAAAACCCCGCTGCATGGTCGGTATCCTATGTCCGGGACACCGCACGACAAGGCCCCGTCTCGCGCCCGCTTTACTAGAGCCCTTTGGGACTCCAGTGTGGAGCAGTTGAGGAGTTGAGGAGGGCAGTCTCCCATGCCTCTCGTGGGGGGGGAGGATTCTTAGTAAACGCCCACACCATGTGAAAGATATCGCAGATCTCTCCACAGTGTGGGCAGCGCCCATCTGTGTTCGGATCGAAGTGTTGTTCCTGTCTGCAGGCACCGCAGAGTTCGCTCCTCCACCTTACTCAGCCCTTTGGCAAGTGCCGGGTAGAGGCGGTGGCTGTCGCAATAATGAATTAGGATTTCGCGCAACCGCAGAAGCGGTTTATGAGCTTCTGAGCCAGGAGAGCTAGGATGAGGAGCCCGGTGTGTGAGCGCTCGGGCGGCCGCAACAGCGGCCTCATTGCCCCGTAGTCCCTGGTGGCAAGGAGCCGAGATCACGTTTGTGCGAGTTGGATCGGCGGGAGCGCGTCTTAGAATTTGGGGAAATGCCTCAAGGACGACGACACCACAACCGCACTGCCAGCCTTGAACGAAGTGAGCCGCTTTATATCTTACGAGAGCACGCCTATAAAGTAAGCACGCCTATAATTCTTTGCTCAAAATATGTCACTGGTGTGAAGAATGGAACATGGATTTAAACATTGATAAGAGTGCGCCTCTCCGAGTTACTAGGGAAAAAAAATGTTAATAATTACCAATATTGCCTTCACCACAGTCACATCCGAGAGGTTTCACAGTACAAATATCTAGGAATTACTCTTAACAACCGATTAACCTGGGGCACTTCCTAGAAGTATTAAGCTTTTGGCTTACAAAACTGTTGTCAGGTCCAAACTTGAGTACTCTTCTGAAATTTGGGACCCGCACACCAAGAAACATATTTATCAACTAGAGCTCATCCAAAGGAAGGCAGTACGTTTCATTTTTAATAAATATAGAAGGTCTGACTCCCCAACACAGCTCATGAAAGACAATAGCATTCCGTTGCTTCGTACACGCAGAAAACTTAACCGTATTTCTTTCCTTCATGAAATTATCTCAGGCAAGCTTAGCATTTCTCCACCTTCATTCATCAAGCACTCCACTGCTCGAAGGACCCGCCATACTAGGGAGCACTCCTTACAGCCTCTTTTCGCTAAAACAAACTCATTTAAGCACAGTTTCTTCCCTCAAACAATAGCAGATTGGAACGCACTCCCTGAATCGATTTTTAACTCTCTTGACGTAGAACAGGTGCTAAAAACATTTTTGCTTCAGTAAAAAGGAAGTGACTCTCCTGTATTCAATTTTAAGCATGTATTTCTCTTTGTCGTTGCTATGTTCATCTTTTAAGTTCCATTTTTGCTGTGTGTCACATCAAATGTTTTCACGTGGTGTTGTGATTTGCGTTTTCTCATGCCCCTACAGCTTGGGCCAACGCTGGCCTGCAGTATTTTGAAATAAATAAATAAATAAATAAATAAATAAATAAATAAACGAATAAATAAATAAATAAATAAATAAATAAATAAATAAATAAATAAATAAATAAATAAATAAATAAATAAATAAATAAATAAATAAATAAATAAATAAATAAATAAATAAATAAATAAATAAATAAATAAATAAATAAATAAATAAATAAATAAATAAATAAATAAATATGTTCGAACGTGAGACAAGCAGTAGGATCCTATAGCATCAGCCAAAAAAATGAGCAAAACGCTGAGGCAGCGTATGAGTATCGAGCGTTAGCAATATCGAACGAATATTGCGTCATTAGCCATCTTCGCTATATCTGGTACAAATATTTCGTTATATCCGGATACCTACTTTTTTGGTTTCCAACTTATATAGCGCAAGAAGACAAATCGTTTGACACAACTTCGAATGTTCTAAGTTGATTTGGTAATGGATGTTTGAAGTTTCAAGAAGTCACTGTTTGGGGAAGGAAGGGTCGTCGGTGCGAATACTTATGATAGGCTACGTTTTGATTCGACAAGTAGTCTCATGCTCCGTAACGCGCTGAATCGTTTGGTACCACTCCGAACATTCTACGCCAATTAGATGGTCCGCAATCTCCACTGGTCCTACTTGAATGACATTTTTCATACTTACGCGACCTTGAGTAATGCGAGTATTGGAGCTAATGCTCTAAAAGCTTGGCAGTTGTAGTCTAGAAACCTGGGACACCGTACTGCAGCTCACCTCGTTTCCACGCAGGCTTCGCTTTAGAGCTGCGCCGGCGATACCGGAAATTTTTCTACTGGAAGCACCTTTGGCGGGCGCCAGTCCGCCCCCAAACAAAGATACTTATACCACACGATATGGTCATGCCAGAACAATCCAGCTATTGCGAAAATCAATAACCAAACAACTAAGGACTGGGAGGCAGCGCTGTCCTTGTCACACCCGGAAGACCAGCTTTGGCTGGTGAATCGGAAAATAGCAGCGGCAAAAGCTAATGGGTTCACTGGAATGAAGGACCACCCATGTAACCTCGATTTATTCCGGGCATAAGTTGTTTGTTACAGACGCACAAACTGGATACTTTCTTTTCGACCTCACCCAAGTTCCTTTCTCTTCGTTCTTTTCTGCTTCCTATAGTGTTATACAGACTTGATCATTGTATCTTGGTTATCTCTATTACGCTGTGATGCATGTATTCTGTATTAATTTTGCAAATTTAGTAAGCGTGCCATGTGATACCGAACTTTTTATTGTTTTTTACATGACGCAAGCCACTTTAGGCCACTTTAGGCCACTTTAGGCCACTTTTCCTCAATTTGCAGTCTGCGTACTCGCAACAAACAAATAAAGAGACGCCATTACATCGGCGTTCAGACGAACTGCCCGGTGTTTGAAATATATATCTAAAAAAGAAAAGAAAATATTTAGCTGTTCATAGCAGCGTTTTTGTCTATTAACCCTCCGAGCAGAAAGTGGCTGAATGTCATTCGCGGACCTCGGTTTTGAGTTTCGGAATGGTAGGGTTAAAGAACTCTGTCTAAAGAGAGTACAAAAAGCGAAGTCACTCCTTGCGCGTCCACACTCACCGCGTATTTTCAGCGTTAGCCTCGGCCTCTTAATTTGTGATGTAATTCTCCCGCACCCACCGAGTAGTAGTTGGTTCCCCTAATAAATGCACTAACCGTTTTTCGGAATGGTTCAAAGCGTCCGCAAAGGGGAAATGCCTTAATGATCGCTGCTAAGGGTAAAGCCCATCCAGACAAATGGTAGACTTGGAGGGCAAAACACAGAAGCGAAATGATTATAGTGCCGCACGCTCGCACAAAGGGTCATTCAGGGTGCTAAATGTGTGGCTTTATGAAGGGAAGAGCTAGGTTCTTTGTTGAAACGCGGCGTTTTTGATGCGAGCGCTCAGAGATCGCTCATCAGCTCTGAGTAGCAATCACGGGGTGAAAATTGTACGGATCCCGAAAAAGCTGTATAAAAGAGCAAGAGAAAGAAGGAACGAGAGAAAAAAAATGGGGGGGGGGGGGGGGGACACTTGAGCTTCGCTATAACGGTATGACGCGATAGCACTGATGGTTCCCTTCAGCGACCTCTTTGCGTATCACTTCGCACACAAGTACACTGTTGGACAAGACCTGCGTACTTTATCGGATTCCTAATTTGAGCGGACGTCCAGCGTATCTGAGTATGCGATGGACATGTGCCGTTGACGTCGGATGGACGCCGGGGCTCCTTGCATTGACGCGAAAGAGAGAAGCCCCGAATCACAGGGCCTGAAAACAAAACCTAGTTATTTCACTACACACATATAATAAAAGATGGTTTCATTTACTGGAACTGCAAGGGGTCTTTACATATCACAAACTACATAAAAAACATACCACCGACAGTCTCAACTGTGGCCTTGTGTTTACAAGAGAAAAATTTAGGTTCTAAACGCAAGGACATTCTCAGAAACTATGAGGTCTTCCGCCGCAACCAAGATCAGGCGAGTGGGGCTCTCAGGTGGCATTGCCATCATAATTTAAAATGTCATCACAGTTCTACCATACTTGTCATCATAGTTCATAGTTCAGAAAAAAATTGTCCATTCTTTTCTCACTCAAAGAGGCTTACAAACAGGCCCCACCCTGCACCTGTACAAAACCGAATCGCTTATAATAAATTAACGCTAATTTCTAGACATAACTTTTGACAAAAAACTCGCTTACCTGCCTCATATAAACACGCTGAAAAAGAGAGCTTCTTTTCTCTGAACATACTTGAAATCCTTTCACGCAAACACTGGGGTTCTGATAGGGCATGCTTTTTACAAATTTATTGCACTGCTGTACGCTTTTGCTTACACTATTGTTGCGTAGTGTATGGTTCAGTGAGGCCGTCATACGACTAGGCCCAGTACACAATTTAGGTTTGCGTCTTTCAACTGGTTCGTACAGGACGTCGCCAATAAACAGTCTGTATGTAGAAACCAACGAACCACCACTTGCAGGCAGAAGAACCATGCTCACATGCTCATGTATTCTGAAAATTCTTCTATAACACTCTATACCTGTAAACCCCAAGCGATCAGACCACTCAGTCATGCTCACACCAAGAACTATTAAATGAAGTCATTGTATGTCCCCTTCGCACTGGACACATTCACTTTACACACTTGCAAAAGAAGATATACCAACATGAGAGTGTGTGGAGAAGACAACACCATAAATCACATTTTATGTTGATGCGCAAAGCTGAACTAACTTAGGAAAATACATTTTTCACTGCTTTATTCTGAATGCTTACCTTTTCACATTTGTTTACTGATAGGATAGGAAAAAATGCACTTCTGGACATATCTTCTGTTTTACATTTTTAAAAGAAGCCAATCTTCTTAACGAACTATGGAATTTTAAACAGGTTTTAAAGGTTTTTTTTTTTTAAAGCAAACATGTTCCACCCTGTGGCTGGCGCATGATAGCCTTGTCATTTATGTGCCATAAAAGCAACACCACATTGGTCTCTTCATCCATTCAGTTGTATTTCAACAGCTTCAACCGGTCCTCGTTCTTTTGAAAGGGGCTGGGAAACGGTTGCTACACCTAATGGTTTTAACTAGTTCCAACTATAGGCGCGGCCAAGCTCTTGCAGTTCTGGCATAAATATCATGCCACCAGCCTTCAAGTAAAAAAAATAAAAGCAATCAGGATTGACAGCGACACGAGCTAGGATATCAAGAAGTAAATAACGCAAGCTATATCCCATGACTTCATTTTTTTAGAATTATGAAATACACAGCAGAATAAAAAGTATTACTACCAAGAAAATACGGAATAATTTACAGGGAACATAATGTGCGCTTACCTGAAGCCGCCGACGAAAAAAGTTTGCGACAAGTGTCCGTTGTCTTGTTGGTAAGTCACAGGGAAGGAAAAGTATAGACGCCATGTAGGATCGCTCATTGTTCTGCAATCGCTCCTTACCCGTGAAAGTCGTTATTTTTATACCCGTGTTAAATGGCGCATACTCATGCAAGTGCGGTACCTCATAGTCATGCCCTTGCGCTATCTACTTCTTTCTATTTCTGTTAGTTTTGCGCGGCGATTACATTATGAATTCGAACCAACTTGCCTGGTTTCCCATCCTTGAGAGCCGTACACTGCTGTTCAAGACACGAATCAAACCATCTGGGTCCCGGTTTGAAGACTGGCGCCCACCAGCGCCAACATGATCTTGATGGGGGTGGCGGTCGCTTAATAAAAAAAAATGATACAAAGAAGAAGAGAGAATAAACGCATTATGCTCAACAATACCAGGCATCTAAATACCTGACCGCGGTGCCAAAGAACCTACGCCATGTTTCCGTACGGAAAATCTGCGGACCTATAGAGCTTTTCACACAGACGTGCAGGACCACCGACATCTTGAACCCTGGAGTGCTATAATAGCTCCGGATACTTGCTGGCAGAACCAGAGAGAGTGTAGATACGAAGCTCCCGTGCGGGGGTAGTGGAAGGGTCTGTAAGTCATTGTTTTAATGCTGTTTGTTGACATTACGCTTCTAACCCTCATTCTTGAGCGCTAAAAGTTGTTTTTGTTGTCCGTTTTCGTCCTACATCGTCACCCGACGTCAGCGGTAATGAGATGCAACGGGGCTTTACAGTGACTCACAACGATTACAGAGCCACGACTCCTCTATTGCAAAGAATTCGCGGGGCTGAATGCGTGATAGAAGTGTGTGTGCCCGCCATCGTGCACTTTTACGGCGTCGTTAAGAAGGGTCATCTGCGCGATGAAGCCGCGAAATTAAGGAAACAAAGGTTTGAAAAAGTCATCACTAGAGGTTGGCCTTGGCCACCACAAGTACGAGCAGTGGCGCTTTAGAAAGGCTGGTGGATGCCGGGTAAGTTGAATCGGCGAGGAACCTTGCCTAACAGTGGTTGCAAAACCCTTTCTTGTTGTTTCACCTGCCGAAATGATGTAGTGTCTTGGTTTTGCTTCGTGACAAACAGTAAACAGACATCCCCCATCCATGTGTCACTCCGGTTAGCTGCGGCGGACGGGTACCATCTCGTCGAGAGGGGCCGAAGCTTCGCGTTCTTCAGCCATTTCGGGAGGTGAGTACCAGCGTGTGCAGACCGACTTTGCTCGTTTCTCAGAGGTGCATGTGAAAAAACTTGTCATGCTAACACGGAGTCCTAGCGTCGTCATCTATGCATGCGTATTGGTTAGTGGCGGTCGCGGTAAGCGGCGACGGTGCACGATTTAGTAAAACTCTCCAATGGTAAACGCATTTATTTTTGCGTGCACAAGCAGGATTTGTCGTTACCAGGCGCCTCAATGGGAACGCATCCGAGTTCATTTTGTCAACCTTGAATTCTTTAAACTGAACGAAATCATCAGTAAAAATTGAAAATGTCAACCGTTAGCATGTTGGTTAGCGATTTTGTGACCAGTTATTGTGATTCGCCTAGTTATGTTGTTCGTAAGCGATATCCACCGCATTGACAACCACTCCGTAAACGCATATCTGAATATGCAACATTTTATTGGCGCCAAGTTAGCGCACACGGGATTAGGATGTGCGGCTTGGAATGGTAGTGGCACGATGAACTCATATGAGAACCATGTATGTGCCTTCAGTTTGCCAGAGAAATATTGGATCTCTAGTGTCATAAGAAAGAACTCGAAAGAAATATTGCAAGAAACCGTGATGTAGCCTTCGAAGAAAATGCGAGAAAATCGCGAACAAATTTAAAGAAGAATAACACTTTCAAGAACCCAACTGCTTTGTACAAATCTACTTTTTCTTTTTTTTTATCAAACAGTTGCCCAGCCGGTATACGGTTTTATCACGAACCTCAGAGTAGTGCGTTAGATCTGCCCGCATGCAATTAGTCGTGGTTTTGGAGCTTTGGCAAAGAATTGAAATATACTGATTGTCGAATTGCCTGAAATCTGCAGCATTCCACTCAGAGGCCTTTCCAAAAATTTTTACAAACAGAAACCAGGACTGCGTTATATAATAATTGGGACTTTAAAAACTGGTCACATTCATCTGTCGACGAAAATCAGCCCCATAAGACCATTTTTCCAGAGGTTACATATGTAAGCGTAATTATATATACGAATAACAAATTTCAGCCTCCCTGTAGCCTTGAAAAAGCTGCTCTTTTCGTATTGTAATAACCTCCTCTAAATGCAGCCCAGCGGGGTATTCATAGCTGACTCCTTAAAGACTCTGTTGCCATCCTACAAATAATTCGTTTTGTCTGTTCATAATCTATTGACTGTCTATAGAAAAAGTCTACTAAAAGTGTATGGCCATAAATCTATACATTGTCTTCAATTGCTTATAGTTTTTTATTGCCTACAAACTAGTCGATAGGACTGATCTGCAGAAATTCTATACAGCTCACAAACAACAGTCTATACACAATCTAAAGAAAATTTAGTAAGGAGTGGCGCAGAAAGTTTCTTAGAAACACCATTTTTTTGCTTTTTTCATTGCCTGTCTCATTCATCGTGAGCGATGTGTACAGATAACTGAATATGAGATTTAAATAATGCGCATTTGGCACTGTGAGCCTTAACAATCGATGCGAGACTCTTTCTGAACAAATATCTGTTTTGTAAACAGGAAGACGCTTAGCAGACGGAGCAACAGAACCGATGCGCGGCACGAGGCGAGAAGAAGACGATCGGCAGCTGAAGCAGCCTATACCCTATTAATACTCCTTTTCCTCTAAAACTCCTAATCATTCAAACAGTTCACCGCCTGTGTCTTGGCCACTCCCCCGTAGTGGGTATGTGCCATTCCACTTGAGGCCAACCAACCAACCAACCAACCAACCAACCAACCAACCAACCAACCAACCAACCAACCAACCAACCAACCAACCAACCAACCAACCAACCAACCAGCAGAACCGACGCGCGGCAAAAGCATCAACTGTTCCGGGACCGGTCCTGCCCTTGCCCGCTCTAACCGGCCTTAACAACCAGTCATCTCTTGCCAATAAAGGCCGCTACAGTTTATTAATGTGTTTATACCACAAAAATCAAAAAAGTTCCTTCGTGCGGAAATTTCGCGGCATATGTCTTAGCCGCCGCACACAACTAAGAATTGCCCACGACTATCAAACCAGTTGTATTTTATGATACGATGTGCTGGGTTTAAAGTTATGAACCTAAACATGGGTCACGAGAGGCGCCGTAATGAATGGCTGCGGATTAAAGTCTTCCTCGTGGCACTTTTGACTTACAGAATAAGTGACACCGCACAGCACAATTGTGATTTGCATTTCGTCTCCATTCAAGTGCGACTCCCGTGGCCGGTAATTGATTCTGCATTCTCGCGCTTAACTATAGAACGCTTTACCACTGAGCCTCCGCAGTAAAAATTTCAATCTAGCACAGACAGCGTTCTGCTGAGTCCGTTAATAGAATTCCCGTAATGAAATAATGACTACAATGTTTATTTGCCCGCATAATGCCAATTATCGTGCTCCATAATCTGCGTGTGTGAATTTCCGCACAAGAACACAAATACCATTGCCCGGTGTTTTGTAACCTGCCATGGAAGTTATTATTAAACAAAAAATGGTGGATTATCTGAAAATAGTTGTGATTTTTTTGCACCATGCAATCCTTATAGAGTGCCTATAAAATCTCAGCGTGGGAAACTGTACAATTCGGTAAACAAATATTTCTATTACAGTCGAACCTCGTGGTAACGAAACCGTTTATAATCAAATAATGGATACTGCGAATGGATGAGTACTCCCTTTAGAAGCTCGGTCAACACGGGCTATAACGAAGCCACGGATATAGCGAAGTAATCGCCGGGCTTTTTCAGCTTTTTTATAGTGAGGTTCAACTGTATCTGGCTCTCCAAATCACCTGTACCAAACCAAAATGAAAGCAAGATCGCTTTCTGCCTTGCCGACAGGAAAAAAAAATACCCATCGGAGCACTCTAGAGTACTACAAATACTGTGTGCGAAGGAAAAAACTATATATTTTTTACTTCTTTTTCTTTATCTATCAGTTCGAGACAGCCCCTGTCCCTGTCCAGGCGAGAGTGTGGCGCCTGCATGACGCGTCGCACTAATTAGATGCAATATTACGATGCGCAAGCTCAAGTTTTCCTGACTGTAACCAGTCAGCTTCACAGTGTTTTTCTACCATTCTATCCTATTTTCCTCTTCAATTTGCAGGAACAATAGCTCCTACCCCTGCCCGCTGACGCACACACGACTATGAAGCTCAGCATCAACCCTTTCACGCTGTCCGAGCAGATCCGCCAGATGGGCGATCCCCGAACCCGGGACTACCCGGTGGTGATGAACCCTCTGTTCGTGTTCACGCTCCTGGCTTTCTACCTCTACTTCGTCAAGGTCGCCGGCCCTCGCTGGATGAAGGACCGCGAGCCCTTCAAGATCCTCAACATAGTGCGCGTGTACAACTTGGTCATGGTACTCATGACGGCCAAGTTCCTTCTCATGACCCTCAGGTTGACCTATTTTCCCGGAGGCCAGTACAACCTCTGGTGTCAAGGCATCACGGGGATCATGACCGACGAGATGCGCGAGTCCTACCGCTTTGCATGGATCTACGTATTGTTTCGCTACGGCGACCTCCTGGACACAGTGTTCTTCGTGCTTCGCAAGAAGTTCACCCACATAACCCACCTGCATGTGTTTCACCACACGATCGTGGTATTCAACGTGTGGTTTTTCGCGCTTTTCGCGCCCGAAGGACAGACGGCGCTCAGCACTTGCCTAAACGCGTTCGTTCACGTCATCATGTACTCGTATTACTTCTTAGCGACGCTAGGTCCTGCCGTTCGCAAGTACCTTTGGTGGAAGAAGTATCTCACCACTCTGCAGATTGTGCAGTTTATCATAATCATGGCACACATGTCGATACCACTTTTCGTGGACTGTGGCTTCCCGAAGCACTTGGTAGCGTTGGGTATTCTCCAGACTTTCATCATTCTGTGTTTCTTTCTAAATTTCTACGCCAAAACGTACGTGGCCAAGTCCAGTCACGTGACTCCGAGCAGCCGCGAAGCTGCGAACAGCAGAGCGAAACAAACGGTTGTAGAGGGGAAAGGTGATTAAATGCGGGGTTGCGCATTCACGGATGAAAGTAACTACAGTTTACTAACGTTTGGCCGTTTCCTATACCTTTTGAGGAATGACGCGCTTGTTGCACACGTGAATAGTAATTAGCGCCAGTTAGCAGTGAAACGCGGAAATCAATATAACAGCAATATTGAGACGGTGTTCTTATTCCTATACCTCTGGGAAGGCATAATTGACTAACATAGCTGAATGATGGGCTACTGCTCTAAAGATGTACTGCGGTCAAGAAGAAGTTGGCCTGTAACGATATTTAACGACGTTCTAATCTCAAAGAGCCCACCTTCACTGAAAACTGAGCTTTTCTAAACTACAAAAGACCAAAAAAAAAAAGAAAATACGTGTGGCGCCATCACCGGCCGATTTCGCAAGTAAAATGCGTGCATCCACACTCATATCTTCGCGGATTCCGGAGGCTACGATGCAGTGCCATTAGCTTCAGAACGGTGGCAACCAGTTCTTTTCGGTAAGGACGTCAAAAGTTTGAATCGACTGGCGGGATCATTTTTAATCTAATCTTCTCGGGGATAAGTGCGTCGTTTCCAGGCGAACAAACATCCGAATATCCACAAACAGACAGAGAATCCATTTTTACGGCGAAAAATAAATGAGTGCAGTTGGCCTCAGTCTTCTTCTAATTACGTGCAGAATTATGACGTATACTAGGCGCCTTTTAACGCTCCACTGCACGCTGTGGCCTCTCGTAGCTGATGTGCTCGAGTTAGCGCTCCACACTGCGACAACACTCCACAGCAATACAACAGCACTCCGCACTCCGCACCTCGCATCCTCCGCACTGCGAAAAAAGCCAAAAGCCACGGTACCCAACATGTACCGAACGTGATCAAGGGAATACGGTTATTGTATTTTGATCACCCTTACATAGTCTATACGAAAAGGTGTCGGAGAAAGTGTTTGAAAATTGACATTTCAATGGCTAGCAGGCTGTAATTAGATACTCCGCTTATATCTCGTGTTCCAGGCAGGCTTTCAGCAAATACGGCCGACGAATCCATCCATTGACCACTGGAAAAAGCAATCCGATTCAGAATTCCTACTCCTGTGTATAGACACGGTGACCCGCAAATATGACATTTTTTAACTGTCCTTTACAAGTCGGGAGCGCGCGGCTCGTGCACAAGCATCCCTTCGCCTGTGCTGCTGCAGAAGGAGGTCTCATATCTCTAAGATTAGGTTCTCAGTGCGGCATCCGTGTATCTTGTTTTCCAGTTTTGTCCCCACCCCAGTTGATTCGCATTTACATTTATTTCTTTCTAGTATCCCAGCTTTCAGTCAGCGCTGTATTTCTATGGCTTTCTGTAACGTCTAAGTGCGGTTTTCAGACTTTGTTGAAAAAAAAAAAAACAGGAAATGTTTTCCGCATATTATATAATCTACAGCTGCCTGATTAAAACTCACGTGTACGAGCAGTTTCTATAGCTTTTCTCGAACGTCCATGTACATGGAGGTTGGCAACTATAAATAACGCCTTCCAACTTTTCATCTCTGTAAAAATAGAATCCGTGGCCCTTTCTGACTAATCTTGATGTTTGTCTGGCGGAAGAGAGCATATTTTTTACCCAGTAAATTGCATCTAAAGTTCTTCCCGTCATTCGTTTCAAACTTGTGACGTAAAGACCAAGATGGACTCCGTGATTACAGCTTGGAAGTGCATAGCGTTGTAGCCTGGCCTCAGTGCTCCGAATGGGAAAAGAACACTCTTGACAAATTCACTCCTACAAACAACCGGCAGTAGCGACATCTGTATTTTGTTTTTTAATGTCTTCTAGCTGATAAAAGACTTGTTTTCAGTCGAAATAGCGTCTTTGTCATTTAAAAGAACACGAAAATCCATCGATGCTGGTCTGCGCATTAAATATCCTTTTAGTTTCTAATAAAGCTGCAGCAAGGATCAATCTCTTTGTCATGAGCTTTTATGAGCCACTCCTGTAGCTATCCTATGGGGCGCTAAAAGCGCGACTGTGCTAACAAGATATAACCGGACTATCGCGCATTATATGGACGTTAAATGATGCAGAGCAGAGCCTCTTAGTCATTCAAATCACTGCAGGTTTTCATTGAACCAAACTAGCAAAACCAGAGTTTCCGTTGAACCGTAACAGGGTCACACACGGGGATCGATGGTGTCCCTTTTCGGTGAAGCGAGCAGCGCACAATAACAGGATGTTTATCTTGAGTTCCTGTTATTATGCTCTGTTAGATCTTGAAATAGACTTACATTCATAGGCGACAAAATTCTAACATATTAGAAAGAAAAAAAAACAGACGCCATCGTAGATGACAAGAGAGTAGAAGTCAGGTGCTACATGCAATAACTGAGATTGTGTACAGCATACTCACAGTACCATGTCATTTTCTTGCCGCGAGATAAAACATTTACATGCAAAAGGCATATTTTTTTATTTCTTCTGGATTCTGCTCAGCTTTTTACTCATATATCTCTAATACAGGTTAAGCTCGCTATACAAGCAGCAGTAACAGAAGGCACACGCAGCATTTAACATCAAGAAGCCAACCTTGATCTCTCTGCGGACGCTGCCACGTCTAAATGCATCTTAATACTTCCCATATACATCTACGAGAATCCTCCTGTAATGGCGACAATCACATGTTACCGTTACTCCTTATTTAGCCACTCGTATGCAATAGACATATAAAATGGTTACCCGGCAGCGCGTTTCCTCTTTGCCTTGTACGGCCGGTGACGAAGAAACAAAGCAGTCCATTATTCGTCCTAAATAAAGGCAGAAAATATGTTGGCTTTTTCTCTTCATAATTTCAATCAGTCCAAAAGAAATAAGGTGCGTGGAGGTGGTTGAACCGCATGAAGTCACTGAGGTTCAAAATAAAATTCTCGGTGAGGAGGCAGCTGGCGACGCATAACACAAGATATAATGCTGCACGGGCTCTTTCGAGCACCAGCGCTCGAATGGTCTCATTTTATCTCCAATGTCTCGAGAATGAGAAGATAGCAGTTTTGTTCAAATTCCACAGAAGATAGAAGCTTTGTCGTAAGGTCGCAAAAATGGCCAGTCGGGGTAGCTGAGCCTCGGGAAAGGAAAGACAACATAGGAAACGAAAAATACAGAGGCCAACGGAAAGTAAACAAGAACAACAAAGCAGCCTGGTAAATATAGTCACTTCCTAAAGTCCGTGCACGCGGTAGTGTTGACAAGGTCGCGTGGCGGACACCAGAACGCAGCGCCGAAATCAGCACTGCGCCTCAACGGCTCGTTCACAAGAAACCTGGCGGCCTCGTCAGCGCTACACCGAAAGTAGGCATAGCGCGCGTAGAAGAACTGCGCCTTCGACATCCGGTAGAGACTCCAGATGATCCTCACGTGATGCCAGTCCGTCGCCGTCGGTGAGCCGGAAGAAGCGACGGCGCTGCCCGAAGACGCTACATCGGCGGCGATCTGCACGGCCACAGTGGACTCCAAGAGCTCTTCGGCCTGCCAACTCCATTCCGTTAGGGACTGCAGCACACACTCCCTAGTGTGAAAAACAGGAAATAAGGTTGTCACGTCATTCCTTGTGACAGAAGATTGTTATTCGCCGTTACTTGCTTGCGCAGAAGCACAGCCGTGCCTATGAGTGTAAACAATGAATACTCGAATTTTACTCGAATGAATACTCGAACTGCAGAAATTAGGTTTTCCGAACAAAACTGGGTCACATCCAGAGCACTACAGTTTGTTGCGGAAAACAAACATTCGCTTTCCTCCAAGTTTGCGTTAAAGTGCACTCAGCACATTTCTAAAAAAAAAAAAAAAATTCTTGAAACGTGTAGTCACCTGTAGTACTCGATAGCATCAAGCGTCTCGGAGTTCCATTGCTCGTGCAGCATGACGCTGCTCCATATTAGGGCCGCCATGTCTCTCGCAATCACGGGCGCGTCGGCGAGCAGAGGATTGCTGGTGTTGGCTCCGAGCGTGCTGTACGCCGTCGCTGGCACGTATAAGCTCGTCTCGTTGATGCGCTGCATGCCCTGGTGCACTGCGCCCTCTTGCAGGGGCGTGAATATACCTCGACGCATCTTCTCCCGCTTGACGTCGAACTCGAAGCTCAGTGCCCGAAAGTAGTTTCGTACGAAGCCGCGAGGAGGCATGTCGGGCACAACCATGTACCCAAGGACGAGGTCGCTGGGAAGTACAAGGGACATGTTCCCAAGGAAAGCTTCCAAATGCTCCGTCTGGTTGCCGGCCTCCACGAGTCTCCGGAGTGGCGCGTAATTAGCCGCTGCCTGTCGGGTCGCCTCGAAGATGGCGCGCATTCGGCGGTTCTTGGCGGGACTCGTGAGGGCTGCGACGTAAGTGGCGTGCCAGAGTTCGTCGAATTTGTAGCCATGGGCGTCGCATATGTTCCACGTGCGCGGCGTCGGAGCGTCCAGCACCCTGTCCTTCTGGATCTGGATCATTGCGTCCATCGCGACAGTCGTCAGCATGAACACTAGCGACAGTGGTTGATTCGAGACGTTCCAGAGGATGCGAATTTCGTCGAGCAGGCCCTTCTTGGCGGCCGCGTATATGGGTATCGATAGGTCAAAGGTAGGGAAGAACTCTCTCAAAACGGCTTGCATCAACGACGCGTTCCTGTTTCCTAAGGCGTCGAGAAGTTCTTCTTTGGTCACCAAATCGGTCTTAGTGTTTTCGTCCGCGCCTGGCAACTGTCGCTTCCAGTCGAAAAAGTCGCCTCGAGTGTAATTTGTGCGCAGGCGAGCGTTCACGACCGAGAACACGACGGAGAAGCAGTCGCCCTCGCATAAATCCTCGTAGTTGCTGCTGCGAAGGTACTTTCGTTCAAGGATGGTGAACGAAAAGTAGGAAGTGATGATAAAGAAAAAGTTGAGCCGATATCGCTTTTGCGTGGACAGGGCGAAGCGAAGCAGTTCGGCTTGTCCCATGGTCTCGTTAGCGTTGATTTCGTCGAGAAAAACAGAGGCGATCTCCCTTTGGCGCCTGTCCCGCTGCCATATCTCGTTCAGACAAGACGTGTAGAAGCCGTGGAGTGCCGTGGCAGCTGGTGATCCAAAGCGGTCGACGCCTCTGATGATATTGCCCTTGATGTTACGCTGTAAGGCAAACAGAGAAATGTGAAGTATTGCATTAAGAGAGCTTGAATTATTGTACCCAGTTAGGCGGGCGTATCAGATTAAGAAGTTTGCGGGGATACGGTGGCTGCAACTGGCAAAGGACAGGGTTAATTGGACAGACACGGGAGTAGCCTTTTCCCGGCAGTGGTCGTGATCAGGCTGGTGATTATGATGACGATGATTATGATGATGATTAATTTTGGGTCAAGGAATCGCCCGCCCCTCCTAAAAATGAGCATTTTTTCCTTTATATTTTTCTTCCAAACAAGCAACAACGTCTCGAGGCACAAATGGGAGTAAAAAGCCGTATTATGCGGCTTGACAACGCTCCCATCCCCTACGCTTCTTCGGCAGGGCAAAGCAGGTTCGTGTTTCGCAACAATGATGCGAAACACGAACTTCATGTACATAGTTTACAAATTAAGGAGACATGCAACATAAATAGTACAACAGTCGTCAAATCAAAAGTTTAAAGAAAATAATATGATATTCCTTCAAAGAAACAGAATCAAGGAAATCCTGTAAATCCACCAAACACTTCTCAAGGATGTCACGAACACATGTAGTACATAAGCGCGAACTCTTAAGAAAATTTACAAAGCACATATTGAGGAACATATACCTGAGAGAAACAATACAAATAGTTTTTGTGTGTTTAAATGAAGACGACACAATTCATTCGTTTGAGAGTGCAAATTTATTTAGTGAACAAGGTGGAGTATACGATAATCCTTGGCAAGCATAGTTAGTTCGTGGACGAGAGACTGGCCAGTAATAATGGTGGTGTGTCGTATGATGTAATCTGTTTGCGTCTAATTCGGCAATGTCTGAAATTAAAGAGCAGTTAGGATATATGTGATATTTATGTAAGGTTAGGACACGGTGCTCAAGCATGTCTGCAAATTTCATGGTTTGATATTTCGAAAATGACTCATCGCGATCTTATATCGTTGTCAGTAATAGTTATGACACGTCTCCCTGCAATATTAGGTTTTATTTTTTACTGGTAATTGTTGTACCTCGCCAGGCTAAATGGCAATAGACACGTGTTGAAGAAAATAGAGCTTGTTAAATCAGAGCCATGCTTCCGGTCGGTAAGGTGCATTGGAATTTCCGAAGGATGACAAGCACCCGAGCAAACTTAGGTGCTATGATATCCATCAATGGTGATCCCAGAGTGTGCATAACCAGGATGAACAAAATTTTGGGGCGACATGAAAGGCAAGAAATACATGGTTGCAATACCCCCCTCCCTCCTCCCAACCGCTACCTGCCAAGAGTGACCTACATATTCGCCCGTGACACACATAAATCTTGGTGTTTTAGGGAACAGAAAGTGTCCAACTCCTAGAAGCCGCTTGGGAAAGGCGCAGTGCTACGTGTCCGACCTACTTCCGGAAGCGCTTCCCTCTCCTCTTCCGCCTTGGAAGGGGGAGCAATTAAGGCAGACGCTTCCATTTGCTCCGGAATCCTATTTTAAAAAATGGCTGTGGCTTAGCTTGGTTAAGCCCGGTAATTGCGAAAGCAATATCCGCAGCTACGCCATGGTTCAGCTGGTAGTGTAGCTGGTGGTGGTACTTGTGGTGATGCATCGGTCATACAATCCAATCCAATCCAATGCAATCTAATCTAATCTAATCTTATCTAATCCAATCCATTCCAATGCAATCCAATCCGCACCGCGCACGGCGGGCGCAGGAGTTAGGCAGCAGCCACCAGGCGGGGCCTCGCCTCACGACGGCACAAGTTGGAGCCCTGCTCTTGCAGCTTTGACGTCACACCGCTAGGCGCACCACGAGCGGTGGGCGCAGGAGTTAAGCAGCAGCCACCAAGCGCGGCCTCGCCTCGCGACGGAACAAGTTGGAGCCCTGCTCTTGCAGCTGTGACGTCACACCGCTAGGCGCGCCGCTCAAGGTCAATGGTAGCTACCGCGGCCTCGCCACGCGAGGAGCTGAAAGTGAAAGTAGTATTGCTTCGCAATAAAACTAGGCAGAGGGGGCACCGATGCCATACGAGAAAAAACAAATGCATGTCGGTGCGGGGCTCACCAGTATGTCCAGGCTAACGCCTTCCTGGATAAAGCCGTCCTTGATGGCGTTGTAGCAGACGTAAGCGAAGAAGTCGCTGCAGGGCGGAACGTTTCGGTTGATGACGGCGAACAGCTGGGCGGCTTCGTCGGGACAGCAGAAGGGCGCGTCGGTGGTATTCACCCTGCGCACCCGGCCTTGCTGGGTGACGAGCAGCCAGAGTGTCACGCAGGTGGCCACCACCAAGGACAGCGAACAGGCGGCGCTAGCGACGGCCCCGGCCACCTTGTTTCGCCCGAGCCGCAGGGTTGGCGGTCCAGTAGCTGGCGAGCGGGCGAAAACGGAAGATCCTGCGCCAGCGTTCGGACTACGCGGTTCCATCTCCTTCTTCTTCTTCGTATTCTCCCTCAGTACAAATATCATCCGTCACCTCCTCCTTCTTCTTCTTCTCCCTGAATAAAAATGGCATCCGTCATCTCCTTCTTCTTCTTCTTCTCCCTCAGTAAAATTGGCATCTGTGATCTACTCCTTCTTCTCCCTCAGTAAAAACTGCGTCCGTCATCTCCTTCTTCTCCCTCAGTAAAAACAGCATCCGTCATATCCTCTTCTTCTTCTTCTCCCTGAGTAAAAATGGCATCCGTCACCTCCTTCTTCTTCTCCCTCAGTAAAAATGGCATCCGTGATCTTCTTCTTCTTCTTCTTCTTCTTCTTCTTCTTCTTCTTCTTCTTCTTCTTCTTCTTCTTCTTCTTCTTCTTCTTCTTCTTCTTCTTCTTCTTCTTCTTCTTCTTCTTCCTCAGTAAAAATGGCATCCGTCATCTCCTTCTTCTTCTCCCTCAGTAAAAATGGCATCCGTCACCTCCTTCTTCTTCTCCCTCAGTAAAAATGGCATCCGTCACCTCCTTCTTCTTCTTCCTCAGTAAAAATGGCATCCGTCACCTCCTTCTTCTTCTCCCTCAGTAAAAATGGCATCCGTCATCTCCTTCTTCTTCTTCTTCTTCCTCAGTAAAAATGGCATCCGTCACCTCCTTCTTCTCCCTCGGTGAGTGAGTGAGTGAAGAAACTTTATTTCCGCCAGAAGAAGACCCGTAAATGGCATCCGTCACCTCCTTCGTCTTCTCCCTCAGTAAAAACGACATCCGTCATCATCTTCTTCTTCTTCTTCTTCTTCCTCAGTAAAAATGGCATCCATCACCTCCTTCTTCTTCTCCCTCAGTAAAAATGGCATCCGTCATCTACTTCTTCTTCTTCTTCTTCCTCAGTAAAAATGGCATCCGTCACCTCCTTCTTCTTCTACCTCAGTAAAAATGACATCCGTCATCTCCTTCTTCTTCTTCTTCTTTCCCCTGAGTAAAAATGGCATCTGTCCTCTCCTTCTTCTTCTTCGTCTTCTGCTTCACCTTTGCAGCCAACGCGTCACAACTGAAATGTCACAGTAGGGAAGCCCTACCAAGGCAGATTATTACCGTACTTGCCCGAAAAAAATATTTCGGAGTAGAGCGGGGCATCAAACTGGGAACTGTTTGGCATGGCACCCGCAACAGTTTCCAGCTTATAGGTCACTAACCACCCTCTGGTTGAAAACATTTTTTACCTCTCTGATTGCGAGGCACCATCCCCGGAACGCTTGGCGGCAAACAGTTCTTGAAAATACTCGTTAATAGTGGAGCTACAGACATCACAATCAATCTACTTCACCATGCTCCTCTCCTTCTGTTCGGTCTCTGAGAAGTACAACTAGGCAGGGGTGGGATATTTTTCAGGTCCCCTGACAAGGATTGTGTCGCCGACCTCTTGAAGTGTACGTCCTTCGCCAACCACCCTGTTAGCGCATACATACCGCCTCATCTGGCGGGTTCCAAGGGGTTAGTCCGAGGTGTCGACTCTCGATTGAGCCCTTTGAGGACGCTTGAGAGCCTCTCCTCGACAGGCGTCATTGCTGTCGATCGTTGCAGCAGAATGGTAGACGGTGTCAAAATACCTACAGAGTCCGTCATAGCCACATTTGCCGGAATAGTGTGCCTTTCGGAGATCAAAGTGTGGCCACTGGTCTTTCGAGTGGATGCATTTAACTATAGACGCCTTCAATGTGAGAACTGTTGGAGATTTGGCCACAGCGGCAAAGCCTGCAAATCGGGCTTAGGTTGATGCGCATGCGGCGAAAGTAATGTTAAATAGGACTCTCCCGGACAACAAGAAAAATGTTTTCTGTGTGGTGGTGCCTACTCTGCTAACTCGCCAGACTGTCCTGCATCAGCTCAAGAAGTTCAGGTTCTAGAGCTAATAGATAGATGCCTATGCACGCGACGAGAACCCTTTGCCACAATCAGAGAGAGAACCTCTGGTTATTCTAGTGCGGCTGCCAAATGTCCACCCGTAATGAATGCCTCTTGGTCAAACGCAATCACAGCGGCAGTTGAAAAAGCAATGACAAAGGCAATGGAACGCATTATGGAAACCGTATCCACGTGCATATCCCAGATCATAGCTACCCAGATGACCAATCTGCTGCAGATACCCACCGCTAAGCCCTTGTCCTCTGTGGTTTCGCAAGCTCCTCCACCACATGTGGTCATCAATAGCGCTCCACAAGGCCAAAGTCAATCTGGGCAACAAACGACTGCTGAAGTATCTCTCCCTGACAGCGTTATAGACGCGCGCTCTGTTGAAAGTGTTTACATAGAACTTGATGTCCGCGCCCAAAAACGAAGTGGGTCTCCTTCGAGTATAGCAGGTCCATCTCCTCGCCAGTCCAAGTCAAAGAAAAATCACGCTAGTCAAAATCCCAAGCTCTCCCGCCAAGATAGGGGCATTAAGTGTACTCCAGTGGAATTGCCGATCTATATTCTCAGGTTCAACAGATTTAACTTCTCTATGCAATCAACTTCTACCGTATTTAATTGCGTTACTGGAAACCTGGCTTACTACAGATTTTAATTATCATCTCAAACATTACCGTTCGTTCCGGCTTGACCGGTCTTCACGAGAGGGAAGGTTCTTAGTGCTAATTTCTTCAAAGTTCTGTCACAGGGCCTCCATTTCTTTTAAGTATGCGGACAACCAATGTGAAATCCTTGCGGTGGATCTCAAAATCCCAAATCAACAGCCCTTTACTGTAGCTAATGCATATTTCCCTTCAGGTGCGCATGATACCCGGCCCCTTGACTTGGTCATGTCTAGTAGCCGATCTCAGGTTTTATTAGTTGGGGATTTCAATTCGCACCACGTGACGACGTGTTCGCACCACGTGACGTGGTGGTTTAAAACAGATTGCTTCGGCTCTAGACTATTTGATTGGGTTGGCGACAACAACATTGTCTGCAGCAATTCAGGAATCCCTACATTTGTACGTGTACGTGATCAATGTCACTCTGCCTTAGACTTAACTTTTTCCTCCCCAGGAATCTCTGTTACGTCTTGGGCGCCTGTTGACTGTGCCTGTTGACTGTGATCATCTGCCGATTAGTTTCAAGCTTGCGTGTAAATTAACTCTTTCCGAACGACAACAGCGCTTCTTCATAAACTATAGTTGCTCTCAAAATTAATTCAGACCGAAGCACCGAGACAAGTTCCGAATGCAGAGCTATACATCTATGCTCAGTGTTGGAACGTGCAAGGCAAAAGTCTGAATTCATTGTCACTGGAACCACGGGTGCCATCGCCAATAATTGGTGGAATGCTGAGTGCACGCGTGCCTATAGACGACGGAAAGCAGCCTGGAAGAGACTTCTCAAAATCAATGCCCAAATGATTGGTTGGATTATAAATATGTCGCAGCAGCATTTAATCGCACTGTCTTCCGTGCGAAAGAGGAGTATATTACAAGTCATTATGATTTTCTTTCTCAATCACGAAATAAACGGGCTTTGTTTAATTTCATCAGGAGCAGAAAAGTGCTTCCTCCGGCTGTCAACATTGAATCCCTCGGTCAGTCCCCTGCTGACATCGCCAAGGCCTTAGAGGGAATTGCGTGTAGCCTAGAACGTCGATTTACATGTGCACTTCGTTCTCCGGCTGCAGTCACATGCATCTCAAGTGGTTTCATTGAGGTCACTATAGCTGAGCTTTCGCAAATTGTTCGCGCCTATCCCCAGCGCCTCCTGGCCCCGATAAAGTCATTACATCTATGATTAAAAGTTTGTTTAACAAATCTCCCCAAGACCTATTGGTTCTAGTTAACCATTCCCTTAAAAGTCCTTGGATACCCCATGAGTGGCGTCTTGCGGAAATAGTTCAACTACTTAAAAAACAAGGGGAGGGGTTCACTTCAGACAACATACGCCCGATTTCATTAACATCGAATTTAGTCAAATTGGTGGAACGGGTCCTGCTTCGTCGAATCATGTATTTAACTTCTGCAAATTATCTCTTGAATCCTTGTCAATTTGGTTTCAGGCCGGGCTGTTCAATTTGGTGTGCTCATACTGACCTTGAGAGCAGTATTAAATCTGCTCGCAGCCCTAAACAGTTCGCCGCGCTTGTCACTCTGGATATCAGTAAAGCCTGCGACAGCGTCGAGCACTCCGCGCTTTTACAGAGATTGCAGGACCTTAGTTTCCCAAATTATTTCGCAGCCTGGACCTCTGCTTGCTTGAAAAACAGATAATTTTATTCTTGCTGAAATGGTGTTTCTTCTAGCAAATTTCGACAGACAAGAGGTGTACCGCAAGGGCCAGTTCTTTCCCCTTTTCATTTTATCATCTTTCAAAGCTCAATTCCATGCATCCATAATGTGAAAACTTACGTGTACGCCGATGACATCGCATTTTTTGCCTGCACAAGTTATATTCACTCTCTTTATCAAACCTTGCAGGATTACCTCAATATTCTTGACAGTTGGTAAGGAAGCATTCATCTCTTCCTCAATGTAAACGAATGCGCCTTGTTGGTCCTCCCGGTTTCTCATCCTGTAAACATCTGCGTTGGTTATAGAAATCACATAATTCCTCTTGTTCAAACAGTGAAGTACCTTGGAGTAATATACGACTCTAGTCTTTCCTGGCGGGCACATATTGAGCAACTTTCTGCAAAAGGAGTTCGGGCCATTGGCATCCTGCGTAGGCTTTGCAGTGCTAGGCCAGGCATGAGAAGGCACACACTCCTGCTGATCTATAAAATGTATGTCCGCCCAATTTTGGAGTTCAGCTGTATTTTCTTCTCAGGAGCTCCTGCCTATAAACTTCGCTCTCTTGTGCTTTTAGAGCGTGAGACGTCGCGCCTCTCTTTGGGACTTCCAAAATATGCAGCCAATGCTGTCCTGTACCTTGAGGCGCGAATTCCATCTTTATTAGCTAGAGCTCGCCTTTTAACAGTCCAAACCTTTTTAAACTTGTGCCTCTCACCGCTTCACATCTCCAGTATAATATTTCTTATTCAACCTACAGTCTTTTTAAATGCCACCTGGTCTCGTTTGCATACTCACCACATATGTTTCGTGCAGTCTGTCCTTCACCCCTTAAACATTCATTTCCCAGATCTCCATCCAATATGTAATTCTCTCCTTCAGTCAAGATTGCATTTGATGACGTTTTCCCATCGAATGCAAAGCTGCAGCCCCTTCCTCCCCTTCACGGTTTGTTGCAGGACCACCGGAGGTCCTTTCCTTCTCGTAGTCTCATTGCTACCGATGCCTCGCAGGATCATGAAAAGGCAGGTGTGGGCATTTTTTCACCTACATTCGGAGAGTCCTTTTCTCTCCGTCTTCCTGACTTCACTCCAAATTATCTGGCGGAATTATTAGCAGTAATTTAAGCCTTACGTAAATTAGATCCTGACATTTGCGAAGTCATGGTTATGACGGACTCTCTATCTATTTGCTCTACATTATCATCACCCACTGAGTCTCGGGTATTACGCCTCTTTAAGCAGCTGATCCCACTCCATCTAACTTCGGTGCGGTTGCTTTGGGTACCGGGGCACATGGGCATTCAATTAAATGAGGTTGCCGATTCCTTAGCAAAGGCCTCCCTCTGCGGCCCCAATAATTGCTGTCCTGCCAACCTGCGCATATACAGCTGCGGTGAGGTTTCGCAGTTACACATCATTTCAGGAATTTTCAGCCTCGGCATTTACTTCCTCTCCCGAATATCAGCATCTTCTGCATCCTTGGAGCAGCAAAGACTGGCGCTCGCGCTGACTGGAGGTCTCTTTCACGCGTGTGAGATGCCGAGTACCTCTGCTAAATTTCTACCTTCACAGATCTGGTCTGGCGGTTTCTCGGCCCATTTGGTGCCGAGCCTGAGACAGTGGATCACTACCTGCTGTCCTGCCGCCGCTTGTCTTCTCTGAGGAGTCGCCTATTAGATAAGTTAGGATAACTTTATTTAACTCTAGCACAAGTGCTTTTATGCAGTCAGATGAGTCCATCCGCAACGGTCGGTTGCCCCTATTCCAGGGCTCCGCTGGATGCTGCCGTCAGCTGAGCTCGCCGTATCAAACCGATCTGGTCATCGCGGCAGTCGCTGGAGAGCAGACCCTCCCATTGCTCCGCACTTGGGTTTGGTATAACTGGGACGACGTCGGGTTTTTGACATGCCCATGTTATGTGATACAGTGTAGGTTCTTCATGGCACCACGGACAATTGTGTGTGTAAAGTATGGGGTGAACTTTACTTAGTGTATTTGAAATTCCGTTTCACCAGCTGGGCCTGGTTGTGACCACTGCGGTTGTTCTTTCCTTTGGCGCTTCTTCGCTTGGACGAAGCAACAGAAGTGTGCGCTGTGCTGTTCAAAATTTTCTTCTAGAAACGCAGCGACTACCATGCCAATTTTAATTTTATTTCCTTTTTTTCATTTTATTTTTATTATTTTCTTTTTCTTTTTATTTTTCTCCTTTCCAAAAATTTATTTCATTATTTTTTCTCCCTTTCAGTCAGTGCAAAACTGAACCATTACATGAAATGCATTCGAATTTGCACAAAAAGCCAAGTCCCGTCTGCGATCTTCCAGCTAACAGGTCTCCTGTCGTTGCGTCGTTCAATCTGTCAGCCTAAGCCCTATTACTACTCCCTTTCCTCTAAAAATGCTCCTCTTTCCAGCAGCTCACCGCCTCTGTCTTTGCCACTCCCCCGTATTGGGTATGTGCCATTTTATTTGAGGCCAACCAACCAACCATCCAATAGGCGCTAACTTCCAACAAGTTTTATTCTTCACGACCAGCCTATCTATATGCCAGAAAAAAAAGGCATGTTATCATTTGCTCAAACAGGTTGAATACTTCGAAATGCAAGTTATTTATCGCAGAGGAAAACGGACCGTGTGTTTACACACATGCGACCTGAACTATTTATCTCTTCAGTTTCGATCATCTCAAGCGTTATCCTTTCCCTGCTCTTTCCTATAACAACACACTCTTCAAAAAAAAGGCTTGCAATTTTGTTAGTCGAACGATAGAACTTGATCGACTAGTGTTCCTCCTCGCACGTTTATCCCGTTGGGAGCATCTTCCATAAGGCGCTCGTTTAAGCATCTTCCAGTCTCTACCTGGCGTCTTAACTTCTTTATTTCAGCCCTATTTTTTGTTGTGTAGTTGTCAAGTTTTCTTTCATGACCCTTCTCCCCCTCCCCCCTCTGTAATGCCGGCATGAGCTTTTATGATACTGAAATAAATAAATAAATAAATTGGTAGCAAGAGCAACACAGGACCAGAGGCAAGCAAGACGCTCAGAAAAAAAAATATTCCGTTCTTTCCCTCTTTCCAAAGCGGTGGTCAAACAGTTCTCCTTTTCTAAATGGATTTTATTCATTCCTTCAAAGGCAGCTAAAATTTATCAGACAGTTGCTCACGATGGGCTGGCACGCGTGGAGCCGGCCCGTGCAATAGAAGAAGAAGATGGAATCTGCCAGCCAGGTCGGGGTAGCCAGTCCTTCCGCTCCTACCGACCTCGCCGCTCCTCGCCCGTCGTGTCTTCAAGGAAATAAACTGTCCATGATTGGAATTGTCGTAGGCGGGCTGGGGATACCCGTGGTCGCCTTCGCCCTCGGCTGGATGGTCTTCCGGGAGTTTTCTCGAGCGGGCAGAGAAAACACCACCGACGACCCCTTGTGCTGCCCTCACGAGGCGGCCCAGCTGTTCGCAGTCATCGACAACACCGTTTCGCCCTGCAGAGACTTCTTCGCGTACGTCTGCAAGGAGGCCATCGCGCAAGGCTACGTGCAGCAAGGCGTCACCAAGGACATCCTGGTGAGCCCCATTGATATACGTGTCGCTTACGTACAGTCGGGGACAAAAGTCTTTGAACCACGTGTTCCTCAAACGAAGCCGGTAGCTCTATTATTATCAAGCGGCTGAAGACCACGCTTGTGGAGATGAAAGAACAAAATTTTGACTTTCACCTAATAGCACTCATGATGTAAAAAATGCGCAAAACGAATACGAGGGACGGAAAGGAAACGAAACGAAAGGAAACTCGTGTTCCTTTTTCCGCTTTTGTAACATCATGAACGTTATCCAACTTGTCAAACTTTCGGCTTGGCTAATTGCAGAGCTATCGGCTTCGTTTGTGGAACACCTGGTCCAGAGACTTCTGTCCCCGACTGTACATACATACAGCCTTGGTGGAATGCTTCGCTGCGGCAGAGTTCGCTTTTGAACCCTTCAGGGGTACATTTAGGGCATTCTTCTGGAGGAATTAGGTAGAGTTCGTATGAATTTCGGAAGTGGTCCGCTGAACTGTTAATCGCCGTTGCTTGAAGTCTTTTGACCAATATTTGATGTCTGCTTGGTTACACGGCGTCAGTGTAAAACAAGATATGGAGGGGGCACTTAAGCTTCGCCTCAACGATATGACGCGGTAATATTGATGAGTTAGTTTCCGTATATGCGGAATTTTTCATTCTAAAGTTTTCATTATTACGTACGTGAGAGTTTTCATACCATTTCTTGTGCAATGGTGCAGCGGTTAAGGGGTGCATCACTGTCCTGTGATGGCAGGTGCTACCACCTGTGGGTTTTGTGCCCCCCACGTTGCTCTTCCCGAGCAACCTCTCGCTATCAATCATTAATTTAGCTGCCACCTGCTAGGGTGGCTGCTTGCGCACAATCCGGTGGTTAGGTTGTAATATCGCTACAACTCGCATGACCTAGATTAGCCCACCTAGGTGCCTTCTCCGGGGATGGCTGCCCGGGCGACCCTACGCCACCCTATTTATCGCTCACAACGCCGACGATGGCGACGCCGACGACGCCGGATTTCATACGCAACTGGAGCCAATCCTATTCAACTCTTGGTTCTATTCTGATTCTGATCGCTTCGTTCATTACTATTTGCTGCGTCAGCCTTAGTCGTTTTCACAAGAGCTGAGCCATTCCTAGTCAGGCGTCTCCCTCCTCTCCCCTACAAGAGGAGAGGGACAGCGAGGCGGCGAGGGAAAAGAGGACTGTTGGCAGGTGCCAGTTCTGGCAGGTGTGACGACGACGGTTGCCAGGTTCTCTCTTCAACTAGACTTCGATGCTATTGCATAATAACGCCTGCATACTGACTACTGATACATTAATGGGATTGGTCGAGAGATGTCGCGTCATAACAACTCGCCCATCGGATTGTGAGCAAGCTACCCACCAAATTTAAAATAAACACAGTTGCCACCTGCCCACCATGGCGCTGCTAATGAGCCTTACGGGAGCCCGGCAATATCACACCGAGGTCTCAGAAGCCCCACCGGCGGCACTGTTTGAAGCAGCCACCTGCCGGGGCAGCGGCGCATCGCTCAACTACCACATCACTGTGTTTTATAGCGCAATGTCTTCCGGCTATCTGTGAATGCGATTGAGAGGGTCGTGACGTCATGAACACCACGTGACCACCAGTGGACCAATCAAGGGCTCTGCCAAATTTGAAAATCTGAGGAGCCAAAAATATGGAAGTTGGCCCAAACCCTACAGTTACAAAGGACCCCCAAAAATTTTGGAAGTAGGCCCACCCTAGAAAACGTAATAATGTTAATTAGTGGGGACAGGTGGCTGGGTTATGTCGATTACTAGGTCTGATTAAAGGTGCACTGAAGAGGAATCTGAACTTGTCTTTTTGCCGCGGGAACTCGATCTACACGTTCCTAGCATTCTTAGAAACTGCGACTTATTGCCCTGTATGGCCGATTTCCCTAATTAAATCGAATTAACGGCCGGCTCCCGCCCTTTTTTTTGAATTCTGCCTCGTACGGTGGGCGGAGTCGACCAACGCGTGGAGTGCCTTTCACCCAGTCCCGTGGCGGCTTGCCGCTCTGCCATCGGCGGAGTAATACGTAGTAGTCCGTACGTAACAAATAGTCCGCGCGTATTTTTATTTCTGCGGGCTTATTTTGCGGCTATATTATCTGCGAATGAAACTATTTATTCATGGAAACCTAAAAAACAAAATAAAGCGAAAGCAAAGCCTCCACGGAGCTGGCTGAAAGGAACTTCATGCGTTGGTCGACTCCGCCCATCGTACGAGGCAGAATTCAAAAAAAAGGGCGGGAGCCGGACGTTAATTCGATTTAATTAGGGAAATCGGCCATACAGGGCAATAAGTTGCAGTTTCTAAGAATGCTAGGAACGTGTAGATCGAGTTCCCGCGGCAAAAAGACAAGTTCAGAATCCTCTTCAGTGCACCTTTAAGAAACATTCATACAGCGCAAACGCAACGAGGACAAGGAGCAACACGAAACACAGGATGAGCGCTGTCCTGTGTTTCGTGACTAGTATAATCCCATATGATAATCCAACAGAAGGTACGTGAACATTCTACAATGTGATGACTCACGCATACCATATAAACGCATTGGAACCGTAAACGGGATTTCTTACGTGAAAATCTCAAGAGCTATAGGCACTCATTGTAGACACCGTAGCCTCGCCATGACGCAGAGTTGAACCTCAGGGTCCGAACTGAGCAGCGCGGTCTCCCATTGCGACAGCTTACCTCCTCCTCCTCCGAGATGTCATGGCCAACAGCCTAACTGCTATAGCATTTTCCTTTTTACGAATGTGGTCGAGATGCCACCAAGCTTTATAACCTGTCTCGCCTGCCTGAAGACGTTGACCCATAGACGACAGCAGCCTCCCATTAATAACACAAAAATGAGACAAACAACTCAACCTATTATCACGAAAGCTCTACGGCCGTGAAAGGCGGTCACGTTGAACGATTTCCTTGGTATTATTTATTTGTACTGCATGAAGTTGCCTTCGCGTGTTTTTGTCTACCACCCAAGCTTCCACCTTTCAAGAGGTTCGTTATTACCAACAGTTGCTTCTTATCGACATGATGGTGGTGCTGGTGAAAACTTTTCGATTTCTGTACAGATGCATCCGAGTTAAGCAGCAAGTACACCCATTGCTCACATCTGAGAGTATTCTCTTGGGCGAGGCTTTTTATAACGAGTAGTATATAAGATTTGCATAATGGGCATTTATCTGCATGACAATTTCTTTCTGCGCAGTTACCAGTCTAGCTGATGACAGTGTTTGTCCTACTCCTGACGCAATGCCTGCGGAAAGCGGGTCATTTCACAAAACCGCTATTTGAGGGCGCTCTAAGAAACATGCCAAATTTCAAGCACTTGCACAGGAGGCATGAGCACCAATGTCTTGGCATCATTATTTCGGCCATTCTTTACTTTTCTCTTTTCGGAAGGCTCATTGTTATGGTGGCTGGCCCGCCTTACTCGTGATAACACAAACACTGCAGTTCTCAATTTAGCCCAAGATAGTAGTAGTAGAAGAAGCCTTTATTGGGCCATAATTTACAGGCCGAGCATGTCGACCACCTGGGCGACCAGAA
The DNA here is from genome assembly GCF_055824585.1 of Amblyomma mixtum. Taxonomy (NCBI): domain Eukaryota; kingdom Metazoa; phylum Arthropoda; class Arachnida; order Ixodida; family Ixodidae; genus Amblyomma; species Amblyomma mixtum. Next base: position 29,915,578 of record NC_143013.1, on the reverse strand, counting down.
GTCGCTGTTCTTCCTCCCCTTCAGCGCCAGGCCAGTCGAGCCAGGTGGTGATGTGCAAAGAAGGTGGGGGGTAGGAACCCGACTGCTGAGCAGCAGGGCAATAGAAGAGGCAATGGGCCAGGTCCGCATAGATACAGGGGCAGTTGAGGCAGGAAGGGTCCTATCGATAGCGATAGAGAAAGACGCGAGACGGAGTGATGACTGCATTCATTTGAATGTGGCGAAGAAGGCGAGCCTCCGGCACCGTTAGTGATGAATGAGGGGGAGGGTAAAGGCGTTTGTCGAGGCGGAGCTCGGTGTAGACCTCTTTTATGGTGCGGCGAAGGGTGGGTCTCCCACTCTTTTTCCTTTTTTCTCTGTATTCAATGTTCATGTCTGCGATCATTAAAGAAAGCTATATTGTATTTAACAACGTGAACCGAACGCTTCAATGCATTCACAGATAAACTAGGTGTCACGTCAGAGGTGGGAGTACTTATCAGTTATCTTTCCGTTTCTCTTTCTTCACTACTAGAGCACGATCAGCGGAAACATCATCAGAGGCACCGAAATTTACGACTCGCCAGCTGCTGCCGCCCTTCACTGGCTTTACACGTCCTGCATGAGGGAGCTCTGGCAGCCAGAACTCCGCGCCAAAGACACCACCGAAGCCGTTTTAGCAATCGGCAACACCGGATACCCGATGAGCCCCGCCGACATGCTCCGCTTCGCCCTAAATGCGCAATATCGATACAGACTCAACTTTTTCGTTCTTTTCGATTACGACCCAGGCGAACATATCGTCCTCGAAAACAACTACATGTCCATCAATCCACTCCTGCTCCAATGCGGGGGCGTTTGCTCAAGCATTGTTCTGTCACTCGTAAATGCTCACCTGCGAACCAACTATACCATCGCACAGATTATCGAGTGGGAGGATCAGTTTGTGTCGGGTTCCACTTTCACCGAGCCAGGTGCTGCTACTTTAGAAGAGCTCGGAGACGCCTTTGGTGGCCTGAACACTTCGCTGCTTAAAACCGTTCTTAACGAGTGCTCCGTCGACTTTGACCAAGAGGATATCATTGTCGCCTCCAAGGATTCCTTTCTCTCTGATATACAACGCCTGTGGAACACCTCGAATCAGCCATTGTCCTTGGGTTACATGCTGACGGTCGTCGCGCTAGATGCCAACATCGCGCTTCAGGCAGGCAGCGTTCTCGACTCTCCCACGACACACAGCTGGGCTGTGTGCAATGCCCATGCGTTCAACTACCAGGAACTGTGGCGCGCCACGTACGTCGCTGCCCTTACAAATCCGGCCAAGAACGCGCAACTTCAAACGGTCTTTGAGGCCACTCGGCGGGCCCTGGCCAGCTACGAACCACTTCGCTATCTAATGGCGGCAGGCAACAGCACGCAAGAGTTCTTGGGATTCGTCGGAAACATGTCGCTCCTCCTTCCAGTCGACCTCATCGTTCACGACGCTGTCGTACCCAACATGTCCGCTCACGGTTTCGTCCGCAACCACCTCCGAGCTCTGAACTTCGAGTACGAAGTGACTGTGACAAAATGGCGACGCGGCGTGCCTTTGATCCGAGATGACATGGAAGGAGGGAGGGATGAACTGCTCTTTGTGAACGACACCAGCATTTACGTTCCTGCGCCTGCGTTCGCCCTGCTGAGCGACAAGACCACCGACCCGCTGCTCGCCGACGCCCCCGTAATCGCCACCCGCATGGCAACATTGATGTCGTACAAGGTTGCCTATAGAAGAACGTGGTCGGAGAAAACGTGGAATGCCATCTTTCTTTACAGGTAATCTAAGCTAAAGTCTACGTGACGTTAACTATATTGCTCTAGATATATTAGCAATAATTTAATTGATTTCGTGCTAATTTCTGATGCAGTGAAATACTTCAATTCAGTAGTATTGTAGCGAATGTAAGTGATTCCTTTCGTAATTAGTGTCCTTAAAATGTACCACTACTCTCTCTTTCGGCAAAATTTTGTTCCCTCGTACGCGTGTAAGGCATCTCGAAAGGAAGGCTGGTACAACGTAAAAGATCGGCAGAAACAGTGCGCCTTCGGCGACAGGAGAGAACACTTCCCAAACGTACGCGCGTAGCGCCTGAGTGTCCAGCGCTGCGACTCGTCGAAAAGGGGCGTGCATCTACATGCTAATGGTGCTGGTTCGCTCCCCTCTCTAACCGACAGACTGAACTGAATTCTTGAGCAAAAGAGGTTAGGGAGTTTAAAGAATGACAGGAAAAATTGGGGGAACCTGCAAGAGCAAGCCATGAAGAAAAAATCTCTGCCTCTCCCGTAACCGTGAGTACAGTAAGCATGAAATGTTTACGGGCATAACACATTGGTTGTAGATGGTACTAGTCAAAATCTTGAAATGGGTCTAGTGTTCAACACACCACACCACACTTATCTTGTTGCGTCGAAGCGATCGCCTGCATTAGTGCGGGATTAGGTAGGCAGCCGCGAACCGTGGCGGCCTTGTCTCTGGGGTTGTCGGGTTGTCGGCATGGGGTTGTCGGCATGGGCGAGCAGTCTTCTGCAGTGGCGTATCACTCGCAAAGCGATTGCTTTCCGCGAGACGCTTCCTACCTCTCCTTTCATCAGGCTCCATTGCTCGGCTTAAGCAGCTGTGACTGTCGCGGCATTGAAATGCAGGACGATGCAGAAGCGTACGCGGACACGACGAGACGCAGTCCTGGCAACAATGCATATGCAGCGCGTTCGAATACTCCGCGAGCGTGTATACATCTGCCTGACAGAGGGGAAACGTCATGAGCTGAAGGCCCAGCGGCCGATCTTTTACATGCGTGAGTGTAGACCGCAGCGCCATCCTTGGGGACGGCGCGGAAGAAGTTTTTCTGCCCAAAGCCCTTCTCGCCCTGGAGCTCCCCTCTTGCTCTAAGCGCCAAATGGCCCCCTCTCTTAGAGAGTCTCGTTAAATCTCGTAAGGTGCCTGGATGCTCGCGTTTCAGTGCCCGGATGAGTGGAATTCAGTGCCGGGATGTTGGCTCTTGGTATCGGCGTGACGTCACCACACTGCCGACAACGGGAGCTAAAAGCATTTTATGCTTAAAAACTATGGGAGCACTTTGCCAATCTAAAGTACGGTAAAGCGAAAGCCTTTGGCCTTGCTGACTGCGATCTTAGCATACATTTGTACGGCGACACAGTGGGACGGATATTGCGCGCAACCGACTCGCTCGACAGCTGCGAGGAGTCTCACGCAAGGGAGGTACGCGCGCGCAGGTGGCGCCACCAGCCCGCGCGCAGTTACTATGACGGCCTCGGGAGTGACGTCACCCTCTCCCGTCGCTATATCAACGTCCCCGCTATATCGACGCATTTGGTTGTTTTCTTTGTTTTTCTTTCGCTATAATTGGTTGTAACTAACTAACCAATTTACTGTCATCAAACTTGGCATCGGGGTTCCATTCTGTCCTCTGTATCTGATACTACCATTGGTTTTCTCCAATCCTAATCAGTTGCCGCGCTATTCGCAGAGCTAAGCTAAGTAGACCTAAGCACAGCTATGTAGAGCTAAGCTTTAAAAGGAATATTCACCGAAAACCCATCAAACGGTTTGATGTGTTCCATGTGCACGGTATGTACTACCTATAGCAGCCTGCCATTAAGATCCCACGAGTCGTGGCCTGCGAAAAAAAAAAATATCAAAACACTACGAGAACTCCTACTAAACCACCGCACCCAAACTAGCTGATTCCAGAGCATATTTCACGAACGCAGAGTGAACACAGAGCTGAACTCAACCCTGCATCGTAATTTCCCCTGATATTCACACGCAGCGGTTGCATGAGGAGGTCGACATCAGGACGCGCTGACCACGAATCGGGAGGTGTGCTCGTGTCAACGATGGGTCTGCACATCGCCGCCGCCGCTGTGGGGGCGCTGTCCACTTTCTCTTCCGGGTCCCCCGTGACGGCTGACTGGCTGGACCTCAAGCCCGCCTGGGGTCTCTACCGGATGTCCAAGGCGCAGTTCTTCTACGGCCGCTATGCCTACTTTCAGTGCAGCGCCGATAAGGACTCCAAGCGCCTGGTGAACGAGCCCCTCAGGCTTAGCCCCGACTTCGGGCTGGCCTTCCGATGCCCGGTAGATGATTACGCATTGAGCACCTTCACGTGTGCCAACGTTACGCAGGAATCGATGGATGTTTGACGTGATTCGTTGTATATTCCTTTCACCTTCTTTTCTTTCGCGCTGATTTTACGCTCATTTATTGGTAATCCTCAAAAGTATCACCCTGGATACCTCCGCACTGGGTGAGATCTCCTTTTTTTTTTTCTCTCACTCTGTGTGACTGCAAACGCTTCTGTTATTAGGTCAAGACAAAGTTATGGTTACTTACCACAAGCACAGCTATCAAGATGCCAAGACTTGTGAACTGTTTTCAGTGGAGCTGCTTGCATACAGAATTCGGTTTCTTAGATCTTCGCTATCGATATTTTGCAATGCTGTGTCGTGCCCTTGAGTGTGTATTTTAAGTGTAATCATTCAACGGATCGCGGGTTGCTTAATTGGGGCGTCTGTGCTGTTCATGGGTGTGCAACCATCTAGTATTGCTACTATTAAGTAGCTGTCTCCATTCTAGACGACGCCTTCTCTCCGATTACTAACTTGGCAGAGGCAGTACACATGTACTTGAACTCTACCATTTGTGAAGTGTTCTTAATCACCGTGTACCTGAATGTTCCTGCAGCTGCATATATTAGTCTTTACGTGTCAAAGGCGTTAAAAAATCTCCGCCGTGCGCTAATTTGAACAGTGTCTGCTATAAACCTTCCTGGCCGCATATTACCCTCTGATAATACCTATAGATATATATGTATGTCCTGTTTTGTCCTGAGCAGTAGCCTGTGAGCTGAAACATGTTAGCTGTTCAAGCGCCATGTGTTTTCTGTGGCTCCCTAGGTGCAAAGAGAGACCACCCAAACTTACTAAAACCTGATAATAGGCATGGTTCTTGTGAGAGCATAACGCTTGGTGATGCAGACTGCCTGCTTTATGAAACCCGGCATCGCACTGATACGCTTTCTTTCATAATTTTGTAAACCAACGGTAAACTTGACAGTGTAAAAGCTTACCGACGAGGTTTTAATCTTTTATTTGGCCATACACGGTTGTTTCCTCTCCGCCTCTAAGGACAGGACATTCTTTATTCCTTAACCTTAGCCAACTAGTACGTTAACGTCGTCCGTGTGTGAAAGAACACATCTTGTTTGAACTTGCGGCTTGGTCATACTTCTTCACAAGTACGCGAAGTTTGACGCTTCGAAACATCTTATGGCCATGCTTGTAGCATAGCAAACTTCAAAGTAATGCACAGCATGTAAATGATGGCTACAGCCTATTAAATGGGAACAATTACGGCCTTACTTCTACAGGTATTCTATTTCGGTTAATGTCGTGAACAGGCCCGCGACAGGATTTTCCCGCATAAAAAAAACGCCGGCAAAAATCGTTCAATACAAAACTGATCCGAATGGAATGAGAACAAATCACACGAAGGCCAGACTCAGTTTTGATCTTTAGTGCACTAATTATCGAATTTAATGACACGAAGTGACAAATGGGTAGTTAGAAACGACGTAGTTCAGGGCTGCAGATTAATTTAGACCACCTGGGGTTCTTTAAGCTACGTTGACAGCGACAGAACACGGGCTGTCTGTAGCTTTTCGTAGTTGGCCTCTATCGAAACAGCGTCGCCGCGGCCGGTATCGAACACGCGACCTTGGGATCAGCCGTGCGCCAAAGCCACTGGGCCACCGTGCCTGGTAGACCCAGTTTTGAGACTGCCTCAGAAATCTGCTATATTTCCAGCAGCATTAAACTAAAGAAAGAAATGCATCGTATTTAAATGTTGGCTATCGCTGTGAGGGCTGCTCCCATTCTTCAAATACATCCCAGCTTCTGTTCGCATTGTAAAAAGTGTTTTTTTTTTTCTTCGCAATACTGCTGAAAGCGAAACTACATTTCTGCCGCCAGACAGCCACCGGTGCTTTGTGCCTTCTTTGTTTTGTTTTGTTTTTTTTTTCTCTCCTTCAGTGTGTGCATCTGAGCATAGCAAGAGAATATAGCGCAGAGTAGGACAGGACACAAGAAGACACGAACAACACGAGCCCTACTCAATATAGCTACTCTATAACAATATCGCGCTACTCTGCGCTATATGCTTTCGCTGTGTTCATGCACCAACAAGCCCGAAAAGCTACGCTTTTGATGCTTCTGAGGTTCACGCGAATTGTTATTTCGACCATATTTTACGAGATATACTGTTTTTAACAGCAGTGCTTTTCGTGTGCTTATATAACTGCATGAGAGCATAGGTTCGTTCGCTGTTGTCAAATTGCCTCGAAGCAACTCATAACCTGAGTTGCTTCGAGACGTTCAACCCCAATAAACCAATAAACCTTATCTGACCCATCGCGATAGAAGCAGCCTTCGCACGATCTACCGAGTCTGGTGCTGCTTCAAACATCGCGCTTAGTTGCTAGCTATCAACGGTGAAAGGGACTGGCGGCAGCTGTTTTGCTTGTTTTGTGCGAGGAGATGCCCAGCACGAAGTTCGGGTGATTGACATTTCAGAACGGCCTCGTGCGTTCAATTTGCGATCACTGAATCTCGCGTCCCAAGTCCTCGTAATGAGAGCCCGACAAAATGCCAGAGAGTTGCAGGCGTTAATTCTTCCACTGTTCGCCGCGCGATTGAAAAGCGACCACGCGGATTAACAGACCTAAACTCTCAGAGTTGGATGCCGAAGTTCAAAGATTCAGGGGGAGCACTTAATTCACCTTACGTGCAGCAAGGTGCAAGCCTTTGTGCTTTCCTGCTGAGCTCTCTGGGACGCTTCTGATTCTTCATTGTGTGCATTTGTTTGGGGTTATGCTCGTCATAACCGATTTAGAGTCACGACGTACTACATTTTCCTTATATCCGAAGTGTTCACTACAACCGACTTCCAGTTGCGAAATACTACACCTTCGTTGTATCCAGTGTGTTCGTTATAACGTATTTACAGTTACGACGTACCACACCAGTGTACAGTCAATTCATTAGCCATCTTCGCTACATTCGATACAAATTTTTCTTTAGATCCGATTATCAATTTTTTCTGACGCCAACGTATACAGCGCAAGAAGACAAATCGTTTGGCACCGCTTGCAATGTCTTACAGCAATTAATTTGACCGTAACGGACGTTTTAAGTTTCAAGAAGCCAAGGTGTGGGGAACCAAAGGTCGTCGGTTTGAATCCATTTTATGAGGTACGCCTTGAGTCGACTAGCATTCTTATGCTCCGTAACGCTCGGAATCATTTGATATAACTCCGAAAATTCTTCGCCAATTAGGCGGTCCACAATCTGTGCACCAATGGTACCACCCACTGGTCCCACTTGAATGGCCTTGTGTTTCACACTAACGCGACCTTGAGTAATGACATTACAAGAGCTGACGCTCTAAAACATTCAAGCGTGCTCGAATGCTCGAGTAAGCGCTCCGCGCTGCGACAACACTGCACAGCACTCCATCAGTACCCCGCACTCCGAACCTCGCATCCTCCGCGCTGCGAAAAAAGCCACGGTACCCGCCATGTGCCGAACGTGATCTAGGGAATACGGCTATTATGTTTTGGTCACCCTTACATAGCCTATACGGAAAAGTGCAGGAGAAATTCTTTGAAAGGAGACATTTGAATGGCTTGTGGGCAGCAATTAGACCCTCCGCTTATTTCTGGTTTTGCAGTGCGGCTTTCAGGAAATAGGACCGAGGAATCCATCCATTGGCCAGTGTAAAAAGCAATCCGATTCGGAATTCCAGCTCCTGTGTACAGACGCGATGACCCGCAAACATGTGACATTTTTTGCCCGTCCATTACAAGTCGTGAGCACGCGGCTGGTGCACAAGCATTCCTTCGGCTGTGCTGCTGCAGAAGGAGGTCTCATATCTCAAAGATTAGGTTCTGAGTGCGGCATCCTTGTACCTTGTTTTGCAATTTGGTTCCCTCTCCGGTTGATTTGCATTTTCTTTCTAGTTTCCCGCCTTTCAGTCAGTGCTCCGTTTCTATGGCTTTCTGTAACGTCTAAGTGCGGTTTTCAGACTTCGTTGAAAAAAAAAAAACGGAAACGTTTTCGGCATATCATACAGTCAACAACCGCCTGATTCAAACTGACTTGTGCGAGCTGTTTCTATAGCTTTCCTCGAATATCCATGTACATTGAGGTTGGGGTAACTATAAACAACCCCTTCCAACATTTCCTCTGTGTAAAAATAGGTTCCGTGGCCTTTTCTGGCGAACCTTCATGTTTGTCCGGCGGAAGAAAGCGTATTTTTTACCCACTAAATTGAACCTAAATTTCTTCCCGTCATTCGTTTCGAACTTGTGACGTCAAGACCGAGATGAACTCCGTGATTACAGCTTGGAAGTGCATAGCGTTGTAGCCTGGCCTCAGTTCTCCGAACGGCAAAAAGAACACTGGTAATAAATTCGCTTCTAAAAACAGCCGACAATATAGCGACGCCTGTATTTCATTGTTTAATGCTTTCATGCTGATAAAAGCCCTGTTTTCAGTCCGAATAGCATCTTTTTTTTTTCATTAGAAGGAACACGATAATCTATCGATGCAAGTCAGCGCATTAAATGCGCATTTGGTTTCTAATAAAGCTGCAGCAAGAATCAATCTCTCTGTCCGGTGCTTTTATGAGCCATTCCTGTAGCTATCCCATGGGACGCTAAAAGCGCGACTGTGGTAACAAAATATAAGTGGACTATCGCATGGACGTTAAATGATGCAGAGCAGAGCCTCTTAGTCATTCAAATCACTGCAAGTTTTCATTGAACCAAACTTGTAAAAGCAGAGTTTCCGTTGAACCGTAACAGTTTCATACACGGGGATAGATGATGCCCCTCTTCGGTGAAGCGAGCAGCGCACAATAAGAGAATGTTTTTCTTGTGCTGCTGTTATTATGCTCTGTTAAACCTTGAAATAGACTTACATTCATAGGCGACAAAATTCTAAGATATTAGAAAAAAAAAACAGACGCCATCGTAGACGACAAGAGCGTGGAAGTCAGATGCTACATGCAATGACTGAGATTGTGTACCGCGTACTCGCAGTACCATGTCATTTTCATGCCGCGAGATAAAACATTTACATGCAACGGTTTTTTTAATGCTTATGTGTATGCTTAAATTGAGCATGAACAGGGCGGTATTCGATATGAACATTGAAAAGTAGGGTGAACTTTCTAGTTCTACACATCTTTCCAACAAAATTTTCACTCTGCACACGGTTGGAATCAGCGCAGTCTAGATTTGCATCCATGTTTTTTACGGTTTCAAACAAATTGAGCACTTTCGACTGTCGTTTAATGGCGTCGACTGTTCCGTAAGCACCTTACCCAATCTTGCGGCTGTGCCTGGTTTGAAAACACACTTAAAGGGAGACTGAAGCACTTCTTCTGAAAATCGGGCTGGCAGCGGCATCCTATAGTTTTTCATGCTGTATACTGGAATATTGCATCCAAATAAGGCAAAAACAAGCGCGATTTGCCTTTTTTAGCCGAAATATGCGGCCTGTGCCGCTTGGCACGCCGCGCGGTGCGCCGCCGCCCGTGATTGGTCAAGAGAGGTCGTGACGTCACTTTGAGGACTGGAGAAGCTGCCGATGCGGATCCGGCGCTGCGTTGAGGGCAGATCGCAGCTTTCCGTGTCGTTGTAAAGGCGAATACGGCGACTATTTTTTTTTACTGACCACCGAAGTAAAGGATACTACAGTTTGCTCATTCCACGTATCGCCTGAAACCAAAAAAGACACAAGCAAAAAATTCTATGCCTAGCACAAGCATACGCCAGCGTCAAAGACGCGATACAGACCATGCGTAAAAGGTGCCAGCACAACATCGGCTCGTATTCTCGGAGAGGAAGGGGTGCGAACAATACTCAAGTCAATTACCACCACCGGACGCCTCCTGGCTCGCCCGGAAGAGCGTCATCCTAAAGAAAAGGCCCAAAGCACTGTGTAAATCCTGTTCTCAGGACCCGGCGTTGCAGGTTGGGGCAAGAAAGTATTTCAAGTGAACGATGAAGGAGCACAAAGTTGGTGTCAAAATTAGCGAAGCGCAGTGGCCAAGCACTGCGAGGCATGTGACCACAAGATAGTGACGCAATCATGGTGCGCTGGAAAACAAGCCAAATACGCGCACAAATACGCTTCACTCCTGGCGCGTTCAGCAGATGCCAGAAAATATTAATCGCTGCCTCGGAAACGTTCGCCCTTCCTAGATTTGCAGTTTAGGTTCAGTGAAGTAGTTGCCAACTATATGTGTGTTTAAAAGCCAAGCTAGCTGCAACTCGCCCGCTGCCACAATTTGATGAAGAAACCGAGTAAGGTTGCGGTGTTTTTTTGCAAAAACTCGGCTGGCATCCATTTCTCTCATAAATTTGCATCCGAAATCAACGTCGAACGCTTTCATATTAATTGCTTAGCTAGGATTAAACGAGATGCCGCATATGAAGAGCTTCGATATGCTTGCTTGCTTTGCTTTATTGTGCTTTGCTCTGCTTGCTTGCTTGCTTGGACACGTCGAACCGAGTATAAAATCACTAACCGAGCCTTGCTGAGCACGTCTCAGGTGGTCTGGCCGCACCTAAGCTGAGGAGAGCAACACATGCTTAAGCCTCTATAAGGTTTCTTCAGGGGCTAAGTGAGCATGTTTCTACTTTTAAAAGAGGCGCTTCTTCGGAATGGTGACACGCCTCTTATGCGCGAGGAAATCGATGGAACTGTGTCATGGTTCAGCCGCGCCTTTTCGACACAAATCTCCAGTGATCGCACTAGGACAAGCTCTGCCTGTAGCCGCTCTTACGAAAGTGTTTCGAGCAGAGTAAGCTTGCTTTAGTCGGCTTGAATTCTTCGTCACAGCAGCGAGCGGTTGTGCTGCGAGCTTGTGGTATTGCGGAAAACAGTGGAAGACGACACAGTCGCGGCCGTAGTTGTTCGTGGACACGAACGCAGAGTAGTACCTGTTGAATCTGATTCTCAAGATCGGCTCACACGTTTTGTACGTCGCAACGCACGCAGTACGAGGAACAACGCATGCAGCACGAGAAACAACGCGCGTTGAAAGCGCGCTCGGGTGCGCCGAAGCATCCCCGGCTCCTCATTATGACGTCACGCTGGCCGACATGAACGAGGTTTCCCTCTCCGCTGTTCCCCTCTCCTGCGCTCGCGCGGGGCGCGGGAAATTTGAACATCGCGTTTTTAATTGGTGATTGCGCCACTGTTTTAGCCAAAATCGAAAAAATAATTTCACAGACGTGATCAGCAATGACACTACTTCAAAACCCTAGAAGGTTAGCTGATTCGAAAACCGCCTCAGTATCCCTTTAAAGGTGCAGATAACCAAGTGTCGCTGGTTTGAGGTAAATGAAAAAATTTTCGCACTCCTACCATTTATACAAAAGAGGAGTTGACAAATAAATGTACCGAGGAGTATCACCACCCTACCACTTGATATCGATCGAAGCAAGAAATCTCGGATAAATACTTGGTTCATGCAAAAGGCATATTTTTTTATTTCTTCTGGATTCTACTCACCTTTTTCCTCATATATCCCTCATGCAGGTTAAGCTCGCTATACAAGCAGCAGGAACAGAAGACACACGTAGCATTTAACATCAAAAAGCCAACCCTAAATCATCTTAATTATAAACCGCCGCGGTAGCTCAGGGCTTACGCCGCTCGGCTGCTAACCCGAAAGACGCGGGTTCGATCCCGGCCGCGGCGGCTGAATTTCGATGGAGGCGTAATACTAGAGGCCCGTGTACTGTGCGATGTCAGTGCACGTTAAAGAATCATAGGTGGTTGAAATTTCCGGAGACCTTCCCTACGGCGTCCCTCATAGCCTGAGTCGCTTTGGGACGTATTATTCCAATATACATCGAGAATCTCCTCTAACGGCGACAGTCGCATGTTTCCGTTATTCGCTGTTTAGCCACTGGTATGCAATAGACATAAAATGGCTGCCGGGAAGTGTGTTTCCTCCTTGCCTTGAACGGCTGGTGACGAAGAAGCAAAGCAGTCCATTCTTCGTCCTAAATAAACGTAGAAAATATGTTGGCTTTTTCTCTTCATAATTTCAATCAGTCCAAAAGAAATAAAGTGGGCGGAGGTGGTTGAACCTCATGAAGAAACTGATGTTCAAAATAAAATTCTCGGTGGGGAGGCAGCTGGCAACGCATAATACAAGATATAATGCTGCACGGGCTCTTTCGAGCACCAGCGCTCGAATGGTCCGATTTTATCTCCAGTGTCTCGAGAATGAGAAGATAGCAGTATTGTTCAAATTCCACAGGAGATAGAAGCTTTGTAGTAAGGTCGCAAAAATGGCCAGGTCGGGGTAGCTGAGCCTCAGGAAAGGAAAGACAACGTAGGAAAAGCAAAATACAGAGGTCGACGGAAAGTAAACAAAAACAACAAAGCAGCCTGGTCAATATAGTCACTGCCTGAAGTCCGTGCACGCGGTAATATTGACCAGGTCGCGTGGCGGACACGAGAACGCAGCGCCAAAATCAGCGCTGCGCCTCAACGGCTCGTTCACAAGAAAACTGACGTCCCCGTAAGCGCTACACCGGAAGTAGGCATAGCGCGCGTAGAAGAACTGCGCCTTGGACATCCGGTAGAGGCTCCAGATGATCCTCACGTCATGCCAGTCCGTCGCCGTCGGTGAGCCGGAGGAAGCGACGGCGCTGCCCGAAGACGCTACATCGGCGGCGATCTGCACGGCCACAGTGGACTCCAAGAGGTCTTCGGCGTACCAACTCCATTCCGTTAGGGACTCCAATACGCACTCCCTAGTGTGAAAAACAGGAAATAAGGCTGTCACGTCATTGCTTGTGACAGAAGCACAGCCGTGCCTCTGATTGTAAACAATGAATGCTCGAATTGCTTTCCAAGTCCGGGAAAAGAACAGTAGAAATTAAATTTTCTGAACAGAACATGGTCCCATGCAGAGCACTACAGTTTCTGCAGAAAACAAACTTTCGCTTTCCTCCATGTTTGCGTCAAGGTGCACTCGCCACATTTATAAAAAGAAAAAAGTAATTTTCTTCAAATGTGTAGTCACCTGTAGTACTCGATAGCATCAAGCGTCTCGGAGTTGCATTGCTTGTGCAGCATGACGCCGCTCCAGATTAGGGCCGCCATCTGTCTCGCAATCACGGGCGCGTCGGCGAGCAGAGGATTGCTGGTGTTGGCTCCGAGCGTGCTGTACGCCGTCGCTGGCACGTATAAGCTCGTCTCGTTGATGCGCTGCATGCCCTGGTGCACTGCACCCACTTTCATTGGCGTGAATACGCCTCGACGCAGCTTCTCCCGCTTGACGTCGAACTCGAAGCTCAGTGCCCGAAAGTAGTTGCGTACGAAGCCGCGAGGAGGCATGTCGGGCGCAACCATGTACCCAAGGACGAGGTCGCTGGGAAGTACAACGGACATGTTCCCAAGGAAAGCATCCAAGTGCTGTGTCTGGTTGCCGGCCTCCACGAGTCTCCGGAGTGGCGCGTAATTAGCCGCTGCCTGTCGGGTCGCCTCGAAGATGGCGCGCATTCGGCGGTTCTTGGCGGGACTCGTGAGGGCTGCGACGTACGTGGCGTGCCATAGTTCGTCGAACGTGTAGCCGTGGGCGTCGCATATGCTCCAAGTGCGCGGCTTTGGAGCGTCCAGCACCCTGTCCTGCTGGATCTGGATCATTGCATCCACCACGACAGTCGTCAGCATGAACATTAGCGACAGGGGCTGATTCGAGACGTTCCAGAGGATGCGAATTTCTTCGAGCAGACCCTTTTTGGGGGCCGCGTATATGGGCGCTGATAGGTCAAAGGTGGGGAAGAACTCTCTGAAAACGGCTTGCATCAACGACGCGTTCCTGTTTCCTAAGGCGTCGAGAAGTTCTTCCTTGGTCACCTCCTCGGCCTTGATGTATTCATCCGCGCCTGGCAACTGTCGCTTCCAGTCGAAAAAGTCCCCTCGAGTGTAATTTGTCCGCAGGCGAGCGTTGACAACTGAGAGCGCGACGGGGAAGCAGTCGTCCTCGCATAAATCCTCGTGGTTGCTGCTGCGGCGGTACTTTCGTTCAAGCATGGTGAACGAAACGTGGGAATTGATGATGAAGAAAAATTTGAGCCGATATCGCTTCTGCGTGGACAGAGCGAAGCGAAGCAGTTCTGCTTGCCCCATGGTCTCTTTAGCGTTGACCTCGTCGAGAAGAACAGAGGCGATCTCCCTTTGGCGCCTGTCCCGCTGCCATATCTCGTTCAGACAAGACGTGTAGAAGCCGTGGAGTGCCGCCGCAGCTGGTGATCCAAAGCGGTCGACGCCTTTGATGATATTGCCCTTGATGTTATGCTGTAAGGCAAACAGAGAGAAATGCGAAGTATTGCATTAAGTGAGCTTGAATTGTTTTAGCCAGCTAGGTGGGCGTTTCAAATTAAGACGTTTGCGGGGATATGTTGGCCGCAACTGGCAAAGGACAGGGTTAATTGGAGAGATATGGTAGAAGCCTTTGCCCTGCAATGGTCGTAATCAGGCTGGTGATTATGACGATGATGGTGATTAATTTTGGGTGAAGGAATCGCCCGCCCCTCCTAAAAATGAGCATTTTTTCTTTATTTATTTCTTCGAATCGAGCAACAACGGCTCGAGGCACAAATGGAAGTAAAAAGCTATATTATGCGGCTTGACAAAGCTCCCATCCCCTATGCTTCTTTGGCAGGGGAAAGCAGGTATTAACACAAGGGTGCGAAACACTAACTTCGTATACATAGTTTACAAATTAAGCAGACATGAAATATAGATAGTACAACAGTCGTCAAATCAAAAGTTTGAACAAAATATTATGATATTCCTTCAACCAAATAGAATCAAGGATATCATGTGGGTGCTATGTTGGCCAGTCTGGGAGATGTCTAAACGAACGCCTGAGGGAGCACCATAATTCTTTGGACAAGGCAGCCGGTTCGAATTTGGCGCTTCACTGCAGGCAACCTGAGCACACATGCGCCCCATTGCTTCATCAGACATCCGTCATCTTCAAACATAAGGATCAGGTAGTAAGGGAAATAGTAGAGGCATATCACATTGACAAAGGGGGTACAGCATGCATTAGTAAGCCCTCATTATCACTGGCTAACCGCGAAATCCCTTTTTGGAGCATGCATTTGAAGATATGTAGATTTAATATTTTCAGTGATGATGCAGTGTTTTTTGTTCTGTTTGGTGTTTTACGGGAATTCTATATATGTACACATGTGCGTAATAAATCGTCAGTTGAAAGTCAGCTCTCGTGTTGTCGTGTTTGTTCCGTCCTCGTGTTTTTTCCGCGCTGTTTTACCACGGAAAATTTATAAAGTACACACATTCAGGAACATATACACGATAGAAATTATACAAATAGTTTTTTGTGTGTTTAAATGAATACGACACAATTCATTCGTTTAAGAGTACAAATTTATTTAATGTCGAAGGTGCAGTATAGGATAATCGTTGGAAAGCATAATTAGTTCGTGGACGAAGGACTGGCCAGTAATCATGGTGGTTTCTCTTATGATGTACACTGTTTGCTACTGATTTGGCAATGTCTGAGATTTAAGAGCTGTTAAAATGTATGTGGGATTTATGTAAGGTTAGAACATGGTGCTCAAACATGTGTGCAACTTTCATGGTTTCACATTTCGAAAATGACTCCTCGCGATTTTATAGTGTTATTTGTAATAGTTTTAACACGCCTTTCTGCAATATTAGAAGTTTTTTTCTTTTCTACTGGTAATTGTTGTACATCACCACGCTAATGGCAATAGACACGTATTAAAGAAAATAGAGCTTGTTAAATCAGAGTCATGCTTCTGGTCGGTCAGGTGCATTGTATTTTCCGAAGGAAGACAAGCACCCGAGAACACTTAGTTGCCATGTAATCCAGGCATGGTGTTCCCAGAGTGTGAGAAACCAGGATGAACAACATTTGGTTGACATGAAAGGTACAAGAAATACATGGTTGCAATACCCCCCTCCCTCCTCCCAGCCGCTGCCTGCCAAGAGTGACCAACATATCCGCCCCTGAAATGGCACACGTTTTAGAGCACACGAAGTGTGCAACTCCTAGAAGCCGCTTGCGAAAGGCGCAGTGCTACGTGACCGACCTACAACCCTGCTTCCGCTCATTTTGCGCAGGGAACTTCCGAAAGCGCTTCCCTCTCCTCTTCCACCTTGAAAGGGGGAGCAATTAAGGGAGGCGCTTCCATTTGCTCCGAGAGAGGGAGGGAGAGAGAAAAAGACGGAAAGGCAGGGAGGTTAATCCTAATTAAAGAACTAGGCAGAGGGGACACGGATGCCATACGAGAAAAAACAAATGCATGTCGGTGCGGGGCTCACCAGTATGTCCAGGCTAACGCCTTCCTGGATAAAGCCGTCCTTGATGGCGTTGTAGCAGACGTAAGCGAAGAAGTCGCTGCAGGGCGGAACGTTTCGGTTGATGACGGCGAACAGCTGGGCGGCTTCGTCGGGACAGCAGAAGGGCGCGTCGGTGGTGTTCACCCTGCGCACCCGGCCTTGCTGGGTGACGAGCAGCCAGAGTGTCACGCAGGTGGCCACCACCAAGGACAGCGAACAGGCGGCGCCAGCGACGGCCCCGGCCACCTTGTTTCGCCCGAGCCGCAGGGTGGGCGGTCCAGTAGCTGGCGAGCGGGCGAAAACGAAAGATCCTGCGCCAGCGTTCGGGCTCGGCGGTTCCATCTCCTTCTTCTTCTTCTTCTCCATCAGTTGTTCTTGTTGTTGTCCTCTAGATAATGGCGCGTACCCACTGCGGGGGATTGGCCAAGACACAGGCGGCAACTGATAGGTGCACAAAATGTTAAACAAGAAAATAATGGTTGGGAAAAATAAAATAATTATGATAATAATAGCAATTTGGAAATAAATGAAAGGATCTCAGATGTGTAATTGAAATAGGCTAAACAAATGCTGTGAGATCGGTGACTGAAATAGAGAACGGGGCTAAATATTCCACGTTTCAGAGAGCTTTCGTTCCAGAGGAATATTGATCATGAGAAAGAGCAGAGCTTAAGACGGCAGCTGTTTAGTGTCTGTAAGGAAGTTTTGCATGGCGGAGAGCGCATTCCAGTTGCTGTGCCCAAGGGAGGAAGCCCCAAGAGACAGAGCAACCCCGGCAGACAGACTTAGACCAAGCTGTCGTAACGGAGGCTCCAGCAGGCGGCTCCGTAAAGAGGAGAAACGGCGGCAGGTCAACAAGAAATGATCTATCGTTTCGGGTTCTCCGCAGAACGGGCACAATGGGGAAACCGCCAGACCAGATCTATAAAGGTAGAAGTTTATGTGAGGCACGCGACAATGTAGACACGTGAAGGAAACCTCAAGCTCGCGTGATCGCCATCCTTTACTGCACCACGGGTAAAGGAGATGCCGGAATTCGGGAGAGGAGGTCAGAGCTGATGCTGCGAATTCTTTCAAGGACAGATACCTGCGAAACCTGGCCGCCGTAATATATGCGCTGGGTGGAAGCACAGATACGACTGGGCCTTGAGGAGATGCCTTCGCCAGGGTATCGGCAACCTCATTCAAATGGATTCCTGTGTGCCCAGGCACCCAGACCAACCGTAATGAACACACGTGGGGTGGAACCAAGCATTTGAGTAACCGAAGTGCCTGAGATGTTGTAGACGCGGTGAGAGAGGAACACAACGATAATGAATCTGTCATAATTATGACAGATGACAAGGAGCTGTTTAATTTGCGCAACGCTAAGACTACTGCTAGAAATTCGGCCAAATAAATAGGGGTGTAATCGGGAAGGCGGAGTGAGAATGACCAGTCAAGGGAGATGGAGAAAATGCCAACACCGGCCTTTTCTTCACACTGTGAGGCGTCTGTCGCTATGAGCACATGAGATTTAAAGAACAGCAGGTAATCCTGCAATAAACCGCTGAGCAAATGGAAAGGCATTAACTTGGCATGTTTTGGAAACATGTCATCGAAGACAATCTGAATAGATGAAGAGTTGGCGCATACCGGACGGATGTCCGAAATGCGGACATTTAAGGGGTCAAGGAGGGATTGCACAAAACATATCTGAGGGGTACGGAAACGAGACCAGGATTCGTTGAAAAATGGCCGAGGCTGACGAAGGAAGATCAAATTGGAGGCATGAAGCGAAGAATCGCACATTCTTACGAACGTTTTTACCGTTAAGAGCCGAAATCTAGAAGTCAATGATCGAATACGCGCTTCCAGGTACAAAACGCAAATCGCCACAAATTTTGGAAGGCCCAAACAAAGGCGCAACGCCTCCCGCTCCAAGAGAATCAAGGGGCGAAGTTTATACGCTGGCGCACCAGAGAATAAAACACAGCCGAACTCTAAGACCGGACGGACGTACATTCTATAAATCATAAGTGAGTGTCTTCTCATGCCAGAACGAATACTGCTCAGCCTACGCAGCATACTGACTGCTCGGGCTCCTTTCGCAGTGATCTGCTCGATATGGGCCCCCCAGGAAAGAGAAGGATCATAAATTACTCCGAGGTATTTGACACTTTGCACTTGAGGAATTACATGGTTCCGGTAAAGAATAGAGATATTAACTGGACGAGAGAGCGGAAAAACCAATAAAGCACATTTATTGACATTAAGGGACAGATTAATGTCTCCTAACCATTGGTCTAGGACATTCAGGTAGGACTGTAAGGACTGGTACAAAGAGGAAATGTCGTTCTCTGAAGCAAAAAAGGCGATGTCATCAGCATACACATAGGTGGACACCTGAGGACTGCATGGAATACTGCTGAGTAAGATGTTGAAAAGTACAGGGGAGAGGACCGCCCCTTGGGGCACTCCTCTCGCTTGTCGAAATTTGCTTGATGAAACACCGTTCTGGAAGCAGTAAAATTCCCTGTCAGCAAGGAATTCAGCAACCCAAGCCACAAAGTATCTCGGAAGTCCTACTGCCTGTAGTCTTTGCAAGAGCGTCCTGTGTTCAACGCTGTCATAAGCTTTAGATACATCTAAAGTAACAAACGCTGCGTATTGGTTTCGGCGACGAGCTAACTGTATGCGGCTCTCCAGATCGGTATGGGCACACCATATAGAGCATCCTGGTCTGAAACCAATCTGGCAAGGGTTCAACAACCCAGTCTCTGAAATAACAGACATCAGTAAAAATGGCTTCCGTAATCTCCTTCTTCTTCTTCGTCATCTGCTTCACCTTTGCAACCGACACCAGAGTGGGTACGTGCCATTCTGTCATAGGCTATAACAACAACATCAACCGACACGTCAAAACGGAAACGTCACAACATGGAAGCCCCACAAAGGCAGATTATTTGCGCACTTGTACGAAAAAAAAAATGCGGAGCAGAACGGGGCATCAAACTGGAAACTGTTTGGCATGGCACCCGCAACAGTTTCCACCTTAAAGAGCCACTAACCACGCTCTAGTAGAAAGTATTTTCTATCTCTCTGATTGCGAGGCATCATCCCCGAAATGCGCGGCGGCAAACAGTCCTTGGAAATACTCATTAATAGCGAAGCTACAGCCATCGCAATCAAGCTACTTCTCCATGATCGTCTCCTTCTTTTCCCTCTTGAAGAAGAACAACTAGGCCTGCGCCTTACTCGAAGACCGCGCCGCCACCATAGGGGATGTCCGCTGTAACGCCAACACCTTGACGGGCCTATAGGTCGCTTCTTTTTGGCGGAGTGTGGCTCTTTCTTCTGCTGCCCTCTGCGGGGATCACTGCAGGGAGACTTGGGAGGTTGGGGGCGAGGGGGGGGGGGGGGGTGGGGATTGGGGAAGTAAGCGAACGAATGCATAGCGCGTACCAAGCACACCGCACGCGCGAACGTACAGGACGTCAGGATGCCGTCTCAGGAGTCTACCGGCAGGTAATCCAGGAACATCTCAGGCGTCAGTACTCTCTCCGATACTGTTCAGTGTCGTTACTGTCGCTCCTCAACCGCGCCCAACAACTTCGTCATGCACTGTACGCGGACGATGTGACAATTTCGGCCACGAAGGAATCCAATGGCAACGTGCAGTTCAGAACGTCGAATCTCTCCTTCGTCCGCAAACAGCGCCGATTGAATTGACAGGAGCTCTATATCGACTATTTCGGCTATTTCGACGAGTTACATGCACTGGAGAGGTTCCTTTCTTGCAAGCTTCTCAAAAGTGCATGTATTTTGGCGTGAAGTAGACAAAATTTGTTAGGTCACGCAACGGGGGGTAACCGTGTTTTCGAAATTCTAAAAACTGATACGGATATTACTTACGCTATACTTCACGTCTCTCACTAATTAAGGGGCCTAAAGGTAATAGTTAAAAAGTTAACTATTCAATATTAGTTCATCAGCCTGGTGGTTAGCTTATCTTAGCTGTATGCTGATGTATTACATTGCTGGCAATGCTGTGCCTAAAAAAGCGCTCTTCCAAATAAAAAAAAAATCTTTTTTTTAAATTGTGTAAAGTCTAGAAGCCACATTAACGAGCCTGTGGAGCGTTGATTTGACGTGCAGGCTATATATGGAAGCAGTGTGGCTTTGTGGGCTTGCTGGTTCATAGTGTTCAAAAACACTGTAGCGCAGCAGAAGACGAAAACACAGCGAGCAGAAAAGAACACAATGGGCGCTAACTACCAACAAGTTTTATTCTTCACGAGCAGCCTATTTGTAAGCCAGAAAAAAAAGACGTAATCATTTCGACAACATGTAGATTACTTAGAAAATGCAAGTTCTTTATCGCCGAGGAAAAGGGACCGTGTGTTTAGATACGTGCGACCTGGACTAGTTATCTTTTCAGCTTCGATGATCTCAAGCGTTATCATTTCACAGCTCTTTCCTAAAACAACACATTTTTCAAAAAGAGGTGTAAGGGATCGGTAGCGTTCGCGGGGGTTATTGGAACGCGGCTGGGGGCACTCAAAGCGGAGCGTCTCCTTTCTTGGAACGCGGCCGCTCGCGAACGCACCGGCAAGTACGGGTGTCCCCCCACCCGCGGTACCGATTCGCACACGTGCTGGCACGGATGTGTATTTGTGTTTGTTTTATTTTTATTTTGTGGTGGAGGGAATGTTCTCTGCACGTACTGGCACGACCGTGCGTTTGTGTTTGTGGGAAGGGCGTTTTGCCCTACGGAAGCTGGAGGGCTGGCCATGCTCTCGGTAAACCAATCATGTGAGGAGTGTAACATGATTGGTTGCTACGAAATGTGGGCCGGGCCTTTAGGTCTTTAAAACCGGACCCCGGAGCCGGAAGCGGGGTTCTGCGCTAAGGTGAGATGCTACGCATCTTCGGCCACGCCGAGTAGGGGCCTCCCCTAGTATTAGCCAGTTCCACCATTTTGTTGTTTGCTTTGTCCTTTTGCCGTTTAATTTGTCTCGAGTGTCTAAACTTGTATATGCAATGTAAATAGCTGTATATAAATCTTCAAGTATTCGCCTTACCCCTGCGTCTCAACTGAACACAAGACCGTCTCTGACGGGGCACCCCTGGTGCGAAGAGCTTCAGTCTTCCAGTTGGAACCAACCGTCTCCGACGGGGCACCCCTGGTGCAAGGAGGGTAGAAGAACCTGTGAAAATTTACTACAGGGTTGCAATTTTTTTAGTCGAAGGAGAGAATTTGGTCGCCTATTGTTCCTCCTCGCACGTATATCGCGTTGGCAGCATCTTCCATGAGGCGCTGGTTTAAGCATCTTCCAGTCTCAACCTGGCGTCTTAACTTTTTGAATTTTCGTTTTCAGCCCTATTTTGTGTTGTGTATTTGTCAAGTTTTCTTTAATGACCCTTCTCCCCCCCCTATGTAATGCCGGCATGGGCGTTTAGGGTATTGAAATAAATAAACAAATAATTTGGCAGGAAAAGCAACACAAGACCAGGGGCAAGCAAGACGCTCAGAAAATAAGATTCAATTCTTTCCATCTTTCCAAAACAGTGATCAAACAGTTCTCCTCTTCTAAATGGATTTTCTCCATTCCTTGAAAGGCAGCTAAAATTTATCAGACAGTTGCTCGCGATGGGCTGGCCCGTGCAATGGAGCCGGCCCGTGCAATGGAAGAAGAAGATGGAATCTGCCAGCCCGGTCGGGGTAGCCAGTCCTTCCGCTCCTACCGACCTCGCCGCTCCTCTCCCGTCGCGTTTTCAAGGAAAAAAACTGTCTACGATTGGAATTGCCGTAGGCGGGCTCTGGATACTCGTGGTTGCCTTCGCCCTCGTCTGGATGGTCTTCCAGCAGTTTTCTCGACCGGGCAGAGAAAACACCACCGACGACCCCTTGTGCTGCCCTCACGAGGCGGCCCAGCTGTTCGCCGTCATCGACAACACCGTTTCGCCCTGCAGAGACTTCTTCGCGTACGTCTGCAAGGAGGCCATCGCGCAAGGCTACGTGCAGCAGGGCGTCGCCAAGGACATCCTGGTGAGCCGCAGTGATACACGTGTCACTTACGTACAGTCGGGGACAAAAGTCTCTGGACCACGTGTTCCTCAAACGAAGCCGATAGCTCTATTATTATCAGGCGGCTGAAGACCACGCTTGTGGAGATGAAAGAAGAAAATTTTGACTTTCACCTAATAGCACTCATGATGTAACAAATGCGCAAAACGATTACGAGGGACGGAAAGGAAACGAAACGAAAGGAAACTCGTGTTCCTTTTCCACTTGTGTAACATCATGAACGTTATCCAACTTGCCCAACTTTCGGCTTGGCTAATAGCAGAGCTATCGGCTTTGTTTGTGGAACACATGGTCCCGAGACTTCTGTCCCCGACTGTACACACATACAGCCTAGGTGAAATGGTTCGCTCCGGCAGAGTTTGCTTTTGAACCCTTCAGGGGTCCATTTAGGGCATTGTTCTGGAGGAATTAGGTAGAGCTCGTATGAAATTCGGAAGTGGTCCGCTGAATTGTTCACCACCGTTGCTTGAAGTCTTTTGACCAATATTTGATGTCCGCTTGGTTACACAGCGTCAGTGCAAAAAAAAAAAAGAAATGGAGGGGACACTTAAGCTTCGCCTCAACGATATGACGCGGTAATATTAATGAGTCAGTGTCCGTATATGCGGAATTTTTCATTCTAAACTTTTCATTAATACGTACGTGGGAGTTTTCATACCAACTCTTGTGCAATGGTGCACGGTTAAGGGGTGCACCACTGTCCTGTGATGGCAGGTGCTACCACCTGTGGGTTTTGTGCCCCACACGTTGCTCTTCCCGAGCAGCCTCTCGCTATCAATCATCAATTTAGCTGCCACCTGCTAGGGTGGCTGCTTGCGCACAATCCGGTGGTTAGATTGTAACATCGCTACAACTTGCATGACCTAGATTAGCCCACCTAGGTGCCTTCTGTGAAGGTGGCTGCCCGGGCGACCCTGCTTCACCCTATTTATCGCTCGCAACGCCGACGATGACGACGCCGACGACTCCGGATTTCCTATGCAGCTGGAGCCAATCCTATTCAACTCTTGGTTCTATTCTGATTCTGATCGCTTCGTTCATTACTATTTGCTGCGTCAGCCTTAGTCGTTTTCGTAGTCAGGTGTCTCCCTCCTCTCTATTCTACGAGTGGAGAGGGACATCGAGGCGGCGAGGGAAAAGAGGACTGTTGGCAGGTGCCAGTTCTGGCAGGTGTGACGACGACGGTCGCCGGGTTCTCTCTCCAACCAGACTTCGATGCTATCGCATAATAACGCCTGAATACTGACTACTGATATATTAATGCGATTAGTCGAGATATCGCGTCATAACAACTTGCCCTTCGGATTGTGAGTTGCCACCTGCCCACCATGGCGCTGCTAATGAGCCGTACGGGAGCCCGGCAAGATCAAACCGAGGTCTCACAAGCCCCATCGGCGGCATTGTTTGAAGCAGCCACCTGCCGGGTCCAGCGGCGCATCGCTCAACTACCACATCACTGTGTGTTTTATAGCACAATGTTTTCGGCTATCTGTGAATGTGATTGAGAGGGTCGTGACGTCATGAACACCACGTGACCACCAGTAGACGAATCATGGGCTCTGCCAAATTTGAAAATCTGAGGACCCAAAAATATGGAAGTTGGCCCAGCCCCTACAGTTAAAAAGGACCCTCAAAAATTTTGGAAGTAGGCCCACCCTAGAAAACGTAATAATGTTAATTAGTGGGGACAGGTGGCTGGGTTATGTCGATTACTAGGTCTGATTAGCATTAATAAACAGATTCACACAGCGCAAACGGAACGAGGACAACAAGCAACTCGAAACACAGGATGGGTGCTGTCCTGTGTTTTGTGACTAGTATAATCCCATATGATAATCCAACAGAAGGTACACGAACATTCTACAAGGTGATGACTCACGCATACCATATAAACGCATTGGAACCGTCTCAAACGGGAGTTCTTGCGTGAAAATCTCAAGAGCTATAGGACCTCATTGTAGACACCCTAGCCTCTTCATAACTCCGAGTTGAACCTCAGGGTCCGAGCTGAGCAGCCCGGCCTCCCACTCCGATAGCTTACCTCCTCCTCCTCCTAGACGCCATAGCAAACAGCCTAACTGCTGTAGCATTTTCCTTTTTACGAATGTGGTCAAGACGCCCCCAAGTTTTATAACTTGTCTCGCTTGTCTGAAGACATTGACCCATAGACGACAGCAGCCTCTCATTAATAACAAAAAATGAGACAAACAACTCAACTTATTATTACGAATGCGCTACGGCCGTGAAAGGCGGTCACGTTCAACGATTTCGATGGTACTATTTGTTTGTACTGCATGAAGTTGCCTTCGCGTGTTTTTGCCTATCACCCAAGCTTTCGGCTTTCGCCAAATTCGGTATTACCAAGAGTTCCTTCTTATCTACATGGTGGTGGTGCTGGTGAAAACTTTTCAATTTCTGTACAGCCGCATCCGAGTTAAGCAGCAAGTATTCCCATTGCTCACAACTGAGAGTATTCTCTTGGGACTGGGTTTTTATCACGAGCAGTATATAAGAGTTGCATATTGGGAATTTATCTGCATGACAATTTCTTTCTGCACAGTTAGCAGGCTAGCTGATGACAGTGTTTGTCCTACTCCTAATGCAATGCCTGCGGAAAGCGGGTCATTTCACAAAACCGTTTTTTGAGGTCGCTCTAAGAAATATGGGAAATTCGAAGCTCTTCCCCAGCAGGTAGAAACAGCAATGTCTTGGCATCATTAGTCCCGCCTATTGTCGATTTTTAAATTTTCAAAACTTTCATAGTTAAAGTGGTTTGCTTGTCTTACTCGTGATAGCACAAACACTGCAGTTCACAATTTAGCCCTAGATATCAACTTGTAAAGGTGCGCGTTTCTCTGTATTCAATGTTCTTATCTGCGAACATTACAGAAAGCTATATTATCTTTTAGTAACGTGAATCCAACGCTTCACGTCTTCGCAGACAAACTAGGTGTCATGTCTGAGGTTTGAGAACTTATCAATTTTCTTTCCGTTTCTCTTTCTTCACTGCTAGAGCACGATCAGCGGAAACATCATCAGAGGCACCGATTTTTACGACTCGACAGCTGCTGCCGCCCTTCACTGGCTTTACACGTCCTGCATGAGGGAGCTCTGGCAGCCAGAACTCCGCGCCAAAGACACCACCGAAGCCGTTTTAGCAATCGGCAACACCAGATACCCGATGAGCCCCGCCGACATGCTCCGATACGCCCTAAATGCGCAATTTCGATACAGACTCAACTTTTTCTTTCTTTTCGAGTACGACCCGGGCGAACAGATCGTTCTCGATAAT
This sequence comes from Amblyomma mixtum, assembly GCF_055824585.1. Lineage (NCBI taxonomy): Eukaryota > Metazoa > Arthropoda > Arachnida > Ixodida > Ixodidae > Amblyomma > Amblyomma mixtum. Next base: position 29,889,752 of record NC_143013.1, on the reverse strand, counting down.
AGCTACATGTCCATCAATCCACTCCTGCTCCAATGCGGGGGCGTTTGCTCAAGCATTGTTCTGTCACTCGTAAATGCTCACCTAAGAACCAACTATACCATCGCGCAGATTATCGAGTGGGAGGCCCAGTTTGTGTCGGCTTCCACTTTCACCGGTCCAGGTGATGCTACTTTAGAAGAGCTCGGAGACGCCTTCGGTGGCCTGAACACTTCGCTCCTTAAAACCGTTCTTAACGAGTGCTCCGTCGACTATGACCACGAGGATATCATTGTCGCCTCCAAGGATTCCTTTCTCTCTGATATACAACGCCTGTGGAACACCTCGAATCAGCCATTGTCCTTGGGTTACATGCTGACGGTCGTCGCGCTAGGTGCCAACGTCGGGCTTCAGGCAGGCAGCGATCTCAACTCTCCCACGACACACAGCTGGACTGTGTGTAATGTCCATGCGTTCAATTACCAGGAACTGTGGCGCGCCACGTACGTCGCTGCCCTTACAAGTACGGCCAAGAACGCGCAACTGCGAATGGTCTTTGAGGCCACTCGACGGGCCCTGGCCAACTACGAACCTCTTCGCTATCTAATGGCGACAGGCAACAGCACGCAAGAGTTCTTGAAATTTGTCGGCAACATGTCGCTCCTGCTTCCAGTCGACCTCATCATTCACGACGTTGTCGTACCCAACATGTCCGCTCACGGTTTCGTCCGCAACCACCTGCGAGCTCTGAACTTCGAGTACGAAGTGACTGTGACAAAATGGCGACGAGGCGTGCCTTTGATCCGAGATGACATGGAAGGAGGGTGGGATGAACTGCTCTTTGTGAACGACACCAGCATTTACGTTCCTGCGCCTGCGTTCGGCCTGCTGAGCGATAACACCACCGACCCGCTGCTCGCCGACGCCCCCGTCATCGCCACCCGCATGGCAACCTTGATGTCGTACAAGGTTGCCTATAGAAGAACGTGGTCGGAGGAAACGCGGAATGCCATCTTTCTTTACAGGTAATATAAGTTGCAGTCTACGTGACATTAACTATATTACTCTAGATGTATTAGCAATAATTTAATTGATTTCGTGCTAATTTCTGATGCAGTGAATTACTTCAATTCAGTAGTATTGTAGCGAATGTAAGTGATTCCTTTCGTAATTAGTGTCATTAAAATGTACCACTACTCTTTATTTCGGCAAAATTTTGTTCCCTCGTACGGGTGTAAGGCATCTCGAAAGGAAGGCTGGTACAACGTAAAAGATCAGCAGAAACGGTCTGCCCTCTGCCACTGGAGAGAACACTTCCCAAACGTACGCGCGTAGCGCCTTGGTGTCAAACGCTGCGACTCGTCGAAAAGGGGCGTGCATCTACATGCTAATGGTGCTGGTTCGCTCCCCTCTCTAACCGACAGATTGAAGTGAATCCTTGAGCAAAAGAGGTTGGGGAGTTTAAAGAATGCCAGGAAAAATTGAGGGAACCTGCTAGAGCAACCCATGAAGAAAAAATCTCTGCCTCTCCCGTAACCGAGAGTAGACTAAGTATGAAATGTTTACGGGCATAACACATTGGTTGTAGATGGTACTAGTCAAAATCTTGAAATGGGTCTAGTGTTCAACACACCACACTCTTCTTGTTGAGCCGAAGCGATCGCCTGCAATAGTGCGGGATTAGGTAGGCAGCCGCGAACCGTGGTGGCCTTGTCTCTTTCGGGAGCGGCCGCATAATCACGGCGTTGTCGGCATGGGCGAGCAGTCTTCTGCTGTGGCGTATCACTTGCAAAGCGATCGCTTTCCGCAAGACGCTTCCTACCTCTCCTTTCATAAGGCTCCATTGCTCGGCTTAAGCAGCTGTGGCGGTGGCGGCATTGAAATGCAGGACGATGCAGAAGCGTACGCGGACACGACGAGACGCAGTCCTGGCAACAATGCATATGCAGCGCGTTCGAATACTCCGCGAGCGTGTATACATCTGCCTGACAAAAGGGGAAACGTCATGAGCTGAAGGCCCAGCGGCCGGTGTTTTACATGCGTGAGTGTGGGACCGCAGCGCCATCCTTGGGGACGGCGTGGAAGCAGTTTTTCTGTCCAAAGCCCTTCTCGCCCTGGAGCTCCCCTCTTGCTCTAAGCAGCAAAGCGGCCCCCTCTCTTAGAGAGTCTCGTTAAATCTCGTACGGCGCTCGGATGCTCGCGTTTCAGTGCCCGGATGTTGGCTCTTGGTCTCGGGGTGGCGTGACCACACTGCCGACAACGGGAGCTAAAAGCATTTCATGCTTAAAAACTATGGGAGCACTTTGCCAATCTAAAGTACGGCAAGGCGAAAGCCTTTGGCCTTGCTGACTGCGATCATAGCGTGCGTATGTACGGCGACACACTGGGACGGATATTGCGCGCAACCGACTCGCACGACAGCTGCGAAGAGTCTCACACTAGGGAGGTGCGCGCGCGCAGCAGGGGCCACCAGCGCGCGCGCAGTTACTCTATGACGGCCTCGGGTGTGACGTCACCCTCTCCCGTCGCTAAACCAACGTCCGCGTTATAGAGACGCATTTGGTTCTTTTCTTTGTTTTTTTCGCTATAATTGGCTGTAATTAACTAACCAATTTACCGTCATAAAACTTGGCATCGGGGTTACATTCTGTCGTCTGTATCAGATGCTACCATTCGTTTTCTCCAATACTGATTAGTTGCCGCGTTATTCGCAGTGATAAGCTAAGTATACCTAAGCAGAGCTAAGTAGAGCTAAGCTTTAAAAGGATTATTCATCGAAAACCTAACAAACGGTTTTTATGTGTTCCAAGTGCAAGTTATGTACAAACTATAGCAGCTTCCCATTAAGATCCCGTGAGTCGTGGCTTTAGAAAAAAAGAATGTCAAAATATTACGCGAACTCATGCTATACCACCGCACCCGAACTAGCTGATTCCAGAGCATATCTCACGAACGGAGAGTGAACACAGAGCTGAACTCAACCCTGCATCGTAATTTCCCCTGATATTCACACGCAGCGGTTGCATGAGGAGGTCGACATCAGGACGCGCTGACCACGAATCGGGAGGTGTGCTCGTGTCAACGATGGGTCTGCACATCGCCGCCGCCGCTGTGGGGGCGCTGTCCACTTTCTCTTCCGGGTCCCCCGTGACGGCTGACTGGCTGGACCTCAAGCCCGCCTGGGGTCTCTACCGGATGTCCAAGGCGCAGTTCTTCTACGGCCGCTATGCCTACTTTCTGTGCAGCGCCGATAAGGACTCCAAGCGCCTGGTGAACGAGCCCCTCAGGCTCAGCCCCGACTTCGGCCTTGCCTTCCGATGCCCGGTAGATGCTTACGCACTGAGCACCTTCACGTGTGCCAACGTTACGCAGGAATCGATGGATGTTTGACGCGATTCATTGTATATTCCTTTCACCTTCTTTTCTTTCGCGCTGATTTTACGCTAATTTATTGGTAATGCTCAAAAGTATCACGCTGGATACCTCCGCACTGGGTGAGATCTCCCTTTTTTTTTCTCTCACTCTGTGTGACTGCAAACGCTTCTGTTATTAGGTCAAGACAAAGTTATGGTTACTTACCACAAGCGCAGCTTTCAAGATGCCAAGACTTGTGAACTGTTTTCAGTGGAGCTGCTTGCATACAGAATTCGGTTTCTTAGATCTTCGCTATCGATATTTTGCAATGCTGTGTCGTGCCCTTGAGTGTGTATTTTAAGTGTAATCATTCAACGGATCGCGGGTTGCTTAATTGGGGCGTCTGTGCTGTTCATGGGTGTGCAACCATCTAGTATTGCTACTATTAAGTAGCTGTCTCCATTCTAGACGACGCCTTCTCTCCGATTACTAACTTGGCAGAGGCAGTACACATGTACTTGAACTCTACCATTTGTGAAGTGTTCTTAATCACCGTGTACCTGAATGTTCCTGCAGCTGCATATATTAGTCTTTACGTGTCAAAGGCGTTAAAAAATCTCCGCCGTGCGCTAATTTGAACAGTGTCTGCTATAACCCTTCCTGGCCGCATATTACCCTCTGATAATACCTATATATATATATATATATATATATATATATATATATATATATATATATATGTATGTATGTCCTGTTTTGTCCTGAGCAGTAGCCTGTGAGCTGAAACATGTTAGCTGTTCAAGCGCCATGTGTTTTCTGTGGCTCCCTAGGTGCAAAGAGAGACCACCCAAACTTACTAAAACCGGATAATATGCATGGTTCTTGTGAGAGCATAACGCTTGGTGATGCAAATTGCCTGCTTTATGAAACCCGGCATCGCACTGATGCGTTAATTCATAATTTTGTAAACCAACGGTAAACTTGACAGTGTAAAAGCTTACCGACGAGGTTTTAATCTTTTATTTGGCCATACACGGTTGTTTCCTCTCCGCCTCTAAGGACAGGACATTCTTTATTCCTTAACCTTAGCCAACTAGTACGTTAACGTCGTCCGTGTGTGAAAGAAAACATCTTGTTTGAACTTGCGGCTTGGTCATACTTCTTCACAAGTACGCGAAGTTTGACACTTCGAAACATCTTATGGCCATGCTTTTAGCATAGCAAACTTCAAAGTAATGCACAGCATGTAAATGATGGCTACAGCCTATTAAATGGGAACAATTACGGCCTTACTTGTACAGGTATTCTATTTCGGTTAATGTCGTGAACAGGCCCGGGACAGGATTTTCCCGCATAAAAAAAACGCCGGCAAAAATCGTTCAATACAAAACTGATATCCGAATGGAATGAGAACTAATCACACGAAGGCCAGACTCAGTTTTGATCTTTAGTGCACTAATTATCGAATTTAATGACACGAAGTGACAAATGGGTAGTTAGAAACGACGTAGTTCAGGGCTGCAGATTAATTTAGACCACCTGGGGTTCTTTAAGCTACGTTGACAGCGACAGAACACGGGCTATCTGTAGCTTTTCGTAGTTGGCCTCTATCGAAACAGCGTCGCCGCGGCCGGTATCGAACACGCGACCTTGGGATCAGCCGTGCGCCAAAGCCACTGGGCCACCGTGCCTGGTAGACCCAGTTTTGAGACTGCCTCAGAAATCTGCTATATTTCCAGCACCATTAAACTAAAGAAAGAAATGCATCGTATTTAAATGTTGGCTATCGCTGTGAGAGCTGCTCCCGTTCTTCAAATACATCCCAGCTTCTGTTCGCATTGTAAAAAGTGTTTTTTTTTTCTTCGCAATACTGCTGAAAGCGAAACTACATTTCTGACGCCAGACAGCCACCGGTGCTTTGTGCCTTCTTTGTTTTGTTTTGTTTTTTTTTTCTCTCCTTCAGTGTGTGCATCTGAGCATAGCGAGAGAATATAGCGCAGAGTAGGACAGGACACAAGAAGACACGAACAACACGAGCCCTACTCAATATAGCTACTCTATAACAATATCGCGCTACTCTGTGCTATATGCTTTCGCTGTGTTCATGCACCAACAAGCCCAAAAAGCTACGCTTTTGATGCTTCTGAGGTTCACGCGAATTATTATTTCGACCATATTTTACGAGCTATACTCTTTTTAACAGCAGTGCTTTTCGTGTGCTTATATAACTGCATGAGAGCATAGGTTCGTTCGCTGTGGTCAAATTGCCTCGAAGCAACTCATAGCCTGAGTGCTTCGAGACGTTCAACCCCAATAAACCAATAAACCTTATCTGACCCATCGCGATAGAAGCAGCCTTCGCACGATCTACCGAGTCTGGTGCTGCTTCAAACATCGCGCTTAGTTACTAGCTATCAACGGTGAAAGTGACTGGCGGCTGCTGTTTTGCTTGTTTTGTGCGAGGAGATGCCCAGCACGAAGTTCGGGTGATTGACATTTCAGAACGGCCTCGTGCGTTCAATTTGCGATCACTGAATCTCGCGTCCCAAGTCCTCGTAATGAGAGCCCGACAAAATGCCAGAGAGTTGCAGGCGTTAATTCTTGCACTGTTCGCCGCGCGATTGAAAAGCGACCACGCGGATTAACAGACCGAAACTCTCAGAGTTGGATGCCGAAGTTGAAAGATTCAGGGGGAGCACTTAATTCACCTTACGTGCAGCAAGGTGCAAGCCTTTGTGCTTTCCTGCTGAGCTCTCTGGGACGCTTCTGATTCTTCATTGTGCGCATTTGCTTGGGGTTACGCTCGTCATAACCGATTTAGAGTCACGACGTACTACATTTTCGTTATATCCGTAGTGTTCACTACAACCGACTTCCAGTTGCGAAATACTACACCTTCGTTGTATCCAGTGTGTTCGTTATAACGTATTTACAGTTACGACATACCACACCAGTGTACAGTCAATTCATTAGCCATCTTCGCTACATTCGATACAAATTTTTCTTTAGATCCGATTATCAACTTTTTTTTGAGCCAACTGATACAGCGCAAGAAGACAAATCGTTTGGCACCGCTTGCAATGTCTTACAGCAATTAATTTGACCGTAACGGACGTTTTAAGTTTCAAGAATGCAAGGTGTGGGGAACCAAAGGTCGTCGGTTTGAATCCCTTTTATGAGCTACGCCTTGAGTCGACAAGCATTCTTATGCTCCGTAACGCTCTGAATCATTAGATATAACTCCGAAAATGCTTCGCCAATTAGGCGGTCCACACTCTGTGCACCAATGGTACCACCCAGTGGTCCCACTTGAATGCCCTTGTGTTTCACACTAACGCGACCTTGACTAATGACATTACAGGAGCTGAGGCTCTAAAACACTCAAGCGTGCTCGAATGCCCGAATAAGCGCTCCGCGCTGCGACAACACTCCACAGCACTCCATCAGTACCCCGCACTCCGAACCTCGCATCCTCCACACTGCGAAAAAAGCCACGGTACCCGTCATGTGCCGAACGTGATCTAGTGAATACGGCTATTATGTTTTGCTCACCCTTACATAGCCTATACGGAACAGTGGCGGAGAAATTCTTTGAAAAGAGACATTTGAATGGCTTGCGGGCAGCAATCAGAACCTCCGCTTATTTCTGGTGTTGCAGCGCGGCTTTCAGGAAATAGGGCCGAGGAATCCATCCATTGGCCATAGTAAAAAGCAATCCGATTCGGAATTCCAACTCCTGTGTACAGACGCGATGACCTGCAAACATGCATCATCACATAACAAAATTATGCGCTAGCGCTTCCAGGTCACTTGGATTCATCCGGAGATCACTTGCCATGTCCCCCCCAGCCATCAGAGAACTAGCATATGAAACATATATTCGCAGCAAACTAGAATACGCCTCAACAATATGGAACCCGCACCAAGCCTACCTTATTGACTCACTCGAGGCCATCCAAAACCGGGCAGCACGTTTCATCACCTCGCAATACACACCTCGGCTCAGTGTTACTCTCATGAAATCATCTCTCGGTCTCAAATCATTAGCGCTTCGCCGAAAAATTTCAATCCTCTGCCTATTCCACAAACTGTACTTTAATTTTCCAGCACTTCGTGAAAACCTTCTGCGCACTCCGGTACGATCATCTCGCCGTTTATATAATTCATTTAGCATTCAGCGCTTACACGGCTCCACCAATGCATTCAACAAATCGTTTCTTCCTTGCGCGATCGAATTTTGGAATAACTTACCTGAAAACATTGTCGTTGAAACTAATCCTTCCAACTTTAGACAGCTACTCATCGACCATTTCCAAGAAAAATAAAACTTTCCATGTATCAGCTGCGATGTGCTACAAAATGATCGCTTTATTGGACGCGTTGTTTTACTGTGGTGTGTATTTCTGTATGTTTTTTGTTTTCACATTGTTTTTGATTGACTATATTAATGTATTTACTATTTTGCTTGTTTCTCACATTGTCTTTGATTGACTTCATAATTTGTTTACTGTTTTGCTTTGTCTAGCTTTCTTTCTAGTTTTTATTCTTTTTTTTTCTCTCTTCTTGTTCTTTTTTTTTTGCCTTTTCTTATGTATGACCGTCGGACACTTGTATCCCCCCCCCCCCTTATGTAATGTCCCCACGGGACCCTTAAGGGTTAATAAATGATGATGATGATGATGATGACATATTTTGACCGTCCATTACAAGTCGTGAGCACGCGGCTGGCGCACAGGCATTCATTCAGCTGTGCTGCTGCAGAAGGAGGTCTCATATCTCAAAGATTAGGTTCTCAGTGCGGCATCCTTGTACCTTGTTTTGCAGTTTCGTTCCCTCTCCAGTTGATTTACATTTTCTTTCTAGTTTCCCACCTTTCAGTCAGTGCTCCGTTTCTATGGCTTTCTGTAGCGTCTAAGTGCGGTTTTCAGACTTCGTTGAAAAAAAAAACGGAAACGTTTTCGGCATATCATACAATCAACAACCGCCTTATTCAAACTCACTTCTGCGAGCTGTTTCTATAGCTTTCCTCGAATATCCACGTACATGGAGGTTGGTAACTATAAACAACCCTTTCCAACATTTCATCTCTGTAAAAATAGATTCCGTAACCCTTTCTGGCGAACCTTGATGTTTGTCCGGCGGAAGAAAGCGTATTTTTTACCCACTAAATTGAACCTAAAGTTCTTCCCGTCATTCGTTTCGAACTTGTGACTTCAAGACCGAGATGGACTCCGTGATTGCAGCTTGGAAGCGTATAGCGTTGTAGCCTGGCCTCAGTTCTCCGAACGGCAAAAAGAACACTGGTAATAAATTCGCTTCTAAAAACAGCCGACAATATAGCGACGCCTGTATTTCATTTTTTAATGCTTTCATGCTGATAAAAGCCCTGTTTTCAGTCCGAATAGCGTCTTTTTTTTTTCATTAGAAGGAACACGATAATCTATCGATGCAAGTCAGCGCATTAAATCCGCATTTGGTTTCTAATAAAGCTGCAGCAAGAATCAATCTCAATGTCCTGTGCTTTTATGAGCCATTCCTGTAGCTATCCTATGGGACGCCAAAAGCGCGACTGTGGTAACAAAATATAACTGGACTATCACATGGACGTTAAACGATGCAGAGCAGAGCGTCTTAGTCATTCAAATCACTGCAGGTTTTCATTGAACCAAACTTGTAAACCTAGAGTTTCCGTTGAACCGTAACAGGGTCCCACACAGTGATCGATGGTGTTCCTCTTCGGTGAAGCGAGCAGCGCACAATAACAGGATGTTTGTCTTGTGCGTCAGTTATTATGCTCTGTTAGATCTTGAAATAGACTTACATTCAAAGGCGCCAAAATTCTAACATATTAGAAAAAAAACAGACGCCATCGTAGATGACAAGAGAGTAGAAGTCAGGTGCTACATGCAATGACTGAGATTGTGTACAGCATACCCAAAGTACCATGTCATGCCAAGAGATAAAACATTTACATGCAACGGTTTTTTTAATGCTTATGTGTATGCTTAAATTGAGCATGAACAGGGCCGTATTCGATATGAACATTGAAAAGTAGGGTGAACTTTCTAGTTCTACACCTCTTTCCAACAAAATTTTCACTCTGCACACGGTTGGAATCAGCGCAGTCTAGATTTGCATCCATGTTTTTTACGGTTTCAAACAAATTGAGCACTTTCGACTGTCGTTTAATGGCGTCGACTGTTCCGTAAGCACCTTACCCAATCTTGCGGCTGTGCCTGGTTTGAAAACACTCTTAAAGGTGCAGATAACCAAGTGTCGCTGGTTTGAGGTAAATGAAAAAATTTCCGCACTCCTACCATTTATACAAAAGAGGAGTTGGCAAATAAATGCACCGAGGAGTATCACCACCCTACCACTTGATATCCATCGAAGCAAGAAATCTCGGATAAATACTTGGTTCATGCAAAAGGCATATTTTTTTATTTCTTCTCGCTTCTACTCACCTTTTTCCTCATATATCCCTCATGCAGGTTAAGCTCGCTATACAAGCAGCAGGAACAGAAGACACACGTCGCATTTAACATCAAAAAGCCAACCCTAAAGCATCTTAATTATGAACCAGCGCGGTGGCTCAGGGATTACACCGCTCGGCTGCTAACCCGAAAAACGCGGGTTCGATCCCGGCCGCGGCGGCTGAATTTCGATGGAGGCGTAATCCTAGAGGCCCGTGTACTGTGCGATGTCAGTGCACGTTAAAGAATCACAGGTGGTTGAAATTTCCGGAGACCTTCCCTACGGCGTCCCTCATAGCCAGAGTCGCTTTGGGACGTATTATTCCCATATACATCGAGAATCCTCCTCTAATGGCGACAGTCGCATGTTTCCGTTACTCGCTGTTTAGCCACTCGTATGCAATAGACATAAAATGGTTGCCGGGAAGCGTGCTTCCTCCTTGCCTTGTACTGCCGGTGACGAAGAAGCAAAGCAGTCCATTCTTCGTCCTAAATAAGCGCAGAAAATATGTTGTGAAGAGTGGTTTATTGGCACGTTGAAGCGCCGGCAACGAAGACCCGGGCGCAAGTCGTCTAGGAACCAGCGAGGCGAGAGCCCGGCACACAAGCGGCAGTTCTACAGCACGAGTCTTTAACGGGCCGCGCTAGCGCTTCGTCGTCGTTGGTGGCGGTGCTAAATCATCATCTTCATTCCAGTTGGCTTTTTCTCTTCATACTTTCAATCAGTCCAAAAGAAATAAAGTGGGCGGAGGTGGTTGAACCGCATGAAGAAACTGATGTTCAAAATAAAATTCTCGGTGGGGAGGCAGCTGGGGACCCATAATACAAGATATAATGCTGCACGGGCTCTTTCGAGCACCAGCGATCGAATGGTCTGATTTTATCTCCAATGTCTCGAGAATGAGAAGATAGCAGTTTTGTTCAAATTCCACAGGAGATAGAAGCTTTGTCGTAAGGTCGCAAAAGTGGCCAGGTCGGGGTAGCTGAGCCTCGGGAAAGGAAAGACAACGTAGGAAACGCAAAATACAGAGGTCGACGGAAAGTAAACAAAAACAACAAAGCAGCCTGGTAAATATAGTCACGGCCTGAAGTCCGTGCACGCGGTAATGTTGACCAGGTCGCGTGGCGGACACGAGAACGCAGCGCCAAAATCAGCGCTGCGCCTCAACGGCTCGTTCACAAGAAAACTGACGTCCCCGTAAGCGCTACACCGGAAGTAGGCATAGCGCGCGTAGAAGAACTGCGCCTTGGACATCCGGTAGAGGCTCCAGATGATCCTCACGTCATGCCAGTCCGTCGCCGTCGGTGAGCCGGAGGAAGCGACGGCGCTGCCCGAAGACGCTACATCCGCGGCGATCTGCACGGCCACAGTGGACTCCAAGAGGTCTTCGGCGTACCAACTCCATTCCGTTAGGGACTCCAATACGCACTCTCTAGTGTGAAAAACAGGAAATAAGGCTGTCACGTCATTGCTTGCGACAGAAGCACAGCCATGCCTCTGATTGTAAACAATGAATGCTCGAATTGCTTTCCTGCGACTTTATCAACGTTTTTAAGCGTTAATTTCAAAAAAGGGCTGGAAAAGAACAGTAGAAATTAAATTTTCTGAACAAAACATGGTCCCATGCAGAGCACTACAGTTTCTGCAGAAAACAAACTTTCGCTTTCCTCCATGTTTGCGTCAAGGTGCACTCGCCACATTTATAAAAAGAAAAAAGTAATTTTCTTCAAATGTGTAGTCACCTGTAGTACTCGATAGCATCAAGCGTCTCGGAGTTCCATTGCTTGTGCAGCATGACGCCGCCCCAGATTAGGGCCGCCATCTGTCTCGCAATTACGGGCGCGTCGGCGAGCAGAGGATTCCTGGTGTTGGCTCCGAGCGTGCTGTACGCCGTCGCTGGCACGTATAAGCTCGTCTCGTTGATGCGCTGCATGCCCTGGTGCACTGCGCCCTCTTTCAGGGGCGTGAATATGCCTCGATGCAGCTTCTCCCGCTTGACGTCGAACTCGAAGCTCAGTGCCCGAAAGTAGTTGCGTACGAAGCCGCGAGGAGGCATGTCGGGCGCAACCATGTACCCAAGGACGAGGTCGCTGGGAAGTACAAGGGACATGTTCCCAAGGAAAGCGTCCAACTGCTCCGTCTGGTTGCCGGCCTCCACGAGTCTCCGGAGTGGCGCGTAATTAGCCGCGGCCTGTCGGGTCGCCTCGAAGATGGCGCGCATTCGGTGGTTCTTGGCGGGACTCGTGAGGGCTGCGACGTAAGTGGCGAGCCAGAGTTCGTCGAACGTGTAGCCGTGGGCGTCGCATATGCTCCACGTGCGCGGCGTCGGAGCGTCCAGCACCCTGTCCTGCTGGATCTGGATCATTGCATCCATCACGACAGTCGTCAGCATGAACACTAGCGACAGGGGCTGATTCGAGACGTTCCAGAGGATTCGAATTTCTTCGAGCAGACCCTTCTTGGGGGCCGCGTATATGGGCGCTGATAGGTCAAAGGTGGGGAAGAACTCTCTGAAAACGGCTTGCATCAACGACGCGTTCTTGTTTCCTAAGGCGTCGAGAAGTTCTTCCTTGGTCACCTCCTCGGCCTTGGTGTATTCATCCGCGCCTGGCAACTGTCGCTTCCAGTCGAAAAAGTCCCCTCGAGTGTAATTTGTCCGTAGGCGAGCGTTGACAACTGAGAGCGCGACGGGGAAGCAGTCGTCTTCGCATAAATCCTCGTGGTTGCTGCTGCGACGGTACTTTCGTTCAAGCATGGTGAACGAAACGTGGGAATTGATGATGAAGAAAAATTTGAGCCGATATCGCTTCTGCGTGGACAGGGCGAAGCGAAGCAGTTCGGCTTGCCCCATGGTCTCTTTAGCGTTGACCTCGTCGAGAAGAACACAGGCGATCTCCCTTTGGCGCCTGTCCCGCTGCCATATCTCGTTCAGACAAGACGTGTAGAAGCCGTGGAGTGCCGCGGCAGCTGGTGATCCAAAGCGGTCGACGCCTTTGATGATATTGCCCTTGATGTTATGCTGTAAGGCAAACAGAGAGAAATGCGAAATATTGCATTAAGTGAGCTTGAATTGTTTTAGCCAGCTAGGTGGGCGTTTCAAATTAAGATGTTTGCGGGGATATGTTGGCCGCAACTGGCAAAGGACAGGGTTAATTGGAGAGATATGGGAGAAGCCTTTGCCCTGCAATGGTCGTAATCAGGCTGGTGATTATGACGATGATGGTGATTCATTTTGGGTGAAGGAATCGCCCGCCCCTCCTAAAAATGAGCATTTTTTCTTTATTTCTTCGAATCGAGCAACAACGGCTCGAGGCACAAACGGAAGTAAAAAGCTATATTATGCGGCTTGACAAAGCTCCCATCCCCTACGCTTTTTTGGCAGGAGAAAGCAGGTATTAACACAAGGGTGCGAAACACGAACTTCGTATGCATAGTTTACAAATTAAGGAGACATGAAATATAAATAGTACAACAGTCGTCAAATCAAAAGTTTGAAAAAATATGATATTCCTTCAACCAAACAGAATCAAGGATATCATGTAAACCCAGCAAACACTTCGCAAGGATACCACGAACACAAGTACAGTCTTTGACAAAAGTAACCGGGCTGCAAGGTTTGCTTCAAGCTCGTGCAGTGGAACCCTTAATTACAGCTTCCCTGAAGCTGAAATGGTCCTTAAGGGTAAGGACTGGGGATCTTCTTACCTTCCAACACGTTTTGATCTTTAGAAAAATCACCAGGGCTCCACTATACAAGGTAGAAGCAAACCATGCAGCCTGGTTACTTTTGGCAAATACGGTACATCAGCGTGAACTCTGAAGAAAATTTATAAAGTACACACATTCAGGAACATATACACGATAGAAATTATACAAATAGTTTTTGTGTGTTTAAATGAATACGACACAATTCATTCGTTTGAGAGTACAAATTTATTTAATGACGAAGGTGCAGTATACGATAATCCTTGGAAAGCATAATTAGTTCGTGGACGAAGGACTGGCCAGTAATCATGGTGGTTTCTGTTATGAGGTACACTGTTTGCTACTAATTTGGCAATGCCTGAGATTTAAGAGCTGTTAAAATGTATGAGGGATTTATGTAAGGTTAGAACATGGTGCTCAAACATGTGTGCAACTTTCATGGTTTCAAATTTCGAAAATGACTCCTTGCGATTTTATAGTGTTATTTGTAATAGTTTTAACACGCCTTTCTGCAATATTAGAAGTTTTTTTTTCTTTTCTACTGGTAATTGTTGTACATCCCCAGGCTAAATGGCAATAGACACGTATTAAAGAAAATAGAGCTTGGTAAATCAGAGTCATGCTTCTGGTCGGTCAGGTGCATTGTATTTTCCGAATGAAGACAAGCACCCGAGAACACTTAGTTGCTATGTAATCCACGCATGGTGATCCCAGAGTGCGAGAAACCAGGATGAACAACATTTGGTTGACATGAAAGGTAGAAGGAATACATGTGGACAATGCCCACCCCCTCCTCCCAGCCGCTGCCTGCCAAGAGTGACCAACATATCCGCCCCTGAAATGGCACACGTTTTAGAGCACACGAAGTGTGCAACTCCTAGAAGCAGCTTGCGAAAGGCGCAGTGCTACGTGACCGACCTACAACCCTGCTTCCGCTCATTATGCGCAGGGAACTTCCGAAAGCGCTTTCCTCTCCTCTTTTGCCTTGAAAGGGGAAGCAAGTAAAGGAGGCGCTTCCATTTGCTCCGAGAGAGAGAGAGAAAGGGATGGAAAGGCAGGGAGGTTAATCCTAATTAAAGAACTAGGCAGAGGGGACACGGATGCCATACGAGAAAAAACAAATGCATGTCGGTGCGGGGCTCACCAGTATGTCCAGGCTAACGCCTTCCTGGATAAAGCCGTCCTTGATGGCGTTGTAGCAGACGTAAGCGAAGAAGTGGCTGCAGGGCGGAACGTTTCGGTTGATGACGGCGAACAGCTGGGTGGCTTCGTCGGGACAGCAGAAGGGCGCGTCGGTGGTGTTCACCCTGCGCACCCGGCCTTGCTGGGTGACGAGCAGCCAGAGTGTCACGCAGGTGGCCACCACCGAGGACAGCGAACAGGCGGCGCCAGCGACGGCCCCGGCCACCTTGTTTCGCCCGAGCCGCAGGGTGGGCGGTCCAGTAGCTGGCGAGCGGGCGAAAACGGAAGATCCTGCGCCAGCGTTCGGGCTCGGCGGTTCCATCTCCTTCTTCTTCTTCTTCTTCTTCTCCGTCAGTTGTTGTTGTTGTTGTCCTCTAGATAATAGCGCGTACCCACTGCGGGGGATTGGCCAAGACACAGGCGGCAACTGATAGGTGCACAAAATGTTAAACAAGAAAATAATGGTTGGGAAAAATAACATAATAATGATAATAATAGCAATTAGGAAATAAATGAAAGGATCTCAGATGTGTAATTGAAATAGGCTAAACAAATGCTGTTAGACCGGTGACTGAAATAGAGAACGGGGCTAAATATTCCACGTTTCAGAGAGCTTTCGTTCCAGAGGAATATTGATCATGAGAAAGAGCAGAGCTTAAGATGGCAGCCGTTTAGTGTCTGTAAGGAAGTTTTGCATGGCGGAGAGCGCATTCCAGTTGCTGTGCCCAAGGGAGGAAGCCCCAAGAGACAGAGCAACCCCGGCAGACAGACTTAGACCAAGCTGTCGTAACGGAGGCTCCAGCAGGCGGCTCCGTAAAGAGGAGAAACGGCGGCAGGTCAACAAGAAATGATCTATCGTTTCGGGTTCTCCGCAGAACGGGCGCAATGGGGAGACCACCAGACCAGATCTATAAAGGTAGAAGTTTATGTGAGGCACGCGACAACGTAGACGCGTGAAGGAAACCTCAAGCTTGCGTGATCGCCATCCTTTACTGCACCACGGGTAAAGGAGATGCCGGAATTCGGGAGAGGAGGTCAGAGCTGATGCTGCGAATTCTTTCAAGAGCAGATACCTGCGAAACCTGGCCGCCGTAATATATGCGCTGGGTGGAAGCACAGATACGACTGGGCATTGAAGAGATGCCTTCGCCAGGGTATCGGCAACCTCATTCAAATGGATTCCTCTGTGCCCAGGCACCCAGACCAACCGTAATGAACACACGTGGGGTGGAACCAAGCATTTAAGTAACCGAAGTGCCTGAGATGTTGTAGACGCGGTGAGAGAGGAACACAACGATAATGAATCTGTCATAATTATGACAGATGACAAGGAGCTGTTTAATTTGCGCAACGCTAAGACTACTGCTAGAAATTCGGCCAAATAAATAGGGGTGTAATCGGGAAGGCGGAGTGAGAATGACCAGTCAAGGGAGATGGAGAAAATGCCAACACCGGCCTTTTCTTCACACTGTGAGGCGTCTGTCGCTATGAGATTTAGTCTGCCTGCTATGAGCACATGAGATTTAAAGCACAGCAGGTAATCCTGCAATAAACCGCTGAGCAAATGGAAAGGCATTAACTTTGCATGTTTTGGAAAGATGTCATCGAAGACAATCTGAATAGATGAAGAGTTGGCGCATACCGGACGGATGTCCGAAATGCGGACGTTTAAGGGGTCAAGGAGGGATTGCACAAAACATATCTGAGGGGTACGGAAACGAGACCAGGATTCGTTGAAAAATGGCCGAGGCTGACGAAGGAAGATCAAATTGGAGGCATGAAGCGAAGAATCGCACATTCTTACGAAGGTTTTCACCGTTAATAGCCGAAATCAAAAAGTCAATGATGGAATACGCGCTTCCAGGTACAAAACGGAATTCGCCACAAATTTTGGAAGGCCCAAACAAAGGCGCAACGCCTCCCGCTCCAAGATAATCAAGGTGCGAAGTTTATACGCTGGCGCACCACAGAATAAAACACAGCCGAACTCTAAGACTGGACGGACGTACATTCTATAAATCATAAGAAGTGAGTGTCTTCTCATGCCAGAACGAATACTGCTCAGCCTACGCAGCATACCGACTGCTCGGGCTCCTTTCGCAGTGATCAGCTCGATATGGGCCCCCCAGGAAAGAGAAGGATCATAAATTACTCCGAGGTATTTGACACTTTGCACTTGAGGAATTACATGGCTCCGATAAACAACAGAGATATTAACTGGACGAGAGAGCGGAAAAACCAATAAAGCACATTTATTGACATTAAGGGACAGATAATGTCTCCTAACCATTGGTCTAGGACATTCAGGTAGGACTGTAAGGACTGGTACAAAGAGGAAATGTCGTTCTCTGAAGCAAAAAAGGCGATGTCATCAGCATACACATAGGTGGACACCTGAGGACTGCAGGGAATACTGCTGAGTAAGATGTTGAAAAGTACAGGGGAGAGAACCGCCCTTGGGGCACTCATCTCGCTTGTCGAAATTTGCTTGATGAAAAACCCTTCTGGAAGCAGTAAAATTCCCTGTCAGCAAGGAATTCAGCAACCCAAGCCAAAAAGTATCTCGGAAGTCCTACTGCCTGTAGTCTTTGCAAGAGCGTCCTGTGTTCAACGCTGTCATAAGCTTTAGATACATCTAAAGTAACAAGCGCTGCGTATTGGTTTCGGCGACGAGCTAACTGCATGCGGCTCTCCAGATCGGTATGGGCACACCATATAGAGCATCCTGGTCTGAAACCAATCTGGCAAGGCTTCAACAACCCAGTCTCTGAAATAACAGACATCAGTAAAAATGGCATCCGTAATCTCCTTCTTCTTCTTCGTCATCTGCTTCACCTTTGCAACCGACACCAGATTGGGTACGTGCCATTCTGTCATAGGCTATAACAACAACATCAACCGACACGTCAAAACGGAAACGTCACAACATGGAAGCCCCACAAAGGCAGATTATTTGCGCACTTGTACGAAAAAAAAAATGGGGAGCAGAACGGGGCATCAAACTGGAAACTGTTGGGCATTGCACCCGCAACAGTTTCCACCTTAAAGAGCCACTAACCACCCTCTAGTAGAAAGTATTTTCTATCTCTCTGATTGCGAGGCATCATCCCCAAAATGCGCGGCGGCAAATAGTTCTTGGAAATACTCGTTAATAGCGTAGCTACTGCCATCGCAATCAAGCTACTTCTCCATGATCTTCTCCTTCTGTTCCCTCTTGAAGAAGAACAACTAGGCCTGCGCCTTACTCGAAGACCGCGCCGCCACCATAGGGGATGTCCGCTGTAACGCCAACACCTTGACGGGCCTATAGGTCGCTTCGTTTGGGCGGAGTGTGGCTCTTTCTTCTGCTGCCCTCTGCGGGGATCACTGCAGGGAGACTTGGGAGGTTGGGGGCGAGGGGGGGGGGGGGATTGGGGAAGTAAGCGAACGAATGCACAGCGCGTACGAAGCACACCGCACGCGCGAACGTACAGGACGTCATGATGCCGTCTCAGGAGTCGACCGGCAGGTAATCCAGGAACATCTCAGGAGTCAGTACTCTCTCCGATACTGTTCAGTGTCGTTACTGTCGCTCCTCGACCGCGCCCACCAACTTCGTCATGCACTGTACGCGGACGATGTGACAATTTCGGCCGCGAAGGGATCCAATGGCAACGTGCAGTTCAGAACGTCGAATCTCTCCTTCGTCCGCAAACAGCGCCGATTGAATTGACAGGAGCTCTATATCGACTATTTCGGCAATTTCGACGAGTTACATGCACTGGAGAGGTTCCTTTCTTGCAAGCTTCTCAAAAGTGCATGTATTTTGGCGTGAAGTAGACAAAGTTTGTTAGGTCACGCAACGGGGGGTAACCGTGTTTTCGAAATTCGAAAAACTGATACGGATATTACTTACGCTATACTTCACGCCTCTCACTAATTAAGGGGCCTAAAGATAATAGTTAAAAAGTTAACTATTCAATATTAGTTCATCAGCCTGGTGGTTAGCTCATCTTAGCTGTATGCTGATGTATTACACTGCTGGCAATGCTGTGCCTAAAAAAGCGCTCTTCCAAATAAAAAAAAATTCTTTTTTTAAAATTGTGTAAAGTCTAGAAGCCACATTAACGAGCCTGTGAAGCGTTGATTTGACGTGCAGGCTATATATGGAAGCAGTGTGGTTTGTGGGCTTGCTCGTTCATAGTGTTCAAAAACACTGTAGCGCAGCAGAAGACGAAAACACAGCGAACAGAAAAGAACACAATGGGCGCTAACTGCCAACAAGTTTTATTCTTCACGAGCAGCCTATTTGTAAGCCAGAAAAAAAAGACGTAATTATTTCGACAACATGTCGATTACATAGAAAATGAAAGTTCTTTATCGCCGAGGAAAAGGGACCGTGTGTTTAAATACGTGCGACCTGGACTAGTTATCTTTTCAGCTTCGATGATCTCAAGCGTTATCATTTCACAGCTCTTTCCTAAAACAACACATTTTTCAAAAAGAGGGTTGCAATTTTTTTAGTCGACGGAGAGAATTTGATCGCCTATTGTTCCTCCTCGCATGTATATCGCGTTGGCAGCATCTTCCATGAGGCGCTGATTTAAGCATCTTCCAGTCTCAACCTGGCGTCGTAACTTTTTGAATTTTCGTTTTCAGCCCTATTTTGTGTTGTGTATGTGTCAAGTTTTCTTTAATGACCCTTCTCCCCCCCTATGTAATTCCGGCATGGGCGTTTAGGGTATTGAAATAAATAAACAAATAATTTGGCAGGAAAAGCAACACAAGACCAGGGGCAAGCAAGACGCTCAGAAAATAAGATTCAATTCTTTCCATCTTTCCAAAACAGCGATAAAACAGTTCTCCTCTTCTAAATGGATTTTTCCAGTCCTTGAAAGGCAGCTAAAATTTATCAGACAGTTGCTCACGATGAGCTGGCCCGTGCAATGGAGCCGGCCCGTGCAATGGAAGAAGAAGATGGAATCTGCCAGCCCGGTCGGGGTAGCCAGTCCTTCCGCTCCTACCGACCTCGCCGCTCCTCTCCCGTCGCGTTTTCAAGGAAAAAAACTGTCTACGATTGGAATTGTCGTAGGCGGGCTCTGGATACTCGTGGTTGCCTTCGCCCTCGTCTGGATGGTCTTCCAGCAGTTTTCTCGACCGGGCAGAGAAAACACCACCGACGACCCCTTGTGCTGCCCTCACGAGGCGGCCCAGCTGTTCGCCGTCATCGACAACACCGTTTCGCCCTGCAGAGACTTCTTCGCGTACGTCTGCAAGGAGGCCATCGCGCAAGGCTACGTGCAGCAGGGCGTCGCCAAGGACATCCTGGTGAGCCGCAGTGATACACGTGTCACTTACGTACAGTCAGGGACAAAAGTCTCTGGACCACGTGTTCCTCAAACGAAGCCGGTAGCTCTATTATTATCGGGCGGGTGAAGACCACGCTTGTGGAGATGAAAGAACAAAATTTTGACTTTCACCTAATAGCACTCATGATGTAACAAATGCGCAAAACGATTACGAGGGACGGAAAGGAAACGAAACGAAAGGAAACTCGTGTTCCTTTTCCGCTTGTGTAACATCATGAACGTTATCCAACTTGCCCAACTTTCGGCTTGGCTATTAGCAGAGCTATCGGCTTCGTTTGTGGAACACATGGTCCAGAGACTTCTGTCCCCGACTGTACACACATACAGCCTTGGTGAAATGCTTCGCTCCGGCAGAGTTTGCTTTTGAACCCTTCAGGGGTCCATTTAGGGCATTGTTCTGAAGGAATTAGGTAGAGGTCGTATGAAATTCGGAAGTGGTCCGCTGAATTGTTGACCACCATTGCTTGAAGTCTTTTGACCAATATTTGATGTCCGCTTGGTTACACAGCGTCAGTGCAAAAAAAAAGAAATGGAGGGGACACTTAAGCTTCGCCTCAACAATATGACGCGGTAATATTAATGAGTTATTGTCTGTATATGCGAAATTTTTCATTCTAAACTTTTCATTAATACGTACGTGGGAGTTTTCATACCATTTCTTGTGCAATGGTGCAGCGGTTAAGGGGTGCACCACTGTCCTGTGATGGCAGGTGCTACCACCTGTGGGTTTTGTGCCCTCCATGTTGCTCTTCCCTAGCAACCTCTCGCTATCAGTCATCAATTTAACTGCCACCTGCTAGGGTGGCTGCTTGCGCACAATCCGGTGGTTAGGTTGTAATATCGCTACAACTCGCATGACCTAGATTAGCCCACCTAGGTGCCTTCTCCGGGGATGGCTGCCCGGGCGACCCTACGCCACCCTATTTATCGCACACAACGCCGACGATGGCGACGCCGACGACGCCGGATTTTATACGCAACTGGAGCCAATCCTATTCAACTCTTGGTTCTATTCTGATTCTGATCGCTTCGTTCATTACTATTTGCTGCGTCAGCCTTAGTCGTTTTCGTAGTCCGGTGTCTCCCTCCTCTCCCCTACAAGTGGAGAGGGACAGCGAGGCGGCGAGGGAAAAGAGGACTGTTGGCAGGTGCCAGTTCTGGCAGGTGTGACGACGACGGTCGCCAGGTTCTCTCTCCAACCAGACTTCGATGCTATCGCATAATAACGCCTGAATACTGACTACTGATATATTAATGCGATTAGTCGAGAGATGTAGCGTCATAACTCGCCCATCGGATTGTGCGCAAGCTACCCACCAAATCTAAAATAAATGCAGTTGCCACCTGCCCACCATGGCGCTGCTAATGAGCCGTACGGGAGCACGGCAAGATCAAACCGAGGTCTCCCAAGCCCCACCGGCGGCATTGTTTGAAGCAGCCACCTGCCGGGTCCAGCGGCGCAACGCTCAACTACCACATCACTGTGTGTTTTATAGCACAATGTTTTCCGGCTATCTGTGAATGTGATTGAAAGGGTCGTGACGTCATGAACACCACGTGACCACCAGTAGACCAATCATGGGCTCTGCCAAATTTGAAAATCCGAGGACCCAAAAATATGGAAGTTGGCCCAGCCCCTACAGTTAAAAAGGACCCTCAAAAATTTTGGAAGTAGGCCCACACTAGAAAACGTAATAATGTTAATTAGTGGGGGCAGGTGGCTGGGTTATGTCGATTACTAGGTCTGATTAGCATTAATAAACAGATTCACACAGCGCAAACGGAACGAGGACAACAAGCAACTCGAAACACAGGATGGGTGCTGTCCTGTGTTTTGTGACTAGTATAATCCCATATGATAATCCAACAGAAGGTACACGAACATTCTACAAGGTGATGACTCACGCATACCATATAAACGCATTGGAACCGTCTCAAACGGGAGTTCTTGCGTGAAAATCTCAAGAGCTATAGGACCTCATTGTAGACACCCTAGCCTCTTCATAACTCCGAGTTGAACCTCAGGGTCCGAGCTGAGCAGCCCGGCCTCCCACTGCGATAGCTTACCTCCTCCTCCTCCTAGACGCCATAGCAAACAGCCTAAATGCTACAGTATTTCCTTTTTACGAATGTGGTCAAGAAGCCCCCAAGTTTTATAACTTGTCTCGCTTGTCTGAAGACATTGACCCATAGACGACAGCAGCCTCTCATTAATAACAAAAAATGAGACAAACAACTCAACTTATTATTACGAATGCGCTACGGCCGTGAAAGGCGGTCACGTTCAACGATTTCGATGGTACTATTTGTTTGTACTGCATGAAGTTGCCTTCGCGTGTTTTTGCCTATCACCCAAGCTTTCGGCTTTCACGAAATTCGGTATTACCAAGAGTTCCTTCTTATCTACATGGTGGTGGTGCTGGTGAAAACTTTTCAATTTCTGTACAGCCGCATCCGAGTTAAGCAGCAAGTATTCCCATTGCTCACAACTGAGAGTATTCTCTTGACACTGGCTTTTTATCACGAGCAGTATATAAGAGTTGCATATTGGGAATTTATCTGCATGACAATTTCTTTCTGCACAGTTAGCAGGCTAGCTGATGACAGTGTTTGTCCTACTCCTAATGCAATGCCTGCGGAAAGCAGGTCATATCACAAAACCGCTATTTGAGGTCGCTCTAAAAAATATGGGAAATTCGAAGCTCTTCCCCAGCAGGTAGAAACAGCAATGTCTTGGCATCATTATTCCCGCCTATTGTCGATTTTTAAATTTTCAAAACTTTCATAGTTAAAGTGGTTTGCTTGTCTTACTCGTGATAGCACAAACACTGCAGTTCACAATTTAGCCCTAGATATCAACTTGTAAAGGTGCGCGTTTCTCTGCATTCAATGTTCTTATCTGCGAACATTACAGAAAGCTATATTATCTTTTAGTAACGTGAATCCAACGCTTCACGTCTTCACAGACAAACTAGGTGTCATGTTTGAGGTTTGAGAACTTATCAATTTTCTTTCCGTTTCTCTTTCTTCACTGCTAGAGCACGATCAGCGGAAACATCATCAGAGGCACCGATTTTTACGACTCGACAGCTGCTGCCGCCCTTCACTGGCTTTACACGTCCTGCATGAGGGAGCTCTGGCAGCCAGAACTCCGCGCCAAAGACACCACCGAAGCCGTTTTAGCAATCGGCAACACCAGATACCCGATGAGCCCCGCCGACATGCTCCGATACGCCCTAAATGCGCAATTTCGATACAGACTCAACTTTTTCTTTCTTTTCGAGTACGACCCGGGCGAACAGATCGTTCTCGATAATAGCTACATGTCCATCAATCCACTCCTGTTCCAATGCGGGGGCGTTTGCTCAAGCATTGTTCTGTCACTCGTAAATGCTCACCTAAGAACCAACTATACCATCGCGCAGATTATCGAGTGGGAGGCCCAGTTTGTGTCGGCTTCCACTTTCACCGGTCCAGGTGATGCTACTTTAGAAGAGCTCGGAGACGCCTTCGGTGGCCTGAACACTTCGCTGCTTAAAACCGTTCTTAACGAGTGCTCCGTCGACTATGACCACGAGGATATCATTGTCGCCTCCAAGGAGGTCTTTCTCTCGGATATACGGCGCATGTGGAACACCTCGAATCAGCCATTGTCCTTAGTTTACATGCTGACGGTCGTCGCGCTAGGTGCCAACGTCGGGCTTCAGGCAGGCAGCGATCTCAACTCTCCCACGACACACAGCTGGACTGTGTGTAATGCCCATGCGTTCAATTACCAGGAACTGTGGCGCGCCACGTACGTCGCTGCCCTTACAAGTACGGTCAAGAACGCGCAACTGCGAATGGTCTTTGAGGCCACTCGACGGGCCCTGGCCAACTACGAACCACTTCGCTATCTAATGGCGGCAGGCAACAGCACGCAAGAGTTCTTGAAATTTGTCAGCAACATGTCGCTCCTGCTTCCAGTCGACCTCATCATTCACGACGTTGTCGTACCCAGCATGTCCGCTCACGGTTTCGTCCGCAACCACCTCCGAGCTCTGAACTTCGAGTACGAAGTGACTGTGACAAAATGGCGACGAGGCGTGCCTTTGATCCGAGATGACATGGAAGGAGGGTGGGATGAACTGCTCTTTGTGAACGACACCAGCATTTACGTTCCTGCGCCTGCGTTCGGCCTGCTGAGCGATAACACCACCGACCCGCTGCTCGCCGACGCCCCCGTCATCGCCACCCGCATGGCAACCTTGATGTCGTACAAGGTTGCCTATAGAAGAACGTGGTCGGAGGAAACGCGGAATGCCATCTTTCTTTACAGGTAATATAAGCTACAGTCTACGTGACATTAACTATATTACTCTAGATGTATTAGCAATAATTTAATTGATTTCGTGCTAATTTCTGATGCAGTGAATTACTTCAATTCAGTAGTATTGTAGCGAATGTAAGTGATTCCTTTCGTAATTAGTGTCATTAAAATGTACCACTACTCTTTATTTCGGCAAAATTTTGTTCCCTCGTACGGGTGTAAGGCATCTCGAAAGGAAGGCTGGTACAACGTAAAAGATCAGCAGAAACGGTCTGCCCTCTGCCACTGGAGAGAACACTTCCCAAACGTACGTGCGTAGAGCCTTAGTGTCAAACGCTGCGACTCGTCGAAAAGGGGCGTGCATCTACATGCTAATGGTGCTGGTTCGCTCCCCTCTCTAACCGACAGATTGAAGTGAATCCTTGAGCAAAAGAGGTTGGGGAGTTTAAAGAATGCCAGGAAAAATTGAGGGAACCTGCTAGAGCAACCCATGAAGAAAAAATCTCTGCCTCTCCCGTAACCGAGAGTAGACTAAGTATGAAATGTTTACGGGCATGACACATTGGTTGTAGATGGTACTAGTCAAAATCTTGAAATGGGTCTATGTTCAACACACCACACTCTTCTTGTTGAGCCGAAGCGATCGCCTGCAATAGTGCGGGATTAGGTAGGCAGCCGCGAACCGTGGTGGCCTTGTCTCTTTCGGGAGCGGCCGCATAATCACGGCGTTGTCGGCATGGGCGAGCAGTCTTCTGCTGTGGCGTATCACTCGTAAAGCGATCGCTTTCCGCAAGACGCTTCCTACCTCTCCTTTCATCAGGCTCCATTGCTCGGCTTAAGCAGCTGTGGCGGTGGCGGCATTGAAATGCAGGATGATGCAGAAGCGTACGCGGACACGACGAGACGCAGTCCTGGCAACAATGCATATGCAGCGCGTTCGAATACTCCGCGAGCGTGTATACATCTGCCTGACAAAAGGGGAAACGTCATGAGCTGAAGGCCCAGCGGCCGGTGTTTTACATGCGTGAGTGTGGGACCGCAGCGCCATCCTTGGGGACGGCGTGGAAGCAGTTTTTCTGTCCAAAGCCCTTCTCGCCCTGGAGCTCCCCTCTTGCTCTAAGCAGCAAAGCGGCCCCCTCTCTTAGAGAGTCTCGTTAAATCTCGTACGGCGCTCGGATGCTCGCGTTTCAGTGCCCGGATGTTGGCTCTTGGTCTCGGAGTGGCGTGACCACACTGCCGACAACGGGAGCTAAAAGCATTTCATGCTTAAAAACTATGGGAGCACTTTGCCAATCTAAAGTACGGCAAGGCGAAAGCCTTTGGCCTTGCTGACTGCGATCATAGCGTGCGTATGTACGGCGACACACTGGGACGGATATTGCGCGCAACCGACTCGCACGACAGCTGCGAAGAGTCTCACACTAGGGAGGTGCGCGCGCGCAGCAGGGGCCACCAGCGCGCGCGCAGTTACTATATGACGGCCTCGGGTGTGACGTCACCCTCTCCCGTCGCTAAATCAACGTCCGCGTTATAGAGACGCATTTGGTTCTTTTCTTTGTTTTTTTCGCTATAATTGGCTGTAATTAACTAACCAATTTACCGTCATGAAACTTGGCATCGGGGTTACATTCTGTCGTCTGTATCAGATGCTACCATTCGTTTTCTCCAATACTGATTAGTTGCCGCGTTATTCGCAGTGATAAGCTAAGTATACCTAAGCAGAGCTAAGTAGAGCTAAGCTTTAAAAGGAGTATTCATCGAAAACCTAACAAACGGTTTTTATGTGTTCCAAGTGCAATTTATGTACAAACTATAGCAGCTTCCCATTAAGATCCCGTGAGTCGTGGCTTTAGAAAAAAAGAATGTCAAAATATTACGCGAACTCATGTTATACCACCGCGCCCGAACTAGCTGATTCCAGAGCATATTTCACGAACGGAGAGTGAACACAGAGCTGAACTCAACCCTGCATCGTAATTTCCCCTGATATTCACACGCAGCGGTTGCATGAGGAGGTCGACATCAGGACGCGCTGACCACGAATCGGGAGGTGTGCTCGTGTCAACGATGGGTCTGCACATCGCCGCCGCCGCTGTGGGGGCGCTGTCCACTTTCTCTTCCGGGTCCCCCGTGACGGCTGACTGGCTGGACCTCAAGCCCGCCTGGGGTCTCTACCGAATGTCCAAGGCACAGTTCTTCTACGGCCGCTATGCCTACTTTCTGTGCAGCGCCGACAAGGACTCCAGGCGCCTGGTGAACGAGCCCCTCAGGCTCAGCCCCGACTTCGGCCTTGCCTTCCGATGCCCGGTAGATGCTTACGCACTGAGCACCTTCACGTGTGCCAACGTTACGCAGGAATCGATGGATGTTTGACGCGATTCATTGTATATTCCTTTCACCTTCTTTTCTTTCGCGCTGATTTTACGCTAATTTATTGGTAATGCTCAAAAGTATCACGCTGGATACCTCCGCACTGGGTGAGATCTCCCTTTTTTTTTCTCTCACTCTGTGTGACTGCAAACGCTTCTGTTATTAGGTCAAGACAAAGTTATGGTTACTTACCACAAGCGCAGCTTTCAAGATGCCAAGACTTGTGAACTGTTTTCAGTGGAGCTGCTTGCATACAGAATTCGGTTTCTTAGATCTTCGCTATCGATATTTTGCAATGCTGTGTCGTGCCCTTGAGTGTGTATTTTAAGTGTAATCATTCAACGGATCGCGGGTTGCTTAATTGGGGCGTCTGTGCTGTTCATGGGTGTGCAACCATCTAGTATTGCTACTATTAAGTAGCTGTCTCCATTCTAGACGACGCCTTCTCTCCGATTACTAACTTGGCAGAGGCAGTACACATGTACTTGAACTCTACCATTTGTGAAGTGTTCTTAATCACCGTGTACCTGAATGTTCCTGCAGCTGCATATATTAGTCTTTACGTGTCAAAGGCGTTAAAAAATCTCCGCCGTGCGCTAATTTGAACAGTGTCTGCTATAACCCTTCCTGGCCGCATATTACCCTCTGATAATACCTATATATATATATATATATATATATATATATATATATATATATATATATATGTATGTATGTCCTGTTTTGTCCTGAGCAGTAGCCTGTGAGCTGAAACATGTTAGCTGTTCAAGCGCCATGTGTTTTCTGTGGCTCCCTAGGTGCAAAGAGAGACCACCCAAACTTACTAAAACCGGATAATATGCATGGTTCTTGTGAGAGCATAACGCTTGGTGATGCAAATTGCCTGCTTTATGAAACCCGGCATCGCACTGATGCGTTAATTCATAATTTTGTAAACCAACGGTAAACTTGACAGTGTAAAAGCTTACCGACGAGGTTTTAATCTTTTATTTGGCCATACACGGTTGTTTCCTCTCCGCCTCTAAGGACAGGACATTCTTTATTCCTTAACCTTAGCCAACTAGTACGTTAACGTCGTCCGTGTGTGAAAGAAAACATCTTGTTTGAACTTGCGGCTTGGTCATACTTCTTCACAAGTACGCGAAGTTTGACACTTCGAAACATCTTATGGCCATGCTTTTAGCATAGCAAACTTCAAAGTAATGCACAGCATGTAAATGATGGCTACAGCCTATTAAATGGGAACAATTACGGCCTTACTTGTACAGGTATTCTATTTCGGTTAATGTCGTGAACAGGCCCGGGACAGGATTTTCCCGCATAAAAAAAACGCCGGCAAAAATCGTTCAATACAAAACTGATATCCGAATGGAATGAGAACTAATCACACGAAGGCCAGACTCAGTTTTGATCTTTAGTGCACTAATTATCGAATTTAATGACACGAAGTGACAAATGGGTAGTTAGAAACGACGTAGTTCAGGGCTGCAGATTAATTTAGACCACCTGGGGTTCTTTAAGCTACGTTGACAGCGACAGAACACGGGCTATCTGTAGCTTTTCGTAGTTGGCCTCTATCGAAACAGCGTCGCCGCGGCCGGTATCGAACACGCGACCTTGGGATCAGCCGTGCGCCAAAGCCACTGGGCCACCGTGCCTGGTAGACCCAGTTTTGAGACTGCCTCAGAAATCTGCTATATTTCCAGCACCATTAAACTAAAGAAAGAAATGCATCGTATTTAAATGTTGGCTATCGCTGTGAGAGCTGCTCCCGTTCTTCAAATACATCCCAGCTTCTGTTCGCATTGTAAAAAGTGTTTTTTTTTTTCTTCGCAATACTGCTGAAAGCGAAACTACATTTCTGACGCCAGACAGCCACCGGTGCTTTGTGCCTTCTTTGTTTTGTTTTGTTTTTTTTTCTCTCCTTCAGTGTGTGCATCTGAGCATAGCGAGAGAATATAGCGCAGAGTAGGACAGGACACAAGAAGACACGAACAACACGAGCCCTACTCAATATAGCTACTCTATAACAATATCGCGCTACTCTGTGCTATATGCTTTCGCTGTGTTCATGCACCAACAAGCCCAAAAAGCTACGCTTTTGATGCTTCTGAGGTTCACGCGAATTATTATTTCGACCATATTTTACGAGCTATACTCTTTTTAACAGCAGTGCTTTTCGTGTGCTTATATAACTGCATGAGAGCATAGGTTCGTTCGCTGTGGTCAAATTGCCTCGAAGCAACTCATAGCCTGAGTGCTTCGAGACGTTCAACCCCAATAAACCAATAAACCTTATCTGACCCATCGCGATAGAAGCAGCCTTCGC
The DNA here is from genome assembly GCF_055824585.1 of Amblyomma mixtum. NCBI lineage: Eukaryota > Metazoa > Arthropoda > Arachnida > Ixodida > Ixodidae > Amblyomma > Amblyomma mixtum. The sequence goes on along the minus strand of NC_143013.1, from coordinate 29,860,705 downwards.
ACGATCTACCGAGTCTGGTGCTGCTTCAAACATCGCGCTTAGTTACTAGCTATCAACGGTGAAAGTGACTGGCGGCAGCTGTTTTGCTTGTTTTGTGCGAGGAGATGCCCAGCACGAAGTTCGGGTGATTGACATTTCAGAACGGCCTCGTGCGTTCAATTTGCGATCACTGAATCTCGCGTCCCAAGTCCTCGTAATGAGAGCCCGACAAAATGCCAGAGAGTTGCAGGCGTTAATTCTTGCACTGTTCGCCGCGCGATTGAAAAGCGACCACGCGGATTAACAGACCGAAACTCTCAGAGTTGGATGCCGAAGTTGAAAGATTCAGGGGGAGCACTTAATTCACCTTACGTGCAGCAAGGTGCAAGCCTTTGTGCTTTCCTGCTGAGCTCTCTGGGACGCTTCTGATTCTTCATTGTGCGCATTTGCTTGGGGTTACGCTCGTCATAACCGATTTAGAGTCACGACGTACTACATTTTCGTTATATCCGTAGTGTTCACTACAACCGACTTCCAGTTGCGAAATACTACACCTTCGTTGTATCCAGTGTGTTCGTTATAACGTATTTACAGTTACGACATACCACACCAGTGTACAGTCAATTCATTAGCCATCTTCGCTACATTCGATACAAATTTTTCTTTAGATCCGATTATCAACTTTTTTTTGACGCCAACTGATACAGCGCAAGAAGACAAATCGTTTGGCACCGCTTGCAATGTCTTACAGCAATTAATTTGACCGTAACGGACGTTTTAAGTTTCAAGAATGCAAGGTGTGGGGAACCAAAGGTCGTCGGTTTGAATCCCTTTTATGAGCTACGCCTTGAGTCGACAAGCATTCTTATGCTCCGTAACGCTCTGAATCATTAGATATAACTCCGAAAATGCTTCGCCAATTAGGCGGTCCACACTCTGTGCACCAATGGTACCACCCAGTGGTCCCACTTGAATGCCCTTGTGTTTCACACTAACGCGACCTTGACTAATGACATTACAGGAGCTGAGGCTCTAAAACACTCAAGCGTGCTCGAATGCCCGAATAAGCGCTCCGCGCTGCGACAACACTCCACAGCACTCCATCAGTACCCCGCACTCCGAACCTCGCATCCTCCACACTGCGAAAAAAGCCACGGTACCCGTCATGTGCCGAACGTGATCTAGTGAATACGGCTATTATGTTTTGCTCACCCTTACATAGCCTATACGGAACAGTGGCGGAGAAATTCTTTGAAAAGAGACATTTGAATGGCTTGCGGGCAGCAATCAGAACCTCCGCTTATTTCTGGTGTTGCAGCGCGGCTTTCAGGAAATAGGGCCGAGGAATCCATCCATTGGCCATAGTAAAAAGCAATCCGATTCGGAATTCCAACTCCTGTGTACAGACGCGATGACCTGCAAACATGCATCATCACATAACAAAATTATGCGCTAGCGCTTCCAGGTCACTTGGATTCATCCGGAGATCACTTGCCATGTCCCCCCCAGCCATCAGAGAACTAGCATATGAAACATATATTCGCAGCAAACTAGAATACGCCTCAACAATATGGAACCCGCACCAAGCCTACCTTATTGACTCACTCGAGGCCATCCAAAACCGGGCAGCACGTTTCATCACCTCGCAATACACACCTCGGCTCAGTGTTACTCTCATGAAATCATCTCTCGGTCTCAAATCATTAGCGCTTCGCCGAAAAATTTCAATCCTCTGCCTATTCCACAAACTGTACTTTAATTTTCCAGCACTTCGTGAAAACCTTCTGCGCACTCCGGTACGATCATCTCGCCGTTTATATAATTCATTTAGCATTCAGCGCTTACACGGCTCCACCAATGCATTCAACAAATCGTTTCTTCCTTGCGCGATCGAATTTTGGAATAACTTACCTGAAAACATTGTCGTTGAAACTAATCCTTCCAACTTTAGACAGCTACTCATCGACCATTTCCAAGAAAAATAAAACTTTCCATGTATCAGCTGCGATGTGCTACAAAATGATCGCTTTATTGGACGCGTTGTTTTACTGTGGTGTGTATTTCTGTATGTTTTTTGTTTTCACATTGTTTTTGATTGACTATATTAATGTATTTACTATTTTGCTTGTTTCTCACATTGTCTTTGATTGACTTCATAATTTGTTTACTGTTTTGCTTTGTCTAGCTTTCTTTCTAGTTTTTATTCTTTTTTTTTCTCTCTTCTTGTTCTTTTTTTTTTTGCCTTTTCTTATGTATGACCGTCGGACACTTGTATCCCCCCCCCCCTTATGTAATGTCCCCACGGGACCCTTAAGGGTTAATAAATGATGATGATGATGATGATGACATATTTTGACCGTCCATTACAAGTCGTGAGCACGCGGCTGGCGCACAGGCATTCATTCAGCTGTGCTGCTGCAGAAGGAGGTCTCATATCTCAAAGATTAGGTTCTCAGTGCGGCATCCTTGTACCTTGTTTTGCAGTTTCGTTCCCTCTCCAGTTGATTTACATTTTCTTTCTAGTTTCCCACCTTTCAGTCAGTGCTCCGTTTCTATGGCTTTCTGTAGCGTCTAAGTGCGGTTTTCAGACTTCGTTGAAAAAAAAACGGAAACGTTTTCGGCATATCATACAATCAACAACCGCCTTATTCAAACTCACTTCTGCGAGCTGTTTCTATAGCTTTCCTCGAATATCCACGTACATGGAGGTTGGTAACTATAAACAACCCTTTCCAACATTTCATCTCTGTAAAAATAGATTCCGTAACCCTTTCTGGCGAACCTTGATGTTTGTCCGGCGGAAGAAAGCGTATTTTTTACCCACTAAATTGAACCTAAAGTTCTTCCCGTCATTCGTTTCGAACTTGTGACTTCAAGACCGAGATGGACTCCGTGATTGCAGCTTGGAAGCGTATAGCGTTGTAGCCTGGCCTCAGTTCTCCGAACGGCAAAAAGAACACTGGTAATAAATTCGCTTCTAAAAACAGCCGACAATATAGCGACGCCTGTATTTCATTTTTTAATGCTTTCATGCTGATAAAAGCCCTGTTTTCAGTCCGAATAGCGTCTTTTTTTTTTCATTAGAAGGAACACGATAATCTATCGATGCAAGTCAGCGCATTAAATCCGCATTTGGTTTCTAATAAAGCTGCAGCAAGAATCAATCTCAATGTCCTGTGCTTTTATGAGCCATTCCTGTAGCTATCCTATGGGACGCCAAAAGCGCGACTGTGGTAACAAAATATAACTGGACTATCACATGGACGTTAAACGATGCAGAGCAGAGCGTCTTAGTCATTCAAATCACTGCAGGTTTTCATTGAACCAAACTTGTAAACCTAGAGTTTCCGTTGAACCGTAACAGGGTCCCACACAGTGATCGATGGTGTTCCTCTTCGGTGAAGCGAGCAGCGCACAATAACAGGATGTTTGTCTTGTGCGTCAGTTATTATGCTCTGTTAGATCTTGAAATAGACTTACATTCAAAGGCGCCAAAATTCTAACATATTAGAAAAAAAACAGACGCCATCGTAGATGACAAGAGAGTAGAAGTCAGGTGCTACATGCAATGACTCAGATTGTGTACAGCATACCCAAAGTACCATGTCATGCCAAGAGATAAAACATTTACATGCAACGGTTTTTTTAATGCTTATGTGTATGCTTAAATTGAGCATGAACAGGGCCGTATTCGATATGAACATTGAAAAGTAGGGTGAACTTTCTAGTTCTACACCTCTTTCCAACAAAATTTTCACTCTGCACACGGTTGGAATCAGCGCAGTCTAGATTTGCATCCATGTTTTTTACGGTTTCAAACAAATTGAGCACTTTCGACTGTCGTTTAATGGCGTCGACTGTTCCGTAAGCACCTTACCCAATCTTGCGGCTGTGCCTGGTTTGAAAACACTCTTAAAGGTGCAGATAACCAAGTGTCGCTGGTTTGAGGTAAATGAAAAAATTTCCGCACTCCTACCATTTATACAAAAGAGGAGTTGGCAAATAAATGCACCGAGGAGTATCACCACCCTACCACTTGATATCCATCGAAGCAAGAAATCTCGGATAAATACTTGGTTCATGCAAAAGGCATATTTTTTTATTTCTTCTCGCTTCTACTCACCTTTTTCCTCATATATCCCTCATGCAGGTTAAGCTCGCTATACAAGCAGCAGGAACAGAAGACACACGTCGCATTTAACATCAAAAAGCCAACCCTAAAGCATCTTAATTATGAACCAGCGCGGTGGCTCAGGGATTACACCGCTCGGCTGCTAACCCGAAAAACGCGGGTTCGATCCCGGCCGCGGCGGCTGAATTTCGATGGAGGCGTAATCCTAGAGGCCCGTGTACTGTGCGATGTCAGTGCACGTTAAAGAATCACAGGTGGTTGAAATTTCCGGAGACCTTCCCTACGGCGTCCCTCATAGCCAGAGTCGCTTTGGGACGTATTATTCCCATATACATCGAGAATCCTCCTCTAATGGCGACAGTCGCATGTTTCCGTTACTCGCTGTTTAGCCACTCGTATGCAATAGACATAAAATGGTTGCCGGGAAGCGTGCTTCCTCCTTGCCTTGTACTGCCGGTGACGAAGAAGCAAAGCAGTCCATTCTTCGTCCTAAATAAGCGCAGAAAATATGTTGTGAAGAGTGGTTTATTGGCACGTTGAAGCGCCGGCAACGAAGACCCGGGCGCAAGTCGTCTAGGAACCAGCGAGGCGAGAGCCCGGCACACAAGCGGCAGTTCTACAGCACGAGTCTTTAACGGGCCGCGCTAGCGCTTCGTCGTCGTTGGTGGCGGTGCTAAATCATCATCTTCATTCCAGTTGGCTTTTTCTCTTCATACTTTCAATCAGTCCAAAAGAAATAAAGTGGGCGGAGGTGGTTGAACCGCATGAAGAAACTGATGTTCAAAATAAAATTCTCGGTGGGGAGGCAGCTGGGGACCCATAATACAAGATATAATGCTGCACGGGCTCTTTCGAGCACCAGCGATCGAATGGTCTGATTTTATCTCCAATGTCTCGAGAATGAGAAGATAGCAGTTTTGTTCAAATTCCACAGGAGATAGAAGCTTTGTCGTAAGGTCGCAAAAGTGGCCAGGTCGGGGTAGCTGAGCCTCGGGAAAGGAAAGACAACGTAGGAAACGCAAAATACAGAGGTCGACGGAAAGTAAACAAAAACAACAAAGCAGCCTGGTAAATATAGTCACGGCCTGAAGTCCGTGCACGCGGTAATGTTGACCAGGTCGCGTGGCGGACACGAGAACGCAGCGCCAAAATCAGCGCTGCGCCTCAACGGCTCGTTCACAAGAAAACTGACGTCCCCGTAAGCGCTACACCGGAAGTAGGCATAGCGCGCGTAGAAGAACTGCGCCTTGGACATCCGGTAGAGGCTCCAGATGATCCTCACGTCATGCCAGTCCGTCGCCGTCGGTGAGCCGGAGGAAGCGACGGCGCTGCCCGAAGACGCTACATCCGCGGCGATCTGCACGGCCACAGTGGACTCCAAGAGGTCTTCGGCGTACCAACTCCATTCCGTTAGGGACTCCAATACGCACTCTCTAGTGTGAAAAACAGGAAATAAGGCTGTCACGTCATTGCTTGCGACAGAAGCACAGCCATGCCTCTGATTGTAAACAATGAATGCTCGAATTGCTTTCCTGCGACTTTATCAACGTTTTTAAGCGTTAATTTCAAAAAAGGGCTGGAAAAGAACAGTAGAAATTAAATTTTCTGAACAAAACATGGTCCCATGCAGAGCACTACAGTTTCTGCAGAAAACAAACTTTCGCTTTCCTCCATGTTTGCGTCAAGGTGCACTCGCCACATTTATAAAAAGAAAAAAGTAATTTTCTTCAAATGTGTAGTCACCTGTAGTACTCGATAGCATCAAGCGTCTCGGAGTTCCATTGCTTGTGCAGCATGACGCCGCCCCAGATTAGGGCCGCCATCTGTCTCGCAATTACGGGCGCGTCGGCGAGCAGAGGATTCCTGGTGTTGGCTCCGAGCGTGCTGTACGCCGTCGCTGGCACGTATAAGCTCGTCTCGTTGATGCGCTGCATGCCCTGGTGCACTGCGCCCTCTTTCAGGGGCGTGAATATGCCTCGATGCAGCTTCTCCCGCTTGACGTCGAACTCGAAGCTCAGTGCCCGAAAGTAGTTGCGTACGAAGCCGCGAGGAGGCATGTCGGGCGCAACCATGTACCCAAGGACGAGGTCGCTGGGAAGTACAAGGGACATGTTCCCAAGGAAAGCGTCCAACTGCTCCGTCTGGTTGCCGGCCTCCACGAGTCTCCGGAGTGGCGCGTAATTAGCCGCGGCCTGTCGGGTCGCCTCGAAGATGGCGCGCATTCGGTGGTTCTTGGCGGGACTCGTGAGGGCTGCGACGTAAGTGGCGAGCCAGAGTTCGTCGAACGTGTAGCCGTGGGCGTCGCATATGCTCCACGTGCGCGGCGTCGGAGCGTCCAGCACCCTGTCCTGCTGGATCTGGATCATTGCATCCATCACGACAGTCGTCAGCATGAACACTAGCGACAGGGGCTGATTCGAGACGTTCCAAAGGATTCGAATTTCTTCGAGCAGACCCTTCTTGGGGGCCGCGTATATGGGCGCTGATAGGTCAAAGGTGGGGAAGAACTCTCTGAAAACGGCTTGCATCAACGACGCGTTCTTGTTTCCTAAGGCGTCGAGAAGTTCTTCCTTGGTCACCTCCTCGGCCTTGGTGTATTCATCCGCGCCTGGCAACTGTCGCTTCCAGTCGAAAAAGTCCCCTCGAGTGTAATTTGTCCGTAGGCGAGCGTTGACAACTGAGAGCGCGACGGGGAAGCAGTCGTCTTCGCATAAATCCTCGTGGTTGCTGCTGCGACGGTACTTTCGTTCAAGCATGGTGAACGAAACGTGGGAATTGATGATGAAGAAAAATTTGAGCCGATATCGCTTCTGCGTGGACAGGGCGAAGCGAAGCAGTTCGGCTTGCCCCATGGTCTCTTTAGCGTTGACCTCGTCGAGAAGAACACAGGCGATCTCCCTTTGGCGCCTGTCCCGCTGCCATATCTCGTTCAGACAAGACGTGTAGAAGCCGTGGAGTGCCGCGGCAGCTGGTGATCCAAAGCGGTCGACGCCTTTGATGATATTGCCCTTGATGTTATGCTGTAAGGCAAACAGAGAGAAATGCGAAATATTGCATTAAGTGAGCTTGAATTGTTTTAGCCAGCTAGGTGGGCGTTTCAAATTAAGATGTTTGCGGGGATATGTTGGCCGCAACTGGCAAAGGACAGGGTTAATTGGAGAGATATGGGAGAAGCCTTTGCCCTGCAATGGTCGTAATCAGGCTGGTGATTATGACGATGATGGTGATTCATTTTGGGTGAAGGAATCGCCCGCCCCTCCTAAAAATGAGCATTTTTTCTTTATTTCTTCGAATCGAGCAACAACGGCTCGAGGCACAAACGGAAGTAAAAAGCTATATTATGCGGCTTGACAAAGCTCCCATCCCCTACGCTTTTTTGGCAGGAGAAAGCAGGTATTAACACAAGGGTGCGAAACACGAACTTCGTATGCATAGTTTACAAATTAAGGAGACATGAAATATAAATAGTACAACAGTCGTCAAATCAAAAGTTTGAAAAAATATGATATTCCTTCAACCAAACAGAATCAAGGATATCATGTAAACCCAGCAAACACTTCGCAAGGATACCACGAACACAAGTACAGTCTTTGACAAAAGTAACCGGGCTGCAAGGTTTGCTTCAAGCTCGTGCAGTGGAACCCTTAATTACAGCTTCCCTGAAGCTGAAATGGTCCTTAAGGGTAAGGACTGGGGATCTTCTTACCTTCCAACACGTTTTGATCTTTAGAAAAATCACCAGGGCTCCACTATACAAGGTAGAAGCAAACCATGCAGCCTGGTTACTTTTGGCAAATACGGTACATCAGCGTGAACTCTGAAGAAAATTTATAAAGTACACACATTCAGGAACATATACACGATAGAAATTATACAAATAGTTTTTGTGTGTTTAAATGAATACGACACAATTCATTCGTTTGAGAGTACAAATTTATTTAATGACGAAGGTGCAGTATACGATAATCCTTGGAAAGCATAATTAGTTCGTGGACGAAGGACTGGCCAGTAATCATGGTGGTTTCTGTTATGAGGTACACTGTTTGCTACTAATTTGGCAATGCCTGAGATTTAAGAGCTGTTAAAATGTATGAGGGATTTATGTAAGGTTAGAACATGGTGCTCAAACATGTGTGCAACTTTCATGGTTTCAAATTTCGAAAATGACTCCTTGCGATTTTATAGTGTTATTTGTAATAGTTTTAACACGCCTTTCTGCAATATTAGAAGTTTTTTTTTCTTTTCTACTGGTAATTGTTGTACATCCCCAGGCTAAATGGCAATAGACACGTATTAAAGAAAATAGAGCTTGGTAAATCAGAGTCATGCTTCTGGTCGGTCAGGTGCATTGTATTTTCCGAATGAAGACAAGCACCCGAGAACACTTAGTTGCTATGTAATCCACGCATGGTGATCCCAGAGTGCGAGAAACCAGGATGAACAACATTTGGTTGACATGAAAGGTAGAAGGAATACATGTGGACAATGCCCACCCCCTCCTCCCAGCCGCTGCCTGCCAAGAGTGACCAACATATCCGCCCCTGAAATGGCACACGTTTTAGAGCACACGAAGTGTGCAACTCCTAGAAGCAGCTTGCGAAAGGCGCAGTGCTACGTGACCGACCTACAACCCTGCTTCCGCTCATTATGCGCAGGGAACTTCCGAAAGCGCTTTCCTCTCCTCTTTTGCCTTGAAAGGGGAAGCAAGTAAAGGAGGCGCTTCCATTTGCTCCGAGAGAGAGAGAGAAAGGGATGGAAAGGCAGGGAGGTTAATCCTAATTAAAGAACTAGGCAGAGGGGACACGGATGCCATACGAGAAAAAACAAATGCATGTCGGTGCGGGGCTCACCAGTATGTCCAGGCTAACGCCTTCCTGGATAAAGCCGTCCTTGATGGCGTTGTAGCAGACGTAAGCGAAGAAGTGGCTGCAGGGCGGAACGTTTCGGTTGATGACGGCGAACAGCTGGGTGGCTTCGTCGGGACAGCAGAAGGGCGCGTCGGTGGTGTTCACCCTGCGCACCCGGCCTTGCTGGGTGACGAGCAGCCAGAGTGTCACGCAGGTGGCCACCACCGAGGACAGCGAACAGGCGGCGCCAGCGACGGCCCCGGCCACCTTGTTTCGCCCGAGCCGCAGGGTGGGCGGTCCAGTAGCTGGCGAGCGGGCGAAAACGGAAGATCCTGCGCCAGCGTTCGGGCTCGGCGGTTCCATCTCCTTCTTCTTCTTCTTCTTCTTCTCCGTCAGTTGTTGTTGTTGTTGTCCTCTAGATAATAGCGCGTACCCACTGCGGGGGATTGGCCAAGACACAGGCGGCAACTGATAGGTGCACAAAATGTTAAACAAGAAAATAATGGTTGGGAAAAATAACATAATAATGATAATAATAGCAATTAGGAAATAAATGAAAGGATCTCAGATGTGTAATTGAAATAGGCTAAACAAATGCTGTTAGACCGGTGACTGAAATAGAGAACGGGGCTAAATATTCCACGTTTCAGAGAGCTTTCGTTCCAGAGGAATATTGATCATGAGAAAGAGCAGAGCTTAAGATGGCAGCCGTTTAGTGTCTGTAAGGAAGTTTTGCATGGCGGAGAGCGCATTCCAGTTGCTGTGCCCAAGGGAGGAAGCCCCAAGAGACAGAGCAACCCCGGCAGACAGACTTAGACCAAGCTGTCGTAACGGAGGCTCCAGCAGGCGGCTCCGTAAAGAGGAGAAACGGCGGCAGGTCAACAAGAAATGATCTATCGTTTCGGGTTCTCCGCAGAACGGGCGCAATGGGGAGACCACCAGACCAGATCTATAAAGGTAGAAGTTTATGTGAGGCACGCGACAACGTAGACGCGTGAAGGAAACCTCAAGCTTGCGTGATCGCCATCCTTTACTGCACCACGGGTAAAGGAGATGCCGGAATTCGGGAGAGGAGGTCAGAGCTGATGCTGCGAATTCTTTCAAGAGCAGATACCTGCGAAACCTGGCCGCCGTAATATATGCGCTGGGTGGAAGCACAGATACGACTGGGCATTGAAGAGATGCCTTCGCCAGGGTATCGGCAACCTCATTCAAATGGATTCCTCTGTGCCCAGGCACCCAGACCAACCGTAATGAACACACGTGGGGTGGAACCAAGCATTTAAGTAACCGAAGTGCCTGAGATGTTGTAGACGCGGTGAGAGAGGAACACAACGATAATGAATCTGTCATAATTATGACAGATGACAAGGAGCTGTTTAATTTGCGCAACGCTAAGACTACTGCTAGAAATTCGGCCAAATAAATAGGGGTGTAATCGGGAAGGCGGAGTGAGAATGACCAGTCAAGGGAGATGGAGAAAATGCCAACACCGGCCTTTTCTTCACACTGTGAGGCGTCTGTCGCTATGAGATTTAGTCTGCCTGCTATGAGCACATGAGATTTAAAGCACAGCAGGTAATCCTGCAATAAACCGCTGAGCAAATGGAAAGGCATTAACTTTGCATGTTTTGGAAAGATGTCATCGAAGACAATCTGAATAGATGAAGAGTTGGCGCATACCGGACGGATGTCCGAAATGCGGACGTTTAAGGGGTCAAGGAGGGATTGCACAAAACATATCTGAGGGGTACGGAAACGAGACCAGGATTCGTTGAAAAATGGCCGAGGCTGACGAAGGAAGATCAAATTGGAGGCATGAAGCGAAGAATCGCACATTCTTACGAAGGTTTTCACCGTTAATAGCCGAAATCAAAAAGTCAATGATGGAATACGCGCTTCCAGGTACAAAACGGAATTCGCCACAAATTTTGGAAGGCCCAAACAAAGGCGCAACGCCTCCCGCTCCAAGATAATCAAGGTGCGAAGTTTATACGCTGGCGCACCACAGAATAAAACACAGCCGAACTCTAAGACTGGACGGACGTACATTCTATAAATCATAAGAAGTGAGTGTCTTCTCATGCCAGAACGAATACTGCTCAGCCTACGCAGCATACCGACTGCTCGGGCTCCTTTCGCAGTGATCAGCTCGATATGGGCCCCCCAGGAAAGAGAAGGATCATAAATTACTCCGAGGTATTTGACACTTTGCACTTGAGGAATTACATGGCTCCGATAAACAACAGAGATATTAACTGGACGAGAGAGCGGAAAAACCAATAAAGCACATTTATTGACATTAAGGGACAGATAATGTCTCCTAACCATTGGTCTAGGACATTCAGGTAGGACTGTAAGGACTGGTACAAAGAGGAAATGTCGTTCTCTGAAGCAAAAAAGGCGATGTCATCAGCATACACATAGGTGGACACCTGAGGACTGCAGGGAATACTGCTGAGTAAGATGTTGAAAAGTACAGGGGAGAGAACCGCCCTTGGGGCACTCATCTCGCTTGTCGAAATTTGCTTGATGAAAAACCCTTCTGGAAGCAGTAAAATTCCCTGTCAGCAAGGAATTCAGCAACCCAAGCCAAAAAGTATCTCGGAAGTCCTACTGCCTGTAGTCTTTGCAAGAGCGTCCTGTGTTCAACGCTGTCATAAGCTTTAGATACATCTAAAGTAACAAGCGCTGCGTATTGGTTTCGGCGACGAGCTAACTGCATGCGGCTCTCCAGATCGGTATGGGCACACCATATAGAGCATCCTGGTCTGAAACCAATCTGGCAAGGCTTCAACAACCCAGTCTCTGAAATAACAGACATCAGTAAAAATGGCATCCGTAATCTCCTTCTTCTTCTTCGTCATCTGCTTCACCTTTGCAACCGACACCAGATTGGGTACGTGCCATTCTGTCATAGGCTATAACAACAACATCAACCGACACGTCAAAACGGAAACGTCACAACATGGAAGCCCCACAAAGGCAGATTATTTGCGCACTTGTACGAAAAAAAAAATGGGGAGCAGAACGGGGCATCAAACTGGAAACTGTTGGGCATTGCACCCGCAACAGTTTCCACCTTAAAGAGCCACTAACCACCCTCTAGTAGAAAGTATTTTCTATCTCTCTGATTGCGAGGCATCATCCCCAAAATGCGCGGCGGCAAATAGTTCTTGGAAATACTCGTTAATAGCGTAGCTACTGCCATCGCAATCAAGCTACTTCTCCATGATCTTCTCCTTCTGTTCCCTCTTGAAGAAGAACAACTAGGCCTGCGCCTTACTCGAAGACCGCGCCGCCACCATAGGGGATGTCCGCTGTAACGCCAACACCTTGACGGGCCTATAGGTCGCTTCGTTTGGGCGGAGTGTGGCTCTTTCTTCTGCTGCCCTCTGCGGGGATCACTGCAGGGAGACTTGGGAGGTTGGGGGCGAGGGGGGGGGGGGGATTGGGGAAGTAAGCGAACGAATGCACAGCGCGTACGAAGCACACCGCACGCGCGAACGTACAGGACGTCATGATGCCGTCTCAGGAGTCGACCGGCAGGTAATCCAGGAACATCTCAGGAGTCAGTACTCTCTCCGATACTGTTCAGTGTCGTTACTGTCGCTCCTCGACCGCGCCCACCAACTTCGTCATGCACTGTACGCGGACGATGTGACAATTTCGGCCGCGAAGGGATCCAATGGCAACGTGCAGTTCAGAACGTCGAATCTCTCCTTCGTCCGCAAACAGCGCCGATTGAATTGACAGGAGCTCTATATCGACTATTTCGGCAATTTCGACGAGTTACATGCACTGGAGAGGTTCCTTTCTTGCAAGCTTCTCAAAAGTGCATGTATTTTGGCGTGAAGTAGACAAAGTTTGTTAGGTCACGCAACGGGGGGTAACCGTGTTTTCGAAATTCGAAAAACTGATACGGATATTACTTACGCTATACTTCACGCCTCTCACTAATTAAGGGGCCTAAAGATAATAGTTAAAAAGTTAACTATTCAATATTAGTTCATCAGCCTGGTGGTTAGCTCATCTTAGCTGTATGCTGATGTATTACACTGCTGGCAATGCTGTGCCTAAAAAAGCGCTCTTCCAAATAAAAAAAAATTCTTTTTTTAAAATTGTGTAAAGTCTAGAAGCCACATTAACGAGCCTGTGAAGCGTTGATTTGACGTGCAGGCTATATATGGAAGCAGTGTGGTTTGTGGGCTTGCTCGTTCATAGTGTTCAAAAACACTGTAGCGCAGCAGAAGACGAAAACACAGCGAACAGAAAAGAACACAATGGGCGCTAACTGCCAACAAGTTTTATTCTTCACGAGCAGCCTATTTGTAAGCCAGAAAAAAAAGACGTAATTATTTCGACAACATGTCGATTACATAGAAAATGAAAGTTCTTTATCGCCGAGGAAAAGGGACCGTGTGTTTAAATACGTGCGACCTGGACTAGTTATCTTTTCAGCTTCGATGATCTCAAGCGTTATCATTTCACAGCTCTTTCCTAAAACAACACATTTTTCAAAAAGAGGGTTGCAATTTTTTTAGTCGACGGAGAGAATTTGATCGCCTATTGTTCCTCCTCGCATGTATATCGCGTTGGCAGCATCTTCCATGAGGCGCTGATTTAAGCATCTTCCAGTCTCAACCTGGCGTCGTAACTTTTTGAATTTTCGTTTTCAGCCCTATTTTGTGTTGTGTATGTGTCAAGTTTTCTTTAATGACCCTTCTCCCCCCCTATGTAATTCCGGCATGGGCGTTTAGGGTATTGAAATAAATAAACAAATAATTTGGCAGGAAAAGCAACACAAGACCAGGGGCAAGCAAGACGCTCAGAAAATAAGATTCAATTCTTTCCATCTTTCCAAAACAGCGATAAAACAGTTCTCCTCTTCTAAATGGATTTTTCCAGTCCTTGAAAGGCAGCTAAAATTTATCAGACAGTTGCTCACGATGAGCTGGCCCGTGCAATGGAGCCGGCCCGTGCAATGGAAGAAGAAGATGGAATCTGCCAGCCCGGTCGGGGTAGCCAGTCCTTCCGCTCCTACCGACCTCGCCGCTCCTCTCCCGTCGCGTTTTCAAGGAAAAAAACTGTCTACGATTGGAATTGTCGTAGGCGGGCTCTGGATACTCGTGGTTGCCTTCGCCCTCGTCTGGATGGTCTTCCAGCAGTTTTCTCGACCGGGCAGAGAAAACACCACCGACGACCCCTTGTGCTGCCCTCACGAGGCGGCCCAGCTGTTCGCCGTCATCGACAACACCGTTTCGCCCTGCAGAGACTTCTTCGCGTACGTCTGCAAGGAGGCCATCGCGCAAGGCTACGTGCAGCAGGGCGTCGCCAAGGACATCCTGGTGAGCCGCAGTGATACACGTGTCACTTACGTACAGTCAGGGACAAAAGTCTCTGGACCACGTGTTCCTCAAACGAAGCCGGTAGCTCTATTATTATCGGGCGGGTGAAGACCACGCTTGTGGAGATGAAAGAACAAAATTTTGACTTTCACCTAATAGCACTCATGATGTAACAAATGCGCAAAACGATTACGAGGGACGGAAAGGAAACGAAACGAAAGGAAACTCGTGTTCCTTTTCCGCTTGTGTAACATCATGAACGTTATCCAACTTGCCCAACTTTCGGCTTGGCTATTAGCAGAGCTATCGGCTTCGTTTGTGGAACACATGGTCCAGAGACTTCTGTCCCCGACTGTACACACATACAGCCTTGGTGAAATGCTTCGCTCCGGCAGAGTTTGCTTTTGAACCCTTCAGGGGTCCATTTAGGGCATTGTTCTGAAGGAATTAGGTAGAGGTCGTATGAAATTCGGAAGTGGTCCGCTGAATTGTTGACCACCATTGCTTGAAGTCTTTTGACCAATATTTGATGTCCGCTTGGTTACACAGCGTCAGTGCAAAAAAAAAGAAATGGAGGGGACACTTAAGCTTCGCCTCAACAATATGACGCGGTAATATTAATGAGTTATTGTCTGTATATGCGAAATTTTTCATTCTAAACTTTTCATTAATACGTACGTGGGAGTTTTCATACCATTTCTTGTGCAATGGTGCAGCGGTTAAGGGGTGCACCACTGTCCTGTGATGGCAGGTGCTACCACCTGTGGGTTTTGTGCCCTCCATGTTGCTCTTCCCTAGCAACCTCTCGCTATCAGTCATCAATTTAACTGCCACCTGCTAGGGTGGCTGCTTGCGCACAATCCGGTGGTTAGGTTGTAATATCGCTACAACTCGCATGACCTAGATTAGCCCACCTAGGTGCCTTCTCCGGGGATGGCTGCCCGGGCGACCCTACGCCACCCTATTTATCGCACACAACGCCGACGATGGCGACGCCGACGACGCCGGATTTTATACGCAACTGGAGCCAATCCTATTCAACTCTTGGTTCTATTCTGATTCTGATCGCTTCGTTCATTACTATTTGCTGCGTCAGCCTTAGTCGTTTTCGTAGTCCGGTGTCTCCCTCCTCTCCCCTACAAGTGGAGAGGGACAGCGAGGCGGCGAGGGAAAAGAGGACTGTTGGCAGGTGCCAGTTCTGGCAGGTGTGACGACGACGGTCGCCAGGTTCTCTCTCCAACCAGACTTCGATGCTATCGCATAATAACGCCTGAATACTGACTACTGATATATTAATGCGATTAGTCGAGAGATGTAGCGTCATAACTCGCCCATCGGATTGTGCGCAAGCTACCCACCAAATCTAAAATAAATGCAGTTGCCACCTGCCCACCATGGCGCTGCTAATGAGCCGTACGGGAGCACGGCAAGATCAAACCGAGGTCTCCCAAGCCCCACCGGCGGCATTGTTTGAAGCAGCCACCTGCCGGGTCCAGCGGCGCAACGCTCAACTACCACATCACTGTGTGTTTTATAGCACAATGTTTTCCGGCTATCTGTGAATGTGATTGAAAGGGTCGTGACGTCATGAACACCACGTGACCACCAGTAGACCAATCATGGGCTCTGCCAAATTTGAAAATCCGAGGACCCAAAAATATGGAAGTTGGCCCAGCCCCTACAGTTAAAAAGGACCCTCAAAAATTTTGGAAGTAGGCCCACACTAGAAAACGTAATAATGTTAATTAGTGGGGGCAGGTGGCTGGGTTATGTCGATTACTAGGTCTGATTAGCATTAATAAACAGATTCACACAGCGCAAACGGAACGAGGACAACAAGCAACTCGAAACACAGGATGGGTGCTGTCCTGTGTTTTGTGACTAGTATAATCCCATATGATAATCCAACAGAAGGTACACGAACATTCTACAAGGTGATGACTCACGCATACCATATAAACGCATTGGAACCGTCTCAAACGGGAGTTCTTGCGTGAAAATCTCAAGAGCTATAGGACCTCATTGTAGACACCCTAGCCTCTTCATAACTCCGAGTTGAACCTCAGGGTCCGAGCTGAGCAGCCCGGCCTCCCACTGCGATAGCTTACCTCCTCCTCCTCCTAGACGCCATAGCAAACAGCCTAAATGCTACAGTATTTCCTTTTTACGAATGTGGTCAAGAAGCCCCCAAGTTTTATAACTTGTCTCGCTTGTCTGAAGACATTGACCCATAGACGACAGCAGCCTCTCATTAATAACAAAAAATGAGACAAACAACTCAACTTATTATTACGAATGCGCTACGGCCGTGAAAGGCGGTCACGTTCAACGATTTCGATGGTACTATTTGTTTGTACTGCATGAAGTTGCCTTCGCGTGTTTTTGCCTATCACCCAAGCTTTCGGCTTTCACGAAATTCGGTATTACCAAGAGTTCCTTCTTATCTACATGGTGGTGGTGCTGGTGAAAACTTTTCAATTTCTGTACAGCCGCATCCGAGTTAAGCAGCAAGTATTCCCATTGCTCACAACTGAGAGTATTCTCTTGACACTGGCTTTTTATCACGAGCAGTATATAAGAGTTGCATATTGGGAATTTATCTGCATGACAATTTCTTTCTGCACAGTTAGCAGGCTAGCTGATGACAGTGTTTGTCCTACTCCTAATGCAATGCCTGCGGAAAGCAGGTCATATCACAAAACCGCTATTTGAGGTCGCTCTAAAAAATATGGGAAATTCGAAGCTCTTCCCCAGCAGGTAGAAACAGCAATGTCTTGGCATCATTATTCCCGCCTATTGTCGATTTTTAAATTTTCAAAACTTTCATAGTTAAAGTGGTTTGCTTGTCTTACTCGTGATAGCACAAACACTGCAGTTCACAATTTAGCCCTAGATATCAACTTGTAAAGGTGCGCGTTTCTCTGCATTCAATGTTCTTATCTGCGAACATTACAGAAAGCTATATTATCTTTTAGTAACGTGAATCCAACGCTTCACGTCTTCACAGACAAACTAGGTGTCATGTTTGAGGTTTGAGAACTTATCAATTTTCTTTCCGTTTCTCTTTCTTCACTGCTAGAGCACGATCAGCGGAAACATCATCAGAGGCACCGATTTTTACGACTCGACAGCTGCTGCCGCCCTTCACTGGCTTTACACGTCCTGCATGAGGGAGCTCTGGCAGCCAGAACTCCGCGCCAAAGACACCACCGAAGCCGTTTTAGCAATCGGCAACACCAGATACCCGATGAGCCCCGCCGACATGCTCCGATACGCCCTAAATGCGCAATTTCGATACAGACTCAACTTTTTCTTTCTTTTCGAGTACGACCCGGGCGAACAGATCGTTCTCGATAATAGCTACATGTCCATCAATCCACTCCTGTTCCAATGCGGGGGCGTTTGCTCAAGCATTGTTCTGTCACTCGTAAATGCTCACCTAAGAACCAACTATACCATCGCGCAGATTATCGAGTGGGAGGCCCAGTTTGTGTCGGCTTCCACTTTCACCGGTCCAGGTGATGCTACTTTAGAAGAGCTCGGAGACGCCTTCGGTGGCCTGAACACTTCGCTGCTTAAAACCGTTCTTAACGAGTGCTCCGTCGACTATGACCACGAGGATATCATTGTCGCCTCCAAGGAGGTCTTTCTCTCGGATATACGGCGCATGTGGAACACCTCGAATCAGCCATTGTCCTTAGTTTACATGCTGACGGTCGTCGCGCTAGGTGCCAACGTCGGGCTTCAGGCAGGCAGCGATCTCAACTCTCCCACGACACACAGCTGGACTGTGTGTAATGCCCATGCGTTCAATTACCAGGAACTGTGGCGCGCCACGTACGTCGCTGCCCTTACAAGTACGGTCAAGAACGCGCAACTGCGAATGGTCTTTGAGGCCACTCGACGGGCCCTGGCCAACTACGAACCACTTCGCTATCTAATGGCGGCAGGCAACAGCACGCAAGAGTTCTTGAAATTTGTCGGCAACATGTCGCTCCTGCTTCCAGTCGACCTCATCATTCACGACGTTGTCGTACCCAGCATGTCCGCTCACGGTTTCGTCCGCAACCACCTCCGAGCTCTGAACTTCGAGTACGAAGTGACTGTGACAAAATGGCGACGAGGCGTGCCTTTGATCCGAGATGACATGGAAGGAGGGTGGGATGAACTGCTCTTTGTGAACGACACCAGCATTTACGTTCCTGCGCCTGCGTTCGGCCTGCTGAGCGATAACACCACCGACCCGCTGCTCGCCGACGCCCCCGTCATCGCCACCCGCATGGCAACCTTGATGTCGTACAAGGTTGCCTATAGAAGAACGTGGTCGGAGGAAACGCGGAATGCCATCTTTCTTTACAGGTAATATAAGCTACAGTCTACGTGACATTAACTATATTACTCTAGATGTATTAGCAATAATTTAATTGATTTCGTGCTAATTTCTGATGCAGTGAATTACTTCAATTCAGTAGTATTGTAGCGAATGTAAGTGATTCCTTTCGTAATTAGTGTCATTAAAATGTACCACTACTCTTTATTTCGGCAAAATTTTGTTCCCTCGTACGGGTGTAAGGCATCTCGAAAGGAAGGCTGGTACAACGTAAAAGATCAGCAGAAACGGTCTGCCCTCTGCCACTGGAGAGAACACTTCCCAAACGTACGTGCGTAGAGCCTTAGTGTCAAACGCTGCGACTCGTCGAAAAGGGGCGTGCATCTACATGCTAATGGTGCTGGTTCGCTCCCCTCTCTAACCGACAGATTGAAGTGAATCCTTGAGCAAAAGAGGTTGGGGAGTTTAAAGAATGCCAGGAAAAATTGAGGGAACCTGCTAGAGCAACCCATGAAGAAAAAATCTCTGCCTCTCCCGTAACCGAGAGTAGACTAAGTATGAAATGTTTACGGGCATGACACATTGGTTGTAGATGGTACTAGTCAAAATCTTGAAATGGGTCTATGTTCAACACACCACACTCTTCTTGTTGAGCCGAAGCGATCGCCTGCAATAGTGCGGGATTAGGTAGGCAGCCGCGAACCGTGGTGGCCTTGTCTCTTTCGGGAGCGGCCGCATAATCACGGCGTTGTCGGCATGGGCGAGCAGTCTTCTGCTGTGGCGTATCACTCGTAAAGCGATCGCTTTCCGCAAGACGCTTCCTACCTCTCCTTTCATCAGGCTCCATTGCTCGGCTTAAGCAGCTGTGGCGGTGGCGGCATTGAAATGCAGGATGATGCAGAAGCGTACGCGGACACGACGAGACGCAGTCCTGGCAACAATGCATATGCAGCGCGTTCGAATACTCCGCGAGCGTGTATACATCTGCCTGACAAAAGGGGAAACGTCATGAGCTGAAGGCCCAGCGGCCGGTGTTTTACATGCGTGAGTGTGGGACCGCAGCGCCATCCTTGGGGACGGCGTGGAAGCAGTTTTTCTGTCCAAAGCCCTTCTCGCCCTGGAGCTCCCCTCTTGCTCTAAGCAGCAAAGCGGCCCCCTCTCTTAGAGAGTCTCGTTAAATCTCGTACGGCGCTCGGATGCTCGCGTTTCAGTGCCCGGATGTTGGCTCTTGGTCTCGGAGTGGCGTGACCACACTGCCGACAACGGGAGCTAAAAGCATTTCATGCTTAAAAACTATGGGAGCACTTTGCCAATCTAAAGTACGGCAAGGCGAAAGCCTTTGGCCTTGCTGACTGCGATCATAGCGTGCGTATGTACGGCGACACACTGGGACGGATATTGCGCGCAACCGACTCGCACGACAGCTGCGAAGAGTCTCACACTAGGGAGGTGCGCGCGCGCAGCAGGGGCCACCAGCGCGCGCGCAGTTACTATATGACGGCCTCGGGTGTGACGTCACCCTCTCCCGTCGCTAAATCAACGTCCGCGTTATAGAGACGCATTTGGTTCTTTTCTTTGTTTTTTTCGCTATAATTGGCTGTAATTAACTAACCAATTTACCGTCATGAAACTTGGCATCGGGGTTACATTCTGTCGTCTGTATCAGATGCTACCATTCGTTTTCTCCAATACTGATTAGTTGCCGCGTTATTCGCAGTGATAAGCTAAGTATACCTAAGCAGAGCTAAGTAGAGCTAAGCTTTAAAAGGAGTATTCATCGAAAACCTAACAAACGGTTTTTATGTGTTCCAAGTGCAATTTATGTACAAACTATAGCAGCTTCCCATTAAGATCCCGTGAGTCGTGGCTTTAGAAAAAAAGAATGTCAAAATATTACGCGAACTCATGTTATACCACCGCGCCCGAACTAGCTGATTCCAGAGCATATTTCACGAACGGAGAGTGAACACAGAGCTGAACTCAACCCTGCATCGTAATTTCCCCTGATATTCACACGCAGCGGTTGCATGAGGAGGTCGACATCAGGACGCGCTGACCACGAATCGGGAGGTGTGCTCGTGTCAACGATGGGTCTGCACATCGCCGCCGCCGCTGTGGGGGCGCTGTCCACTTTCTCTTCCGGGTCCCCCGTGACGGCTGACTGGCTGGACCTCAAGCCCGCCTGGGGTCTCTACCGAATGTCCAAGGCACAGTTCTTCTACGGCCGCTATGCCTACTTTCTGTGCAGCGCCGACAAGGACTCCAGGCGCCTGGTGAACGAGCCCCTCAGGCTCAGCCCCGACTTCGGCCTTGCCTTCCGATGCCCTGTAGATGCTTACGCACTGAGCACCTTCACGTGTGCCAACGTTACGCAGGAATCGATGGATGTTTGATGCGATTCATTGTATATTCCTTCCACCTTCTTTTCTTTCGCGCTGATTTTACGCTCATTTATTGGTAATCCTCAAAAGTATCACCCTGGATACCTCCATACTGGGTGAGATCTCCCTTTTTTTTTCTCTCACTCTGTGTCACTCCAAACGCTTCTGTTGTTTGGTCAAAACAAAGTTATGGTTACTTACCACACGAGCAGCTTTCAAGATGGCAAGACTTGTGAACTGCATGTTTTCAGTGGAGCTGCTTGCATACAGAATTCGGTTTCTGAGATCTTCGCTATCGATATTTTGCAATGCTGTGTCGTGCCCTTGAGTGCGTATTTTAAGTGTAATCATTCAACGCATCGCGGGTTGCTCAATTGTGGCATCTGTGCTGTTCATGGTTGTGCAACCATCTAGTATTGCTACCATTAAGTAGCTCTCTCCATTCTAGACGACACGTTCTCGCCGATAACTGACTTCCTAGAGGCAGTCTCGAACTCTGCCATTTGCGAAGTGTTCTTTATCACCGTGTACCTGAATGTTCCTCCAGCTGCATATATTAGTCTTTACGTGTCAAAGGCGTTAGAAAATCTCCGCCGTGCGCTAATTTGAACAGTGCCTGCTATAACGCTTCCTGGCCGCATATTGTCCTCTGATAATGCCGATATATATGTATGTCCTGTTTTGTTTTGAGCAGTATAGCATGTGTGCTAAAACGTGTTAGCTGTTCAAGTGCTGTTTGTTTTCTGCGCCTTGCTAAGTGCGAAGAGAGACCACCCTAGCCTATTAAAAGCGGACAATAGGCATGATTATTGTGATCGCGCAACGCTTGGTGATGCAGACTGCCTGCTTTATGAAACCCGGTATCGCACTGAAGTGCTTTATTTCACCATTTTGTAAAAAAACGGTATACTTGACAGTGTAAAAAACTTACCGATGAGGTTTTAATATTTTATTTGGCCATAGAGGGTTGTTTCCTCTCTGCCTCTAAGGACTGCACATTATTAATTCTTTACCTAAACCGAGTTGTACGTTAGCGTCATCAGTGTGTGAAAGAACATATCTTCGTTGAACTGGCGGTTTGGTCATATTTCTTCACAAGTGCACGAAGTTTGATACTTCGAAACATCTAATGACCATGCTTGTAGTTTAACCTTCAAAGTAGTGCGCAGCATGTAAATGAGGGCTACAGCGTATTAAATGCGAGCAATTGCGGCATTACTACTACAGATATTCTATTTCGGTTCATGTCGTAAACAGGACCACACCAGGATTTTCTCGCATTAAAGAAAAAAAAACGCCGGCAAAAATCGTTCAGTAAACAACTGAACCGAATGGAGCAAGAACTAGTCACACGAAGGCCAGACTCAGTTTTGATTGTTTCGTACATTTTAATTAATGAATTTAATAAATCGAAGTGACAAATATGTAGTTAGGAACGGCGTAGTTCATGGCTGCGAATTAATTTAGACCACCTGGGCTTCTTTAAGCTACGTTGACAGCGACACAACACGGGCTGTCTGTAGCTGTTCGTAGTTCGCCTCTATCGAAACAGCGCCGCCGCGGCCGGCGTCGAACACGTGACCTTGGCATAAGCCGTACGCCAAAGCCACTGGGCCTCTGCGGAGGATAGACTCAGTCTTCAGATTGCCTCAAAAATTTGATATATTTCAAGCACCATTAAACCAAAGAACGAAATGCATCGTATTTAATTGTTGGCTATCGCTGTGAGCGCTGCTCCGATTTTTCAAACACATCCCATCATCTGTACACATTGTAAAAAGTATTTTTCTTTTCGCAATAAAGCTCAAACCGAAACTATATTCCTGACGCCAGGGAGCCACCGGTAATTTGTGCTTTTTTTTGTTTTATTCACGCCTTCAGTCTGTGCCTGCTTCTGGGGTTCCCGAGAATTGTTCTTTCCATCAAATTTTACGAGCTATATTGTGCTGAGCAGCAGTGTTTTTCGTGTGATGCAGACTGCCTGCTTTATGAAACCTGGTATCGCACTGAAGTGCTTTGCATAGGTTATGCAGAAATGCACAGGCTATGCAGAAATGCATAGGTTCGTTCACTGTTAAACTGCCTTATCTGACCCATCGGGATAGAAGCAGCCTCTGGCATGAGTCCAGTGCTGCTTCAAACGTCGCGCTTAGTGGCTAGCTTTCAACGCTGAAAGGGACTGGCGGCAGCTGTTTTGCTTGTTTTGCGCGAGGAGATGCCCAGCGCGAAGTTCGGGTGGTTGACACCTCAAAACGGTCTCCTGCGTTCAACTTACGGTGACGGAATCGCGCGTACCAAGTCCTCGCAATGAGAGCCCGACAAAATGCCAGAGAGTTGCAGGCGTTAATTCTTGCACTGTTCGCCGGGCGATTGAAAAGCGACCACGCGGATTAACAGACCGAAACTCTCAGAGTCAGATGCCGAAATTCAAAGATTCAGGGGGAGCACTTAATTCACCTTACATGCAGCAAGGCGCAAGCCTTTGTGCTTTCCTGCTGAGCTCTCTGGGACGCTTCTGATTCTTCATTGTGTGCATTTGTTTGGGGTTATGCTCGTTATAACCGATTTAGAGTCACGACGTACTACATTTTCGTTATATCCCAAGTGTTCACTACAACCAATTTTGAGTTGCGAAATACTACACCTTCGTTGTATCCAGTGTGTTCGTTATAACGTATTTACAGTTACGACATACCACACCAGTGTACAGTCAATTCATTAGCCATCTTCGCTACAATCGGTACAAATTTTTCATTAGATCCGATTATCAACTTTTTTTGACGCCAACTTATACAGCGCAAGAAGACAAATCGTTTGGCACCGCTTGCAATGTCTTACAGCAATTAATTTGACCGTAACGGACGTTTTAAGTTTCAAGAATCCAAGGTGTGGGGAACCAAAGGTCGTCGGTTTGAATCCCTTTTATGAGTTACGCCTTGAGTCGACTATCATTCTTATGCTCCGTAACGCTGTGAATCATTAGATATAACTCCGAAAATTCTTCGCCAATTAGGCGGTCCACAATCTGTGCACCAATGGTGCCACCCACTGGTCCCACTTGAATGACCTTGTGCTTCACACTAACGCGACCTTGACTAATGACATTACAAGAGCTGAGGCTCTAAAACATTCAAGCGTGCTCGAATGCTCGAGTAAGCGCTCCGCGCTGCGACGACACTGCACAGCACTCCATCAGTACCCCGCACTCCGAACCTCGCATCCTCCGCACTGTGAAAAAAGCCACGGTACCCGTCATGTGCCGAACGTGATCTAGGGAATACGGCTATTATGTTTTGGTCACCCTTACATAGCCTATACGGAACAGTGGCGGGGAAATTCTTTGAAAAGAGACATTTGAATGGCTTAATTGTGGGCAGCAATTAGACCCTCCGCTAATTTCTGGTGTTGCAGTGCGGCTTTCAGGAAATAGGGACGAGGAATCCATCCATTGGCCAGTGTAAAAAGCAATCCGATTCGGAATTCCAGCTCCTGTGTACAGACGTGATGACCCGCAAACATGTGACATTTTTTGCCCGTCCATTACAAGTCGTGAGCACGCGACTGGTGCACAAGCATTCCTACGGCTGTGCTGCTGCAGAAGGAGGTCTCATATCTCAAAGATTAGGTTCTCAGTGCGGCATCCTTGTACCTTGTTTTGCAGTTTCGTTCCCTCTCCAGTTGATTTACATTTTCTTTCTAGTTTCCCACCTTTCAGTCAGTGCTCCTTTTCTATGGCTTTCTGTAACGTCTAAATGCGGTTTTCAGACTTCGTTGAAAAAAAAAAAACGGAAACGTTTTCAGCATATCATACAATCAACAACCGCCTTATTCAAACTCACTTGTGCGAGCTGTTTCTATAGCTTTCCTCGAATATCCATGTACATGGAGGTTGGGGTAACTATAAACAACCCCTTCCAACATTTCCTCTGTGTAAAAATAGATTCCGTGGCCCTTTTCTGGCGAACTTTCATGTTTGTCCGGCGGGAGAAAGCGTATTTTTTACCCACTAAATTGAACCTAAAGTTCTTCTCATCATTCGTTTCGAACTTGTGACGTCAAGACCGAGATGGACTCCGTGATTACAGATTGGAAGTGCATAGCGTTGTAGCATGGCCTCAGTGCTCCGAACGGGAAAAGAACACTGGTAATAAATTCGCTTCTAAAAACAGCCGACAATATAGCGACGCCTGTATTTCGTTTTTTAATGTCTTCAAGGTGATAAAAAACCTGATTTCAGTCCGAATAGCGTCTTTTTTTTTTTTCATTAGAAGGAACACGATAATCTATCGATGCAAGTCAGCGCATTAAATGCGCATTTAGTTTCTAATAAAGCTCCAGCAAGAATCAATCTATCTGTCCTGTGCTTTTATGAGCCATTCCTGTAGCTATCCTACCGGACGCTAAAAGCGCGACTGTGGTAACAAAATATAAGTGGACTATCGCATGGACGTTAAATGATGCAGAGCACAGCGTCTTAGTCATTCAAACCAATGCAGGTTTTCATTGAACCAAACTTGTAAAGCCAGAGTTTCCGTTGAACCGTAACAGGGTCACACATGGGGATCGATGGTGTTCCTGTTCGGTGAAGCGAGCAGCGCACAATAAGAGGATGTTTGTCTTCTGCGCCTGTTATTATGCTCTGTTAGACCTTGAAATAGACTTACATTCATAGGCGACAAAATTCTAACATATTAGAAAAAGAAACACGCCATCGTAGATGACAAGAGCGTGGAAGTCAGATGCTACATGCAATGACTGAGATTGTGTACAGCATACCCACAGTACCACGTCAGTTTCTTGCCGCGAGATAAAACATTTACATGCAACGGTTTTTTTAATCCTTATGTGTATGCTTAAATTGAGCATGAACAGGGCGGTACTCGATATGAACATTGAACAGTAGGGTGAACTTTCTAGTTCTGCACCTCTTTCCAACAAAATTTTCACTCTGCACACGGTTGGAATCAGCGCAGTCTAGATTTGCATCCATGTTTTTTACGGTTTCAAACAAATTGAGCACTTTCGACTGTCGTTTAATGGCGTCGACTGTTCCGTTACCACCTTACCCAATCTTGCCGCTGTGCCTGATTTGAAAACACATCTTAAAGGTGCAGATAACCAAGTGTCGCTGGTTTGAGGTAAATGAAAAAATTTTCGCACTCCTACCATTTATACAAAAGAGGAGTTGGTAAATAAATGCACCGAGGAGTATCACCACCCTACCACTTGATATCGATCGAAGCAAGAAATCTCGGATAAATACTTGGTTCATGCAAAAGGCATATTTTTTTTTCTTCTGGCTTCTACTCACCGTTTTCCTCATATATCCCTCATACAGGTTAAGCTCGCTATACAAGCAGCAGGAACAAAAGACACGCGTAGCATTTAACATCAAAAGCCAACCCTAAAGCATCTTAATTATGAACCGCCGCGGTGGCTCAGGGGTTACGCCGCTCGGCTGCTAACCCGAAAGACGCGGGTTCGATCCCGGCCGCGGCGGCTGAATTTCCATGGAGGCGTAATAATAGAGGCCAGTGTACTGTGCGATGTCAGTGCACGTTAAAGAATCATAGGTGCTTGAAATTTCCGGAGACCTTCCCTACGGCGTCCCTCATGGCCTGAGTCGCTTTGGGACGTATTATTCCCATATACATCGAGAATCCTCCTCTAACGGCGACAGTCGCATATTTCCGTTACTCGCTGTTTAGCCACTCGCTTGCAATAGACATAAAATGGCTGCCGGGAAGCGTGTTTCCTGCTTGCCTTGTACGGCCGGTGACGAAGAAGCAAAGCATTCCATTCTTCGTCCTAAATAAATGCTGAAAATATGTTGGCTTTTTCTCTTCATAATTTCAATCAGTCCAAAAGAAATAAAGTGGGCGCAGGTGGTTGAACCGCATGAAGAAACTGATGTTCAAAATAAAATTCTCGGTGGGGAGGCAGCTGGGGACCCATAATACAAGATATAATGCTGCACGGGCCCTTTCGAGCACCAGCGCTCGAATGGTCCGATTTTATCTCCAGTGTCTCGAGAATAAGAAGATAGCAGTATTGTTCAAATTCCACAGGGGATAGAAGCTTTGTCGTAAGGTCGCAAAAATGGCCAGGTCGGGGTAGCTGAGCCTCAGGAAAGGAAAGACAACGTAGGAAAAGCAAAATACAGAGGTCGACGGAAAGTAAACAAAAACAACAAAGCACCCTGGTAAATATTCTATGCTCCGGGCCGACCAGGTGTACTATTTCAAGTTACTTCTATGGATTCATAAATACAAACTCTATCCAACTTCCTCAGGTAATTCATCTCGCTATTCAATCCGAAACCCTACACTTAGACTACCAGCTATAAGAACAAATTATGGACGACAAACATTAAACTTTCAAACAATTAAGATGTTGAACAGAACCGATTTCAATGTAGATTTCTACAAAAGATTTCCTGTATTCAAAAAAGAGTGTAAAAATGTTTTGGTTTCAAGCGGTTTTTCCTTTGCTTTGTAAATACATTGTGTGTTTTTGTATGCGTATTATCAACTAGAAAGAAGGAAGTCAGATAGAAAAAAAATATTTTGTGCTTTCTCTGTTCCAAAGTTCATTATTTTAGCCTTGCTACTACCCTGTTTTTATGCATTTATTTACATTTCATTATCAGATGTGCAAATGTTTTGTTTGATTCACAAGTGCAGTGCCGCTTGCCGAAATGTATTAATATTTTTTTTTTGTGCTGAATTTGTATTGGGGGGCCGAGGCCCCGTCAGGCGTTGTTACGCCTTTAGCTTCGGCCCCCCCTTAGACACGTTCTAAGAAACAAATAAAGAAAAAAAAATATAGTCACTGCCTGAAGTCCGTGCACGCGGTAATGTTGACCAGGTCGCGTGGCGGACACGAGAACGCAGCGCCAAAATCAGCGCTGCGCCTCAACGGCTCGTTCACAAGAAAACTGACGTCCCCGTAAGCGCTACACCGGAAGTAGGCATAGCGCGCGTAGAAGAACTGCGCCTTGGACATCCGGTAGAGGCTCCAGATGATCCTCACGTCATGCCAGTCCGTCGCCGTCGGTGAGCCGGAGGAAGCGACGGCGCTGCCCGAAGACGCTACATCGGCGGCGATCTGCACGGCCACAGTGGACTCCAAGAGGTCTTCGGCGTACCAACTCCATTCCGTTAGGGACTCCAATACGCACTCCCTAGTGTGAAAAACAGGAAATAAGGCTTTCACGTCATTGCTTGTGACAGAAGCACAGCCGTGCCTCTGATTGTAAACAATGAATGCTCGAATTGCTTTCCTGCGACTTTATCAACGTTTTTAAGCGTTAATTTCAAAAAAGTCCGGGAAAAGAACAGTAGAAATTAAATTTTCTGAACAGAACATGGTCCCATGCAGAGCACTACAGTTTCTGCAGAAAACAAACATTCGCTTTCCTCCCTGTTTGCGTCAAGGTGCACTCGCCACATTTATAAAAAGAAAAAAGTAATTTTCTTCAAATGTGTAGTCACCTGTAGTACTCGATAGCATCAAGCGTCTCGGAGTTCCATTGCTTGTGCAGCATGACGCCGCTCCAGATTAGGGCCGCCATCTGTCTCGCAATCACGGGCGCGTCGGCGAGCAGAGGATTGCTGGTGTTGGCTCCGAGCGTGCTGTACGCCGTCGCTGGCACGTATAAGCTGGTCTCGTTGATGCGCTGCATGCCCTGGTGCACTGCACCCTCTTTCAGGGGCGAGAATATGCCTCGACGCAGCTTCTCCCGCTTGACGGCGAACTCGAAGCTCAGTGACCGAAAGTAGTTGCGTACAAAGCCGCGAGGAGGCATGTCGGGCGCAACCATGTACCCAAGGACGAGGTCGCTGGGAAGTACAAGGGACATGTTCCCAAGGAAAGCGTCCAACTGCTCCGTCTGGTTGCCGGCCTCCACGAGTCTCCGGAGTGGCGCGTAATTAGCCGCAGCCTGACGGGTCGCCTTGAAGATGGCGCGCATTCGGTGCTTCTTGGCGGGACTCGTGAGGGCTGCGACGTAAGTGGCGAGCAAGAGTTCGTCGAACGTGTAGCCGTGGGCGTCGCATATGCTCCACGTGCGCGGCGTCGGAGCGTCCAGCACCCTGTCCTGCTGGATCTGGATCATTGCATCCATCACGACAGTCGTCAGCATGAACACTAGCGACAGGGGCTGATTCGAGACGTTCCAGAGGATTCGAATTTCTTCGAGCAGACCCTTCTTGGGGGCCGCGTATATGGGCGCTGATAGGTCAAAAGTGGGGAAGAACTCTCTGAAAACGGCTTGCATCAACGACGCGTTCTTGTTTCCTAAGGCGTCGAGAAGTTCTTCCTTGGTCACCTCCTCGGCCTTGGTGTATTCATCTGCGCCTGGCAACTGTCGCTTCCAGTCGAAAAAGTCCCCTCGAGTGTAATTTGTCCGTAGGCGAGCGTTGACAACTGAGAGCGCGACGGGGAAGCAGTCGTCCTCGCATAAATCCTCGTGGTTGCTTCTGCGACGGTACTTTCGTTCAAGCATGGTGAACGAAACGTGGGAATTGATGATGAAGAAAAATTTGAGCCGATATCGCTTCTGCGTGGACAGGGCGAAGCGAAGCAGTTCGGCTTGCCCCATGGTCTCTTTAGCGTTGACCTCGTCGAGAAGAACAGAGGCGATCTCCCTTTGGCGCCTGTCCCGCTGCCATATCTCGTTCAGACAAGACGTGTAGAAGCCGTGGAGTGCCGCGGCAGCTGGTGATCCAAAGCGGTCGACGCCTTTGATGATATTGCCCTTGATGTTATGCTGTAAGGCAAACAGAGAGAAATGCGAAGTATTGCATTAAGTGAGCTTGAATTGTTTTAGCCAGCTAGGTGGGCGTTTCAAATTAAGATGTTTGCGGGGATATGTTGGCCGCAACTGGCAAAGGACAGGGTTAATTGGAGAGATATGGGAGAAGCCTTTGCCCTGCAATGGTCGTAATCAGGCTGGTGATTATGACGATGATGGTGATTAATTTTGGGTGAAGGAATCGCCTGCCCCTCCTAAAGATGAGCATTTTTTCTTTATTTATTTCTTCGAATCGAGCAACAACGGCTCGAGGCACAAATGGAAGTAAAAAGCTATATTATGCGGCTTGACAAAGCTCCCATACCCTACGCTTCTTTGGCAGGGGAAAGCAGGTATTAACACAAGGGTGCGAAACACGAACTTCGTATACATAGTTTACAAATTAAGGAGGCATGAAATATAAATAGTACAACCATCGTCAAATCAAAAGTTTGAACAAAATATTATGATATTCCTTCAACCAAACAGAATCAAGGATATCATGTTAGCCCAGCAAACACTGCGCAAGGATACCACGAACACAAGTACAGTCTTTGACAAAAGTAACCGGGCTGCATGGTTTGCTTCAAGCTCGTGCAGTGGAACCCTTAATTACAGCTTCCCTGAAGCTGAAATGGTCCTTAGGGGTAAGGACTAGGGATCTTCTTACCTTCCAACACGTTTTGATCTTTAGAAAAATCACCAGGGCTCCACTATACAAGGTAGAAGCAAACCATGCAGCCTGGTTACTTTTGACAAATACGGTACATCAGCGTGAACTCTGAAGAAAATTTATAAAGTACACACATTCAGGAACACATACACGATAGAAATTATACAAATAATTTCTGTGTTTAAATGAATACGACACAATTCATTCGTTTGAGAGTACAAATTTAATTTAATGTCGAAGGTGCAGTATACGATAATCCTTGGGAAGCATAATTAGTTCGTGGACGAAGGACTGGCCAGTAATCATGGTGGTTTCTCTTATGATGTACACTGTTTGCTACTAATTTGGCAATGTCTGAGATTTAAGAGCTGTTAAAATGTATGTGGGATTTATGTAAGGTTAGAACATGGTGCTCAAACATGTGTGCAACTTTCATGGTTTCACATTTCGAAAATGACTCCTCGGGATTTTATAGGGTTATTTGTAATAGTTTTAACACGCCTTTCTGCATTATTAGAAGTTTTTTTTCTTTTCTGCTGGTAATTGTTGTACATCACCAGGCTAAATGGGAATAGACACGTATTAAAGAAAATAGAGCTTGGTAAATCAGAGTCATGCTTCCGGTCGGTCAGGTGCATTGTATTTTCCAAAGGAAGACAAGCACCCGAGAACACTTGGTTGCTATGTAATCCACGCATGGTGATCCCAGTGTGTGAGAAACCAGGATGAACAACATTTGGTTGACATGAAAGGTAGAAGAAATACATGTGGACAATGCCCACCCCCTCCTCCCAGCCGCTGCCTGCCAAGAGTGACCAACATATCCGCCCCTGAAATGGCACACGTTTTAGAGCACACGAAGTGTGCAACTCCTAGAAGCCGCTTGCGAAGGGCGCAGTGCTACGTGACCGACCTACAACCCTGCTTCCGCTCATTTTGCGCAGGGAACTTCCGAAAGCGCTTCCCTCTCCTCTTCCGCCTTGAAAGGGGGAGCAAGTAAGGGAGGCGCTTCCATTTGCTCCGAGAGAGAGAGGGAGAGAGAAAAGGACGGAAAGGCAGGGAGGTTAATCCTAATTAAAGAACTAGGCAGAGGGGACACGGATGCCATACGAGAAAAAAGAAATGCATGTCGGTGCGGGGCTCACCAGTATGTCCAGGCTAACGCCTTCCTGGATAAAGCCGTCCTTGATGGCGTTGTAGCAGACGTAAGCGAATAAGTCGCTGCAGGGCGGAACGTTTCGGTTGATGACGGCCAACAGCTGGGCGGCTTCGTCGGGACAGCAGAAGGGCGCGTCGGTGGTGTTCACCCTGCGCACCCGGCCTTGCTGGGTGACGAGCAGCCAGAGTGTCACGCAGGTGGCCACCACCAAGGACAGCGAACAGGCGGCGCCAGCGACGGCCCCGGCCACCTTGTTTCGCCCGAGCCGCAGGGTTGGCGGTCCAGTAGCTGGCGAGCGGGCGAAAACGGAAGATCCTGCGCCAGCGTTCGGGCTCCGCGGTTCCATCTCCTTCTTCTTCTTCTTCTCCCTCAGTTGTTCTTGTTGTTGTCCTCTAGATAATGGCGCGTACCCACTGCGGGGGATTGGCCAAGACACAGGCGGCAACTGATAGGTGCACAAAATGTTAAACAAGAAAATAATGGTTGGGAAAAATAAAATAGTTATGATAATAACAGCAATTAGGAAATAAATGAAAGGATCTCAGATGTGTAATTGAAATAGGCTAAACAAATGCTGTGACATCGGTGACTGAAATAGAAAACGGGGCTAAATATTCCACGTTTCAGAGAGCTTTCGCTCCAGAGGAATATTGATCATGAGAAAGAGCAGAGCTTAAGACGGCAGCCGTTTAGTGTCTGTAAGGAAGTTTTGCATGGCGGTGAGCGCATTCCAGTTGCTGTGCCCAAGGGAGGAAGCCCCAAGAGACAGAGCAACCCCGGCAGACAGACTTAGACCAAAGCTGTCGTAACGGAGGCTCCAGCAGGCGGCTCCGTAAAGAGGAGAAACGGCGGCAGGTCAACAAGAAATGATCTATCGTTTCGGGTTCTCCGCAGAACGGGCGCAATGGGGAGACCGCCAGACCAGATCTATAAAGGTAGAAGTTTATGTGAGGCACGCGACAACGTAGACGCGTGAAGGAAACCTCAAGCTTGCGTGATCGCCATCCTTTGCTGCACCACGGGTAAAGGAGATGCCGGAATTCGGGAGAGGAGGTCAGAGCTGATGCTGCGAATTCTTTCAAGAGCAGATACCTGCGAAACCTGGCCGCCGTAATATATGCGCTGGGTGGAAGCACAGATACGACTGGGCCTTGAAGAGATGCCTTCGCCAGGGTATCGGCAACCTCATTCAAATGGATTCCTCCGTGCCCAGGCACCCAGACCAACCGTAATGAACACACGTGGGGTGGAACCAAGCATTTGAGTAACCGAAGTGCCTGAGATGTTGTAGACGCGGTGAGAGAGGAACACAACGATAATGAATCTGTCATAATTATGACAGATGACAAGGAGCTGTTTAATTTGCGCAACGCTAAGACTACTGCTAGAAATTCGGCCAAATAAATAGGGGTGTAATCGGGAAGGCGGAGTGAGAATGACCAGTCAAGGGAGATGGAGAAAATGCCAACACCGGCCTTTTCTTCACACTGTGAGGCGTCTGTCGCTATGAGCACATGAGATTTAAAGCACAGCAGGTAATCCTGCAATAAACCGCTGAGCAAATGGAAGGGCATTAACTTGGCATGTTTTGGAAAGATGTCATCGAAGACAATCTGAATAGATGAAGAGTTGGCGCATACCGGACGGATGTCCGAAATGCGGAGGTTTAAGGGGTCAAGGAGGGATTGCACAAAACATATCTGAGGGGTACGGAAACGAGACCAGGATTCGTTGAAAAATGGCCGAGGCTGACGAAGGAAGATCAAATTGGAGGCATGAAGCGAAGAATCGCACATTCTTACGAACGTTTTAACCGGTAAGAGCCGAAATCTAGAAGTCAATGATGGAATACGCGCTTCCAGGTACAAAACGGAATTCGCCACAAATTTTGGAAGGCCCAAACAAAGGCGCAACGCCTCCCGCTCCAAGAGAATCAAGGGGCGAAGTTTATACGCTGGCGCACCAGAGAATAAAACACAGCCGAACTCTAAGACTGGACGGACGTACATTCTGTAAATCATAAGAAGTGAGTGTCTTCTCATGCCAGAACGAACACTGCTCAGCCCACGCAGCATACCGACTGCTCGGACTCCTTTCGCAGTGATCTGATCGATATGGGCCCCCCAGGAAAGAGAAGGATCACAAATTACTCCAAGGTATTTGACACTTTGCACTTGAGGAATTACATGGTTCCGATAAACAATAGAGATATTAACTGCACGAGAGAGCGGAAAAACCAATAAAGCACATTTATTGACATTAAGGGACAAATTAATGTCTCCTAACCATTGGTCTAGGACATTCAGGTAGGACTGTAAGGACTGGTACAAAGAGGAAATGTCGTTCTCTACAGCAAAAAAGACGATGTCATCAGCATACACATAGGTGGACACCTGAGGACTGCAGGGAATACTGCTGAGTAAGATGTTGAAAAGTACAGGGGAGAGGACCGACCCTTGGGGCACTCCTCTCGCTTGTCGAAATTTGCTTGATGAAACACCGTTCTGGAAGCAGTAAAATTCCCTGTCAGCAAGGAATTCAGCAACCCAAGCCACAAAGTATCTCTGAAGTCCTACTGCCTGTAGTCTTTGCAAGAGCGTCCTGTGTTCAACGCTGTCATAAGCTTTAGATGCATCTAAAGTAACAAGCGCTACGTATTGGTTTCGGCGACGAGCTAACTGTATGCGGCTCTCCAGATCGGTATGGGCACACCATATAGAGCATCCTGGTCTGAAACCAATCTGGCAAGGCTTCAACAACCCAGTCTCTGAAATAACAGACATCAGTAAAAATCGCATCCGTAATCTCCTTCTTCTTCTTCGTCATCTGCTTCACCTTTGCAATCGACACCAGAGTGGGTACGTGCCATTCTGTCATAGGCTATAACAACAACATCAACCGACACGTCAAAACGGAAACGTCACAACATGGAAGCCCTACAAAGGCAGATTATTTGCGCGCTTGTACGAAAAAAAAAATGCGGAGCAGAACGGGGCATCAAACTGGAAACTGTTTGGCATGGCACCCGCAACAGTTTCCACCTTAAAGAGCCACTAACCACCCTCTAGTAGAAAGTATTTTCTATCTCTCTGATTGCGAGGCATCATCCCCGAAATGCGCGGCGGCAAACAGTTCTTGGAAATACTCGTTAATAGCGTAGCTACAGCCATCGCAATCAAGCTACTTCTCCATGATCTTCTCCTTCTGTTCCCTCTTGAAGAAGAACTAGGCCTGCGCCTTACTCGAAGACCGCGCCGCCACCATAGGGGATGTCCGCTGTAACGCCAACACCTTGACGGGCCTATAGGTCGCTTCTTTTTGGCGGAGTGTGGCTCTTTCTTCTGCTGCCCTCTGCGGGGATCACTGCAGGGAGACTTGGGAGGTTGGGGGCGAGGGGGGGGCGGGGGGGGGGGGGATTGGGGTAGTAAGCGAACGAATGCACAGCGCGTACCAAGCACACCGCACGCGCGAACGTACGGGACGTCAGGATGCCGTCTCAGGAGTCGACCGGCAGGTAATCCAGGAACATCTCAGGCGTCAGTACTCTCTCCAATACTGTTCAGTGTCGTTTCTGTCGCTC
Source organism: Amblyomma mixtum (assembly GCF_055824585.1). Lineage (NCBI taxonomy): Eukaryota > Metazoa > Arthropoda > Arachnida > Ixodida > Ixodidae > Amblyomma > Amblyomma mixtum. Next base: position 29,825,482 of record NC_143013.1, on the reverse strand, counting down.
CTCGACCGCGCCCACCAACTTCGTCATGCACTGTACGCGGACGATGTGACAATTTCGGCCACGAAGGGATCCAATGGCAACGTGCAGTTCAGAACGTCGAATCTCTCCTTCGTCCGCAAACAGCGCCGATTGAATTGACAGGAGCTCTATATCGACTATTTCGGCTATTTCGACGAGTTACATGCACGGGAGAGGTTCCTTTCTTGCAAGCTTCTCAAAAGTGCATGTATTTTTGGCGTGAAGTAGACAAAATTTGTTAGGTCACGCAACGGGGGGTAACCGTGTTTTCGAAATTCTAAAAACTGATACGGATATTACTTACGCTATACTTCACGCCTCTCACTAATTAAGGGGCCTAAAGGTAATAGTTAAAAAGTTAACTATTCAATATTAGTTCATCAGCCTGGTGGTTAGCTCATCTTAGCTGTATGCTGATGTATTACACTGCTGGCAATGCTGTGCCTAAAAAAGCGCTCTTCCAAATAAAAAAAAAATTTTTTAGATTGTGTAAAATCTAGAAGCCACATTAACGAGCCTGTGGAGCGTTGATTTGACGTGCAGGCTATATATGGAAGCAGTGTGGCTTTGTGGGCTTGCTGGTTCATAGTGTTCAAAAACACTGTAGCGCAGCAGAAGACGAAAACACAGCGAACAGAAAAGAATACAATGGGCGCTAACTGCCAACAAGTTTTATTCTTCACGAGCAGCCTATTTGTAAGCCAGAAAAAAAAAGACGTAATCATTTCAACATGTCGATTACTTAGAAAATGCAAGTTCCGTATCGCCGAGGAAAAGGGACCGTGTGTTTACATACGTGCGACCTGGACTAGTTATCTTTTCAGCTTCGATGATCTCAAGCGTTATCATTTCACAGCTCTTTCCTAAAACAACACATTTTTCAAAAAGAGGGTTGCAATTTTTTTAGTCGAAGGAGAGAATTTGATCGCCTATTGTTCCTCCTCGCACGTATATCGCGCTGGCAACATCTTCCATGAGGCGCTGATTTAAGCATCTTCCAGTCTCAACCTGGCGTCTTAACTTTTTGAATTTTCGTTTTCAGCCCTATTTTGTGTTGTGTATTTGTCAAGTTTTCTTTAATGACCCTTCTCCCCCCTATGTAATGCCGGCATGGGCGTTTAGGGTATTGAAATAAATAAACAAATAATTTGGCAGGAAAAGCAACACAAGACCAGGGGCAAGCAAGACGCTCAGAAAATAAGATTCAATTCTTTCCATCTTTCCAAAACAGTGATCAAACAGTTCTCCTCTTCTAAATGGATTTTCTCCATTCCTTGAAAGGCAGCTAAAATTTATCAGACAGTTGCTCACGATGGGCTTACCAGTGCAATGGAGCCGGCCCGTGCAATGGAAGAAGAAGATGGAATCTGCCAGCCCGGTCGGGGTAGCCAGTCCTTCCGCTCCTACCGACCTCGCCGCTCCTCTCCCGTCGCGTTTTCAAGGAAAAAAACTGTGTACGATTGGAATTGTCGTAGGCGGGCTCTGGATACTCGTGGTTGCCTTCGCCCTCGTCTGGATGGTCTTCCGGCAGTTCTCTCGACCGGGCAGAGAAAACACCACCGATGACCCCTTGTGCTGCCCTCACGAGGCGGCCCAGCTGTTCGCAGTCATCGACAACACCGTTTCGCCCTGCAGAGACTTCTTCGCGTACGTCTGCAAGGAGGCCATCGCGCAAGGCTACGTGCAGCAGGGCGTCGCCAAGGACATCCTGGTGAGCCGCAGTGATACACGTGTCACTTACGTACAGTCGGGGACAAAAGTCTCTGGACCACGTGTTCCTCAAACGAAGCCGATAGCTCTATTATTATCAGGCGGTTGAAGACCACGCTTGTGGAGATGAAAGAACAAAATTTTGACTTTCACCTAATAGCACTCATGATGTAACAAATGCGCAAAACGATTGCGAGGGACGGAAAGGAAACGAAACGAAAGGAAACTCGTGTTCCTTTTCCACTTGTGTAACATCATGAACGTTATCCAACTTGCCCAACTTTCGGCTTGGCTAATAGCAGAGCTATCGGCTTCGTTTGTGGAACACATGGTCCAGAGACTTCTGTCCCCGACTGTACACACATACAGCCTTGGTGAAATGCTTCGCTCCGGCAGAGTTTGCTTTTGAACCCTTCAGGGGTCCATTTAGGGCATTGTTCTGGAGGAATTAGGTAGAGCTCGTATGAAATTCGGAAGTGGTCCGCTGAATTGTTCACCACCGTTGCTTGAAGTCTTTTGACCAATATTTGATGTCCGCTTGGTTACACAGCGTCAGTGTAAAAAAAGAAATCGAGGGCACACTTAAGCTTCGCCTCAACGATATGACGCGGTAATATTAATGAGTCAGTGTCCGTATATGCGGAATTTTTCATTCTAAACTTTTCATTAATACGTACGTGGGAGTTTTCATACCATTTCTTGTGCAATGGTGCAGCGGTTAAGGGGTGCACCACTGTCCTGTGATGGCAGGTGCTACCACCTGTGGGTTTTGTGCCCCACACGTTGCTCTTCCCGAGCAGCCTCTCGCTATCAATCATCAATTTAACTGCCACCTGCTAGGGTGGCTGCTTGCGCACAATCCGGCGGTTAGATTGTAACATCGCTACAACTTGCATGACCTAGATTAGCCCACCTAGGTGCCTTCTGTGAAGGTGACTGCCCGGGCGACCCTGCTTCACCCTATTTATCGCTCACAACGCCGACGATGACGACGCCGACGACTCCGGATTTCCTATGCAACTGGAGCCAATCCTATTCAACTCTTGGTTCTATTCTGATTCTGATCGCTTCGTTCATTACTATTTGCTGCGTCAGCCTTAGTCGTTTTCGTAGTCCGGTGTCTCCCTCCTCTCCCCTACAAGTGGAGAGGGACAGCGAGGCGGCGAGGGAAAAGAGGACTGTTGGCAGGTGCCAGTTCTGGCAGGTGTGACGACGACGGTCGCCAGGTTCTCTCTCCAACCAGACTTCGATGCTATCGCATAATAACGCCTGAATACTGACTACTGATATATTAATGCGATTAGTCGAGAGATGTAGCGTCATAACTCGCCCATCGGATTGTGCGCAAGCTACCCACCAAATCTAAAATAAATGCAGTTGCCACCTGCCCACCATGGCGCTGCTAATGAGCCGTACGGGAGCACGGCAAGATCAAACCGAGGTCTCCCAAGCCCCACCGGCGGCATTGTTTGAAGCAGCCACCTGCCGGGTCCAGCGGCGCAACGCTCAACTACCACATCACTGTGTGTTTTATAGCACAATGTTTTCCGGCTATCTGTGAATGTGATTGAGAGGGTCGTGACGTCATGAACACCACGTGACCACCAGTAGACCAATCATGGGCTCTGCCAAATTTGAAAATCTGAGGACCCAAAAATATGGAAGTTGGCCCAGCCCCTACAGTTAAAAAGGACCCTCAAAAATTTTGGAAGTAGGCCCACACTAGAAAACGTAATAATGTTAATTAGTGGGTACAGGTGGCTGGGTTATGTCGATTACTAGGTCTGATTAGCATTAAGAAACAGATTCACACAGCGCAAACGGAACGAGGACAACAAGCAACTCGAAACACAGGATGGGTGCTGTCCTGTGTTTTGTGACTAGTATAATCCCATATGATAATCCAACAGAAGGTACACGAACATTCTACAAGGTGATGACTCACGCATACCATATAAACGCATTGGAACCGTCTCAAACGGGAGTTCTTGCGTGAAAATCTCAAGAGCTATAGGACCTCATTGTAGACACCCTAGCCTCTTCATAACTCCGAGTTGAACCTCAGGGTCCGAGCTGAGCAGCCCGGCCTCCCACTGCGATAGCTTACCTCCTCCTCCTCCTAGACGCCATAGCAAACAGCCTAACTGCTGTAGCATTTTCCTTTTTACGAATGTGGTCAAGACGCCCCCAAGTTTTATAACTTGTCTCGCTTGTCTGAAGACATTGACCCATAGACGACAGCACCCTCTCATTAATAACAAAAAATGAGACAAACAACTCAACTTATTATTACGAATGCGCTACGGCCGTGAAAGGCGGTCACGTTCAACGATTTCGATGGTACTATTTGTTTGTACTGCATGAAGTTGCCTTCGCGTGTTTTTGCCTATCACCCAAGCTTTCGGCTTTCACGAAATTCGGTATTACCAAGAGTTCCTTCTTATCTACATGGTGGTGGTGCTGGTGAAAACTTTTCAATTTCTGTACAGCCGCATCCGAGTTAAGCAGCAAGTATTCCCATTGCTCACAACTGAGAGTATTCTCTTGGCACTGGCTTTTTATCACGAGCAGTATATAAGAGTTGCATATTGGGAATTTATCTGCATGACAATTTCTTTCTGCACAGTTAGCAGGCTAGCTGATGACAGTGTTTGTCCTACTCCTAATGCAATGCCTGCGGAAAGCAGGTCATATCACAAAACCGCTATTTGAGGTCGCTCTAAAAAATATGGGAAATTCGAAGCTCTTCCCCAGCAGGTAGAAACAGCAATGTCTTGGAATCATTATTCCCGCCTATTGTCTATTTTTAAATTTTCAAAACTTTCATAGTTAAAGTGGTTTGCTTGTCTTACTCGTGATAGCACAAACACTGCAGTTCACAATTTAGCCCTAGATATCAACTTGTAAAGGTGCGCGTTTCTCTGTATTCAATGTTCTTATCTGCGAACATTACAGAAAGCTATATTATCTTTTAGTAACGTGAATCCAACGCTTCACGTCTTCACAGACAAACTAGGTGTCATGTCTGAGGTTTGAGAACATATCAATTTTCTTTCCGTTTCTCTTTCTTCACTGCTAGAGCACGATCAGCGGAAACATCATCAGAGGCACCGATTTTTACGACTCGACAGCTGCTGCCGCCCTTCACTGGCTTTACACGTCCTGCATGAGGGAGCTCTGGCAGCCAGAACTCCGCGCAAAAGACACCACCGAAGCCGTTTTAGCAATCGGCAACACCAGATACCCGATGAGCCCCGCCGACATGCTCCGATACGCCCTAAATGCGCAATTTCGATACAGACTCAACTTTTTCTTTCTTTTCGAGTACGACCCGGGCGAACAGATCGTTCTCGATAATAGCTACATGTCCATCAATCCACTCCTGCTCCAATGCGGGGGCGTTTGCTCAAGCATTGTTCTGTCACTCGTAAATGCTCACCTAAGAACCAACTATACCATCGCGCAGATTATCGAGTGGGAGGCCCAGTTTGTGTCGGCTTCCACTTTCACCGGTCCAGGTGATGCTACTTTAGAAGAGCTCGGAGACGCCTTCGGTGGCCTGAACACTTCGCTCCTTAAAACCGTTCTTAACGAGTGCTCCGTCGACTATGACCACGAGGATATCATTGTCGCCTCCAAGGAGGTCTTTCTCTCGGATATACGGCGCATGTGGAACACATCGAATCAGCCATTGTCCTTAGTTTACATGCTGACGGTCGTCGCGCTAGGTGCCAACGTCGGGCTTCAGGCAGGCAGCGATCTCAACTCTCCCACGACACACAGCTGGACTGTGTGCAATGCCCATGCGTTCAATTACCAGGAACTGTGGCGCGCCACGTACGTCGCTGCCCTTACAAGTACGGCCAAGAACGCGCAACTGCGAATGGTCTTTGAGGCCACTCGACGGGCCCTGGCCAACTACGAACCACTTCGCTATCTAATGGCGGCAGGCAACAGCACGCAAGAGTTCTTGAAATTTGTCGGCAACATGTCGCTCCTGCTTCCAGTCGACCTCATCATTCACGACGTTGTCGTACCCAACATGTCCGCTCACGGTTTCGTCCGCAACCACCTCCGAGCTCTGAACTTCGAGTACGAAGTGACTGTGACAAAATGGCGACGAGGCGTGCCTTTGATCCGAGATGACATGGAAGGAGGGTGGGATGAACTGCTCTTTGTGAACGACACCAGCATTTACGTTCCTGCGCCTGCGTTCGGCCTTCTCAGCGATAACACCACCGACCCGCTGCTCGCCGACGCCCCCGTCATCGCCACCCGCATGGCAACCTTGATGTCGTACAAGGTTGCCTATAGAAGAACGTGGTCGGAGGAAACGCGGAATGCCATCTTTCTTTACAGGTAATATAAGCTACAGTCTACGTGACATTAACTATATTACTCTAGATGTATTAGCAATAATTTAATTGATTTCGTGCTAATTTCTGATGCAGTGAATTACTTCAATTCAGTAGTATTGTAGCGAATGTAAGTGATTCCTTTCGTAATTAGTGTCATTAAAATGTACCACTACTCTTTATTTCGGCAAAATTTTGTTCCCTCGTACGGGTGTAAGGCATCTCGAAAGGAAGGCTGGTACAACGTAAAAGATCAGCAGAAACGGTCTGCCCTCTGCCACTGGAGAGAACACTTCCCAAACGTACGCGCGTAGAGCCTTAGTGTCAAACGCTGCGACTCGTCGAAAAGGGGCGTGCATCTACATGCTAATGGTGCTGGTTCGCTCCCCTCTCTAACCGACAGATTGAAGTGAATCCTTGAGCAAAAGAGGTTGGGGAGTTTAAAGAATGCCAGGAAAAATTGAGGGAACCTGCTAGAGCAACCCATGAAGAAAAAATCTCTGCCTCTCCCGTAACCGAGAGTAGACTAAGTATGAAATGTTTACGGGCATAACACATTGGTTGTAGATGGTACTAGTCAAAATCTTGAAATGGGTCTAGTGTTCAACACACCACACTCTTCTTGTTGAGCCGAAGCGATCGCCTGCAATAGTGCGGGATTAGGTAGGCAGCCGCGAACCGTGGTGGCCTTGTCTCTTTCGGGAGCGGCCGCATAATCACGGCGTTGTCGGCATGGGCGAGCAGTCTTCTGCTGTGGCGTATCACTCGTAAAGCGATCGCTTTCCGCAAGACGCTTCCTACCTCTCCTTTCATCAGGCTCCATTGCTCGGCTTAAGCAGCTGTGGCCGTGGCGGCATTGAAATGCAGGACGATGCAGAAGCGTACGCGGACACGACGAGACGCAGTCCTGGCAACAATGCATATGCAGCGCGTTCGAATACTCCGCGAGCGTGTATACATCTGCCTGACAAAAGGGGAAACGTCATGAGCTGAAGGCCCAGCGGCCGGTGTTTTACATGCGTGAGTGTGGGACCGCAGCGCCATCCTTGGGGACGGCGTGGAAGCAGTTTTTCTGTCCAAAGCCCTTCTCGCCCTGGAGCTCCCCTCTTGCTCTAAGCAGCAAAGCGGCCCCCTCTCTTAGAGAGTCTCGTTAAATCTCGTACGGCGCTCGGATGCTCGCGTTTCAGTGCCCGGATGTTGGCTCTTGGTCTCGGGGTGGCGTGACCACACTGCCGACAACGGGAGCTAAAAGCATTTCATGCTTAAAAACTATGGGAGCACTTTGCCAATCTAAAGTACGGCAAGGCGAAAGCCTTTGGCCTTGCTGACTGCGATCATAGCGTGCGTATGTACGGCGACACACTGGGACGGATATTGCGCGCAACCGACTCGCACGACAGCTGCGAAGAGTCTCACACTAGGGAGGTGCGCGCGCGCAGCAGGGGCCACCAGCGCGCGCGCAGTTACTATATGACGGCCTCGGGTGTGACGTCACCCTCTCCCGTCGCTAAACCAACGTCCGCGTTATAGAGACGCATTTGGTTCTTTTCTTTGTTTTTTTTCGCTATAATTGGCTGTAATTAACTAACCAATTTACCGTCATAAAACTTGGCATCGGGGTTACATTCTGTCGTCTGTATCAGATGCTACCATTCGTTTTCTCCAATACTGATTAGTTGCCGCGTTATTCGCAGTGATAAGCTAAGTATACCTAAGCAGAGCTAAGTAGAGCTAAGCTTTAAAAGGAGTATTCATCGAAAACCTAACAAACGGTTTTTATGTGTTCCAAGTGCAAGTTATGTACAAACTATAGCAGCTTCCCATTAAGATCCCGTGAGTCGTGGCTTTAGAAAAAAAGAATGTCAAAATATTACGCGAACTCATGCTATACCACCGCACCCGAACTAGCTGATTCCAGAGCATATTTCACGAACGCAGAGTGAACACAGAGCTGAACTCAACCCTGCATCGTAATTTCCCCTGATATTCACACGCAGCGGTTGCATGAGGAGGTCGACATCTGGACGCGCTGACCACGAATCGGGAGGTGTGCTCGTGTCAACGATGGGTCTGCACATCGCCGCGGCCGCTGTTGGGGCGCTGTCCACTTTCTCTTCCGGGTCCCCCGTGACGGCTGACTGGCTGGACCTCAAGCCCGCCTGGGGTCTCTACCGGATGTCCAAGGCGCAGTTCTTCTACGGCCGCTATGCCTACTTTCAGTGCAGCGCCGACAAGGACTCCAGGCGCCTGGTGAACGAGCCCCTCAGGCTCAGCCCCGACTTCGGCCTTGCCTTCCGATGCCCGGTAGATGCTTACGCACTGAGCACCTTCACGTGTGCCAACGTTACGCAGGAATCGATGGATGTTTGATGCGATTCATTGTATATTCCTTCGACCTTCTTTTCTTTCGCGCTGATTTTACGCTCATTTATTGGTAATCCTCAAAAATATCACCCTGGATACCTCCGCACTGGGTGAGATCTCCCTTTTTTTTTCTCTCACTCTGTGTCACTCCAAACGCTTCTGTTGTTTGGTCAAAACAAAGTTATGGTTACTTACCACACGAGCAGCTTTCAAGATGGCAAGACTTGTGAACTGCATGTTTTCAGTGGAGCTGCTTGCATACAGAATTCGGTTTCTGAGATCTTCGCTATCGATATTTAGCAATGCTGTGTCGTGCCCTTGAGTGCGTATTTTAAGTGTAATCATTCAAAGCATCGCGGGTTGCTCAGTTGTGGAATCTGTGCTGTTCATGGTTGTGCAACCATCTAGTATTGCTACCATTAAGTAGCTCTCTCCATTCTAGACGACACGTTCTCGCCGATAACTGACTTCCTAGAGGCAGTCTCGAACACTGCCATTTGCGAAGTGTTCTTTATCACCGTGTACCTGAATGTTCCTCCAGCTGCATATTGTTAATGGTTGTGTTGGTTCGGGGCGTCGGAGACCCGCATGCGAGGAACCTCTCAAGGCAGTTGCTGGGTGTAGACTGGGGGTTTATTACCGTAGAGGGAGAGGGAGAGAGAGAGAGAAAGAGCGAGTGTACAAGAAGCACTTCCGCTGCTGTGGAATGCGTCAGTCGACGGGCTGTAGGGATCCGATGTCGTCGGGGGAGACAGACGCATGCCTGCTTTTGTGGGAGCGGCCGGCCCGCGCTTGTTTCTTGGAAGCGGGCGGCGAGTGTGCGCGGAGGAGGCAAGAACTGTTGGCGCGGCCTGGCGTCGCTTGGTCGACGAACACGACATCCCTTCCTCCTTAGTTGTGGTCACCGTATCGGTCGGGCGGGCGCCGTTCACGCTGGGGTCGTAGCGCTTGCTGTTGCGTGGACCCGTTGGGTTGGTCTCCGCAAGGTTGCGTCGCACGGTCGTCCAGACTGGCCGCCGGTTCTCCATGTTCGGAGGGGGGCGCTGTAGGCCGATCCAACACAGGCGAAGTTTCCGCTGGCAGCGGGATCACGTACGGAGCCGGCACAGTGTATCGTTCGCTTGCTGCTGGTCCGTTCGTCCGATGGTCTGGCGGCGGATCATCCGTCGGGTAGGCTGCTGCACCTGGCTTAATGTGATCCAGGTGCCGACGAACCGTTCCGTTTTTAGACTTGATTAGCCAAGATCGATGTCCGAGCCTCTTTAATACGGTTCCTTCAATCCAAGCAGGGCTTCCTGTGAAGTTGCGGATAAAGACCGGTTGTCCTACGTGCACTCCTCTCGGCGAATTAGCCACGCTGTGGTCAGAGGTCGCTTCCTCAGCAGGTCGTGGCTGAATGCGTGTGAGTGCCGTTGTGAGCTCGCGACCGAACATGAGTGCGGCTGGCGTTCTGCCCGTCGTCGCTGAAATCGTTGTGTGCTGCTTGAGCAGAAATCGAGCCAGTCTGCACGCGAATGTTCCAAACTGGTCCTTGGCCAAAGCCTGCTTCGTCTCGAAAACCATTCTTTCGGCTTGCCCATTAGTGGCTGGATGATAGGGCGCACTCGTAATGTGCGTCACCCCGTTCTTCTTTAGGAAATTTTCCATTTCCGTAGAAACAAAGGACGGGCCGTTGTCTGTTACCAGCCTTTCGGGAAGGCCGAACGTCGCGAACAGGTTTCGTAGTTCCTCGATCAAAGTCGATGACTGTATGTTTCGCATGCAGCGCACTTCGAGCCATTTGCTGTACGCGTCGACAACAATTAGCAGCATCCTTCCTTCCACATGGCCCGCGAAGTCAGCGTGGATTGTGTGCCATGGTGCTGTCGCGCGCTTCCAATCGGGAGGTGGTGCCTTGGGTGGCGCTCTTTGATGCTGGCAGCAAGCCGAACACCTTTTGACCAGGTTCTCGATGTCTTTGTCGACACCGGGCCACCAGAAATAGCTTCGAGCGCATGCCTTCATAGCAACTATGCCCCTGTGACCAGAGTGTGCCGCGCCGAGCACGTCTCTCCTCGCTTTCGCCGGAACGACCAGTCTGATACCTCTAAGAAGGCAACCTTCTTGTAGCGAAAGCTCAGGTCCAAGCTTAGTGAACGCCGAAAATTCCTGTTTTGGCAACCTGTGCAGCTCTCCAATAGCGACAGCTCTCACTACTGGGTGACGCATCCACGGACAGAAGGAGAGGCTTTGTCTCGTCATAATGCGCAAGCACTGTTGAAGATCGTATCAACCTCTTAAGCGCATCGAACGCAGTCTGGTGCTTTTTCTCCCACGCCCAGGGCCTGTTCTTCTCAAGGAGCTTGTATAGATCTGCGGCAACCGTAGCTCTGTTCTTCAAAAACCGATCATAGAATGCTAGGAGCCCTAGGAAGGCCTGCAGAGAGGTCTTGTCAGTCGGTTTCGGCGCGTGAAGGATTGCCTGGACCTTTTCCTCGGTCGTGTGGACACCCTTAGCGTCAATCTTGTGTCCTAGAAACTCGACTGAGCTTATGCCGAAGCGGCATTTCTCTTGCTTGAGGCGCAACCCTTTCTCGCTTAGCCTCGACAGGACTTGGTCCAGACGTTGCGCATGCTCCGTAGTGCCTTTCCCACTGACAATAATGTCGTCAAGGTAAACACTCACCCCTGGAATTCCTGCTAGTGTTGTCTCCATCATACGCTGGAAGATGGCAGGAGCAGCAGATATTCCGAAAGGCAGCCGGTTCACCCTGAACAATCCCTTGGTGGTGTTGACGGTGAGCAATGCGGCTGTCTCGTCGTCGACCTTGAGCTGTTGATAGGCCTGGTAGAGGTCAAGCGTTGAGAAGATGGTGCCACCCCGCAACTTTGCGAATACCTCCGCGGTTGTCGGTAGCGGGTACGCCGTCTTCTTGACCACTGCGTTTACCGTGCTCCTGTAGTCGCCGCAAACGCGAAATGTGCCGTCCCTTTTGCGCACCCACACTAAAGGTGTGGCCATCACGGCATGTTGCGTCGGCTCCAGGATGCCTTGCTTTTGCAGACGGTCGAGCTCTTCCTCCATTGGCTCTTGGTAGGCTAGAGGTACTGGACGTGCCTTACAGAACTTTGGCTTTGCGCCTTCTTCCAAGTCCAAATGAACCAAAGGCCCCACGTAGCCGTCGATGTCTTGTTTGAATACATCAGGATGGCGTGCGAGAACCTCCCGGAGCTTTTCACTTGGCTCAGCTACCTGGTTAATTCCCTGCACGCAGATGTGCAGCGCCGAAAACCAGTCACGTCCTAGCAAGTTGCAGCCAGTTCCTTTCATCACCAGCAGGGGTAGCACACATTCCTTTGATTTAAATCGCACACGAACTTGTGCTGATCCGAGGGTGCGAAGTTCCTCTCCCAACCAAGTGCGTAGGTCAAGGGGTTCTCTCGAAAGCTTCGGGGCGTTCGTTGGCCATGTTTGGTGGTAAACAGCCTCGCTGATCAGAGAACATGATGCACCCGTGTCGACTTCGAACGTTAGGTGCCTTCCCTCGACTTCAACGACAACAAGGTATTTGGGGCAGGGTTTTCGCCCACTTACTGCGTGAAGCTCGTAGCATGGATCGCTGTGCGTAGTGTCGTTGCTCGCGGACTGAGCGCTCACACTGTGCGTTCCTTGCCTGGTGTTAGACTTGTCTCCCTTGCTTTTCTTCTTCCGAGTGATGCAAGCGTTCTCGATGTGACCCTTCTTGGAACAAAAGCGGCATTGAGCTGTCCTGAACTTGCAGGTAGCAGCGTCGTGCAAGCCGTCACATCGGTAGCAACGCCGTTGCTGCGGTGCGTTCTTGCATTCCTTTGTGGGTTGAGAAGTCTTGTGCACTTCTGCGGAGCTCGTCGCTCCCTTGAGTCCTCGCTGCTGCCTTGACGCACTTTCTGATGACAGAGCTAGGTCCAAAGCACGTTGGAACGTCAAATCTTTCTGCGCGAACAGTCTCTGTTGCAGGTGCTCGTCGCGGATCCCGCACACGAACCTGTCGCGAAGCATGACGTCCTGGGGCAGCATGGTGGGGTTCGTTACGACGGCTGTATCGCTTTCTGTCGGAGGCGTCGATGTTGCAGACGTTGTCGTTAGCACCCCAAAGTTGCAATCGGCTGTCAAACCTCTGAGGGCTGCGACGTAGCTGCTGATCGACTCCTCCGGCAGCTGGTCACGTCGCTGAAAAACGTACCGGCTGTACAGCTCAGATGGTCTGGGATCGAAGTGCTTCTGGAGAAGTGTGACCAGATCTTCATAGCTGACTTCTCCAGGAGTCTTCGGTGCGACCAGCGCGCAGGCAGTCTCGAAGGTGTCGGCTCCGCATAGCGTCAGGAGGAGCGCGCGCTTCTTTGCTTCGTTGGAGACGTCATTTGCCACGAAGTAGAAGGCGAGGCGCTGTATCCACGATGACCAATTCTTGCCGTTAAAAGGCTCGATGCCACCGTGTAGTCCTCCAGTAGCCATCGGTGACACTTCGAACTGCGTGCGTTTTAGATCCTACTTCTCGTCGCCAGTGTTAATGGTTGTGTTGGTTCGGGGCGTCGGAGCCCCGCATGCGAGGAACCTCTCAAGGCAGTTGCTGGGTGTAGACTGGGGGTTTATTACCGTAGAGGGAGAGGGAGAGAGAGCGAGAAAGATCGAGTGTACAAGAAGCACTTCCGCTGCTGTGGAATGCGTCAGTCGACGGGCTGTAGGGATCCGATGTCGTCGGGGGAGACAGACTCATGCCTGCTTTTGTGGGAGCGGCCGGCCCGCGCTTGTTTCTTGGAAGCGGGCGGCGAGTGTGCGCGGAGGAGGCAAGGGCTGTTGGCGCGGCCTGGCGTCGCTTGGTCGACGAACACGACACATATATTAGTCTTTACGTGTCAAAGGCGTTAGAAAATCTCCGCCGTGCGCTAATTTGAACAGTGTCTGCTATAACGCTTCCTGGCCGCATATTGTCCTCTGATAATGCCGATATATATGTATGTCTTGTTTTGTTTTGAGCAGTATAGCATGTGTCCTAAAACGTGTTAGCTGTTCAAGTGCTGTTTGTTTTCTGCGCCTTGCTAAGTGCGAAGAGAGACCACCCTAGCCTATTAAAAGCGGACAATAGGCATGATTATTGTGATCGCGCAACGCTTGGTGATGCAGACTGCCTGCTTTATGAAACCCGGTATCGCACTGAAGTGCTTTATTTCACCATTTTGTAAACAAACGGTATACTTGACAGTGTAAAAAACTTACCGATGAGGTTTTAATATTTTATTTGGCCATAGAGGGTTGTTTCCTCTCTGCCTCTAAGGACTGCACATTATTAATTCTTTACCTAAACCGAGTTGTACGTTAGCGTCATCAGTGTGTGAAAGAACATATCTTCGTTGAACTGGCGGTTTGGTCATATTTCTTCACAAGTGCGCGAAGTTTGATACTTCGAAACATCTTATGACCGTGCTTGTAGTTTAACCTTCAAAGTAGTGCGCAGCATGTAAATGAGGGCTACAGCGTATTAAATGCGAGCAATTGCGGCATTACTACTACAGATATTCTATTTCGGTTCATGTCGTAAACAGGACCACAACAGGATTTTCTCGCATTAAAGAAAAAAAAACGCCGGCAAAAATCGTTCAGTAAACAACTGAACCGAATGGAGCAAGAACTAGTCACACGAAGGCCAGACTCAGTTTTGATTGTTTCGTACATTTTAATTAATGAATTTAATAAACCGAAGTGACAAATATGTAGTTAGGAACGACGTAGTTCATGGCTGCGAATTAATTTGGACCACCTGGGCTTCTTTAAGCTACGTTGACAGCGACACAACACGGGCTGTCTGTAGCTGTTCGTAGTTCGCCCCTATCGAAACAGCGCCGCCGCGGCCGGCGTCCAACACGTGACCTTGGCATAAGCCGTACGCCAAAGCCACTGGGCCTCTGCGGAGGATAGACTAAGTCTTCAGATTGCCTCAAAAATTTGATATATTTCAAGCACCATTAAACCAAAGAACGAAATGCATCGTATTTAATTGTTGGCTATCGCTGTGAGCGCTGCTCCGATTTTCAAACACATCCCATCATCTGTACACATTGTAAAAAGTATTTTTCTTTTCGCAATAAAGCTCAAACCGAAACTATATTCCTGACGCCAGGCAGCCACCGGTAATTTGTGCTTTTTTTTTGTTTTATTCACGCCTTCAGTCTGTGCCTGCTTCTGGGGTTCCCGAGAATTGTTCTTTCCATCAAATTTTACGAGCTATATTGTGGTGAGCAGCAGTGTTTTTCGTGTGATGCAGACTGCCTGCTTTATGAAACCTGGTATCGCACTGAAGTGCTTTGCATAGGTTATGCAGAAATGCATAGGTTCGTTCACTGTTAAACTGCCTTATCTGACCCATCGGGATAGAAGCAGCCTCTGGCATGAGTCCAGTGCTGCTTCAAACGTCGCGTTTAGTGGCTAGCTTTCAACGCTGAAAGGGACTGGCGGCAGCTGTTTTGCTTGTTTTGCGCGAGGAGATGCCCAGCACGAAGTTCGGGTGGTTGACACCTCAAAACGGTCTCCTGCGTTCAACTTACGGTGACGGAATCGCGCGTACCAAGTCCTCGCAATGAGAGCCCGACAAAATGCCAGAGAGTTGCAGGCGTTAATTCTTGCACTGTTCGCCGGGCGATTGAAAAGCGACCACGCGGATTAACAGACCGAAACTCTCAGAGTTAGATGCCGAAATTCAAAGATTCAGGGGGAGCACTTAATTCACCTTACGTGCAGCAAGGCGCAAGCCTTTGTGCTTTCCTGCTGAGCTCTCTGGGACGCTTCTGATTCTTCATTGTGTGCATTTGTTTGGGGTTATGCTCGTCATAACCGATTTAGAGTCACGACGTACTACATTTTCGTTATATCCCAAGTGTTCACTACAACCAATTTTCAGTTGCGAAATACTACACCTTCGTTGTATCCAGTGTGTTCGTTATAACGTATTTACAGTTACGACATACCACACCAGTGTACAGTCAATTCATTAGCCATCTTCGCTACAATCGATACAAATTTTTCTTCAGATCCGATTATCAACTTTTTTTTGACGCCAACTTATAAAGCGCAAGAAGACAAATCGTTTGGCACCGCTTGCAATGTCTTACAGCAATTAATTTGACCGTAACGGACGTTTGAAGTTTCAAGAAGCCAAGGTGTGGGAAACCAAAGGTCGTCGGTTTGAATCCCTTTTATGAGTTACGCCTTGAGTCGACTATCATTTTTATGCTCCGTAACGCTCTGAATCAGTAGATATAACTCCGAAAATTCTTCGCCAATTAGGCGGTCCACAATCTGTGCACCAATGGTGCCACCCACTGGTCCCACTTGAATGACCTTGTGCTTCACACTAACGCGACCTTGACTAATGACATTACAAGAGCTGACGCTCTAAAACATTCAAGCGTGCTCGAATGCTCGATTAAGCGCCCCGCGCTGCGACAACACTGCACAGAACTCCATCAGTACCCCGCACTCCGAACCTCGCATCCTCCGCACTGCGAAAAAAGCCACGGTACCCGTCATGTGCCGAACGTGATCTAGGGAATACGGCTATTATGTTTTGGTAATCCTTACATAGCCTATACGGAAAAGTGCAGGAGAAATTCTTTGAAAGGAGACATTTGAATGGCTTGCGGGCAGCAATCAGACCCTCCGCTTATTTCTGGTGTTGCAGCGCGGCTTTCAGGAAATAGCGCCGAGGAATCCATCCATTGGCCACTGTAAAAAGCAATCTGATTCGGAATTCCAGCTCCTGTGTACAGACGCGATGACCCGCAAACATGCATGTGACATATTTTGACCGTCCATTACAAGTCGTGAGCACGCGGCTGCCGCACAGGCATTCCTTCGGCTGTGCTGCTGCAGAAGGAGGTCTCATATCTCAAAGATTAGGTTCCGAGTGCGGCATCCTTGTACCTTGTTTTGCAGTTTGGTTCCCTCTCCAGTTGATTTACATTTTCTTTCTAGTTTCCCGCCTTTCAGTCAGTGCTCCGTTTCTATGGCTTTCTGTAACGTCTAAGTGCGGTTTTCAGACTTCGTTGAAAAAAAAAAACGGAAACGTTTTCGGCATATCATACAGTCAACAGCCGCCTGATTAAAACTCACTTGTGCGAGCTGTTTCTATAGCTTTCCTCGAATATCCGTGTACATGGAGGTTGGTAACTATAAACAACCCTTTCCAACATTTCATCTCTGTAAAAATAGATTCCGTGGCCCTTTCTGGCGAACCTTCATGTTTGTCCGGCGGAAGAAAGCGTATTTTTTACCCACTAAATTCAAACCTAAAGTTCTTCCCGTCATTCGTTTCGAACTTGTGACGTCAAGACCGAGATGGACTCCGTGATTGCAGCTTGGAAGTGCATAGCGTTGTAGCCTGGCCTCAGTTCTCCGAACGGCAAAAAGAACACTGGTAATAAATTCGCTTCTAAAAACAGCCGACAATATAGCGACGCCTGTATTTCATTTTTTTAATGCTTTCATGCTGATAAAAGCCCTGTTTTCAGTCCGAATAGCGTCTTTTTTTTTTTTTCATTAGAAGGAACACGATAATCTATCGATGCAAGTCAGCGCATTAAATCCGCATTTGGTTTCTAATAAATCTGCAGCAAGAATCAATCTCTCTGTCCTGTGCTTTTATGAGCCATTCCTGTAGCTATCCTATTGGACGCTAAAAGCGCGACTGTGGTAACAAAATATAACTGGACTATCACGCATTATATGGACGATAAATGATGCAGAGCAGAGCCTCTTAGTCATTCAAATCACTGCAAGTTTTCATTGAACCAAACTTGTAAAACCAGAGTTTCCGTTGAACCGTAACAGGGTCACACACGGGGATCGATGGTGTTCCTCTTCGGTGAAGCGAGCAGCGCACAATAAGAGGATGTTTGTCTTGTGCGCCTGTTATTATGCTCTGTTAGATCTTGAAATAGACTTACATTCATAGGCGAGAAAATTCGAAAATATTAGAAAAAAAAAAAAACAGACGCCATCGTAGATGACAAGAGAGTAGAAGTCAGGTGCTACATGCAATGACTGAGATTGTGTACAGCATACCCACAGTACCATGTCATTTTCTTGCCGCGAGATAAAACATTTACATGCAACGGTTTTTTTAATGCTTATGTGTATGCTTATATTGAGCATGAACAGCGCGGTATTCGATATGAACATTGAAAAGTAGGGTAACTTTCTAGTTCTACACCTCTTTCCAACAAAATTTTCACTCTGCACACGGTTGGAATCAGCGCAGTCTAGATTTGCATCCATGCTTTTTACGGTTACAAACAAATTGAGCACTTTCGACTGTCGTTTAATGGCGTCGACTGTTCCGTAAGCACCTTACCCAATCTTGCGGCTGTGCCTGCTTTGAAAACACTCTTAAAGGTGCAGATAACCAAGTGTCGCTGTTTGAGGTAAATAAAAAAATTTTCGCACTCCTACCATTTATACAAAAGAGGAGTTGGCAAATAAATGCACCGAGGAGTATCACCACCCTACCACTTGATATCCATCGAAGCAAAAAATCTCGGATAAATACTTGGTTCATGCAAAAGGCATATTTTTGTATTTCTTCTCGCTTCTACTCACCTTTTTCCTCATATATCCCTCATACAGGTTAAGCTCGCTATACAAGCAGCAGGAACAGAAGACACACGTAGCATTTAACATCAAAAAGCCAACCCTAAAGGATCTTAATTATGAACCGCCGCGGTGGCTCAGGGGTTACGCCGCTCGGCTGCTAACCCGAATGACGCGAGTTCGATCCCGGCCGCGGCGGCTGAATTTCGATGGAGGCGTAATCCTAGAGGCCCGTGTACTGTGCGATGTCAGTGCACGTTAAAGAATCATAGGTGGTTGAAATTTCCGGAGACCTTCCCTACGGCGTCCCTCATAGCCAGAGTCGCTTTGGGACGTATTATTCCCATATACATCGAGAATCCTCCTCTAATGGCGACAGTCGCATGTTTCCGTTACTCGCGGTTTAGCCACTCGTATGCAATAGACATAAAATGGTTGCCGGGAAGCGTGTTTCCTCCTTGCCTTGTACGGCCGGTGACGAAGAAGCAAAGCAGTCCATTCTTCGTCCTAAATAAACGCAGAAAATATGTTGGCTTTTTCTCTTCATAATTTCAATCAGTCCAAAAGAAATAAAGTGGGCGCAGGTGGTTGAACCGCATGAAGAAACTGATGTTCAAAATAAAATTCTCAGTGGGGAGGCAGCTGAGGACCCATAATACAAGATATAATGCTGCACGGGCTCTTTCGAGCACCAGCGCTCGAATGGTCTGATTTTATCTCCAATGTCTCGAGAATGAGAAGATAGCAGTTTTGTTCAAATTCCACAGGAGATAGAAGCTTTGTCGTAAGGTCGCAAAAATGGCCAGGTCGGGGTAGCTGAGCCTCAGGAAAGGAAAGACAACGTAGGAAACGCAAAACACAGAGGTCGACGGAAAGTAAAAAACAACAAAGCAGCCTGGTAAATATAGTCACGGCCTGAAGTCCGTGAACGCGGCAATGTTGACCAGGTCGCGTGGCGGACACGAGAACGCAGCGCCAAAATCAGCGCTGCGCCTCAATGGCTCGTTCACAAGAAAACTGACGTCCCCGTAAGCGCTACACCGGAAGTAGGCATAGCGCGCGTAGAAGAACTGCGCCTTGGACATCCGGTAGAGGCTCCAGATGATCCTCACGTCATGCCAGTCCGTCACAGTCGGTGAGCCGGAGGAAGCGACGGCGCTGCCCAAAGACGCTACATCGGCGGCGATCTGCACGGTCACAGTGGACTCCAAGACCTCTTCGGCGTACCAACTCCATTCCGTTAGGGACTCCAATACGCACTCCCTAGTGTGAAAGACAGGAAATAAGGCTGTCGCGTCATTGCTTGTGACAGAAGCACAGCCGTGCCTCTGATTGTAAACAATGAATGCTCGAATTGCTTTCCTACGACTTTATCAACGTTTTTAAGCGTTAATTTCAATAAAGTCCTGGAAAAGAACAGTAGAAATTAAATTTTCTGAACAGAACATGGTCCCATGCAGAGCACTACAGTTTCTGCAGAAAACAAACTTTCGCTTTCCTCCATGTTTGCGTCAAGGTGCACTCGCCACATTTATAAAAAGAAAAAAGTAATTTTCTTCAAATGTGTAGTCACCTGTAGTACTCGATAGCATCAAGCGTCTCGGAGTTCCATTGCTTGTGCAGCATGACGCCGCTCCAGATTAGGGCCGCCATCTGTCTCGCAATTACGGGCGCGTCGGCGAGCAGAGGATTGCTGGTGTTGGCTCCGAGCGTGCTATACGCCGTCGCTGGCACGTATAAGCTTGTCTCGTTGATGCGCTGCATGCCCTGGTGCACTGCACCCTCTTTCAGGGGTGTGAATATGCCTCGACGCAGCTTCTCCCGCTTGACGTCGAACTCGAAGCTCAGTGCCCGAAAGTTGCGTACGAAGCCGCGAGGAGGCATGTCGGGCGCAACCATGTACCCAAGGACGAGGTCGCTGGGAAGTACAAGGGACATGTTCCCAAGGAAAGCGTCCAAGTGCTCCGTCTGGTTGCCGGCCTCCACGAGTCTCCGGAGTGGCGCGTAATTAGCCGCTGCCTGTCGGGTCGCCTCGAAGATGGCGCGCATTCGGCGGTTCTTGGCGGGACTCGTGAGGGCTGCGACGTACGTGGCGTGCCATAGTTCGTCGAACGTGTAGCCGTGGGCGTCGCATATGCTCCACGTGCGCGGCTTCGGAGCGTCCAGCACCCTGTCCTGCTGGATCTGGATCATTGCATCCATCACGACAGTCGTCAGCATGAACACTACTGACAGGGGCTGATTCGAGACGTTCCAGAGGATTCGAATTTCTTCGAGCAGACCCTTCTTGGGGGCCGCGTATATGGGCGCTGATAGGTCAAAGGTGGGGAAGAACTCTCTGAAAACGGCTTCAATCAACGACGAGTTCTTGCTTCCTAAAGCGTCGAGAAGTTCTTCCTTGGTCACCTCTTCGTCCTTGGTGTATTCATCCGCGCCTGGCAACTGTCGCTTCCAGTCGAAAAAGTCCCCTCGAGTGTAATTTGTCCGTACACCAGCGTTGACAACTGAGAGCGCGACGGGGAAGCAGTCGTCCTCGCATAAATCCTCGTGGTTGCTGCTGCGACGGTACTTTCGTTCAAGCATGGTGAACGAAACGTGGGAATTGATGATGAAGAAAAATTTGAGCCGATATCGCTTCTGCGTCGACAGAGCGAAGCGAAGCAGTTCTGCTTGCCCCATGGTCTCTTTAGCGTTGACCTCGTCGAGAAGAACAGAGGCGATCTCCCTTTGGCGCCTGTCCCGCTGCCATATCTCGTTCAGACAAGACGTGTAGAAGCCGTGGAGTGCCGTGGCAGCTGGTGATCCAAAGCGGTCGACGCCTTTGATGATATTGCCCTTGATGTTATGCTGTAAGGCAAACAGAGAGAAATGCGAAGTATTGCATTAAGTGAGCTTGAATTGTTTTAGCCAGCTAGGTGGGCGTTTCAAATTAAGACGTTTGCGGGGCTATGTTGGCCGCAACTGGCAAAGGACAGGATTAATTAGAGAGATATGGTAGAAGCCTTTGCCCTGCAATGGTCGTAATCAGGCTGGTGATTATGACGATGATGGTGATTAATTTTGGGTGAAGGAATCGCCCGCCCCTCCTAAAAATGAGCATTTTTTCTTTATTTATTTCTTCGAATCGAGCAACAACGGCTCGAGGCACAAATGGAAGTAAAAAGCTATATTATGCGGCTTGACAAAGCTCCCATCCCCTACGCTTCTTTGGCAGGGGAAAGCAGGTATTAACACAAGGGTGCGAAACACTAACTTCGTATACACAGTTTACAAATTAAGCAGACATGAAATATAGATAGTACAACAGTCGTCAAATCAAAAGTTTGAACAAAATATTATGATATTCCTTCAACCAAATAGAATCAAGGATATCATGTGGGTGCTATGTTGGCCAGACTGGGAGATGTCTAAACGAACGCCTGAGGGAGCACCATAATTCTTTGGACAAGGCAGCCGGTTCGAATTTGGCGCTTCACTGCAGGCAACCTGAGCACACGTGCGCCCCATTGCTTCATCAGACATCCGTCATCTTCAAACATAAGGATCAGATAGTAAGGGAAATAGTAGAGGCATATCACATTGACAAAGGGGGTACAGCATGCATTAGTAAGCCCTCATTATCACTGGCTAACCGCGAAATCCCTTTTTGGAGCATGCATTTGAAGATATGTAGATTTAATATTTTCAGTGATGATGCAGTGTTTTTTGTTCTGTTTGGTGTTTTACGGGAATTCTATATATGTACACATGTGCGTAATAAATCGTCAGTTGAAAGTCAGCGCTCGTGTTGTCGTGTTTGTTCCGTCCTCGTGTTTTTTCCGCGCTGTTTTACCACGGAAAATTTATAAAGTACACACATTCAGGAACATATACACGATAGAAATTATACAAATAGTTTTTGTGTGTTTAAATGAATACGACACAATTCATTCGTTTGAGAGTACAAATTTATTTAATGTCGAAGGTGCAGTATAGGATAATCGTTGGAAAGCATAATTAGTTCGTGGACGAAGGACTGGCCAGTAATCATGGTGGTTTCTCTTATGATGTACACTGTTTGCTACTGATTTGGCAATGTCTGAGATTTAAGAGCTGTTAAAATGTATGTGGGATTTATGTAAGGTTAGAACATGGTGCTCAAACATGTGTGCAACTTTCATGGTTTCACATTTCGAAAATGACTCCTCGCGATTTTATAGTGTTATTTGTAATAGTTTTAACACGCCTTTCTGCAATATTAGAAGTTTTTTTCTTTTCTACTGGTAATTGTTGTACATCACCACGCTAAATGGCAATAGACACGTATTAAAGAAAATAGAGCTTGTTAAATCAGAGTCATGCTTCTGGTCGGTCAGGTGCATTCTATTTTCCGAAGGAAGACAAGCACCCGAGAACACTTAGTTGCCATGTAATCCAGGCATGGTGTTCCCAGAGTGTGAGAAACCAGGATGAACAACATTTGGTTGACATGAAAGGTACAAGAAATACATGGTTGCAATACCCCCCTCCCTCCTCCCAGCCGCTGCCTGCCAAGAGTGACCAACATATCCGCCCCTGAAATGGCACACGTTTTAGAGCACACGAAGTGTGCAACTCCTAGAAGCCGCTTGCGAAAGGCGCAGTGCTACGTGACCGACCTACAACCCTGTTTCCGCTCATTATGCGCAGGGAACTTCCGGAAGCGCTTCCCTCTCCTCTTCCGCCTTGAAAGGGGGAGCAAGTAAGGGAGGCGCTTCCATTTGCTCCGAGAGAGAGAGGGAGAGAGAAAATCACAGAAAGGCAGGGAGGTTAATCCTAATTAAAGAACTAGGCAGAGGGGACACGGATGCCATACGAGAAAAAACAAATGCATGTCGGTGCGGGGCTCACCAGTATGTCCAGGCTAACGCCTTCCTGGATAAAGCCGTCCTTGATGGCGTTGTAGCAGACGTAAGCGAAGAAGTCGCTGCAGGGCGGAACGTTTCGGTTGATGACGGCGAACAGCTGGGCGGCTTCGTCGGGACAGCAGAAGGGCGCGTCGGTGGTGTTCACGCTGCGCACCCGGCCTTGCTGGGTGACGAGCAGCCAGAGTGTCACGCAGGTGGCCACCACCAAGGACAGCGAACAGGCGGCGCCAGCGACGGCCCCGGCCACCTTGTTTCGCCCGAGCCGCAGGGTGGGCGGTCCAGTAGCTGGCGAGCGGGCGAAAACGGAAGATCCTGCGCCAGCGTTCGGGCTCGGCGGTTCCATCTCCTTCTTCTTCTTCTTCTCCCTCAGTTGTTGTCCTCTAGATAATAGCGCGTACCCACTGCGGGGGATTGGCCAAGACACAGGCGGCAACTGATAGGTGCACAAAATGTTAAACAAGAAAATAATGGTTGGGAAAAATAAAATAATTATGATAATAATAGCAATTAGGAAATAAATGAAAGGATCTCAGATGTGTAATTGAAATAGGCTAAACAAATGCTGTCAGATCGGTGACTGAAACAGAGAACGGGGCTAAATATTCCACGTTTCAGAGAGCTTTTGTTCCAGAGGAATATTGATCATGAGAAAGAGCAGAGCTTAAGACGGCAGCCGTTTAGTGTCTGTAAGGAAGTTTTGCATGGCGGAGAGCACATTCCAGTTGCTGTGCCCAAGGGAGGAAGCCCCAAGAGACAGAGCAACCCCGGCAGACAGACTTAGACCAAGCTGTCGTAATGGAGGCTCCAGCAGGCGGCTCCGTAAAGAGGAGAAACGGCGGCAGGTCAACAAGAAATGATCTATCGTTTCGGGTTCTCCGCAGAACGGGCACAATAGGGAGACCGCCAGACCAGATCTATAAAGGTAGAAGTTTATGTGAGGCACGCGACAACGTAGACGCGTGATGGAAACCTCAAGCTTGCGTGATCGCCATCCTTTACTGCACCACGGGTAAAGGAGATGCGGGAATTCGGGAGAGGAGGTCAGAGCTGATGCTGCGAATTCTTTCAAGTGCAGATACCTGCGAAACCTGGCCGCCGTAATATATGCGCTGGGTGGAAGCACAGATACGACTGGGCCTTGAAGAGATGCCTTCGCCAGGGTATCGGCAACCTCATTCAAATGGATTCCTCTGTGCCCAGGCACCCAGACCAACCGTAATGAACACACGTGGGGTGGAACCAAGCATTTGAGTAACCGAAGTGCCTGAGATGTTGTAGACGCGGTGAGAGAGGAACACAACGATAATGAATCTGTCATAATTATGACAGATGACAAGGAGCTGTTTAATTTGCGCAACGCTAAGACTACTGCTAGAAATTCGGCCAAATAAATAGGGGTGTAATCGGGAAGGCGGAGTGAGAATGACCAGTCAAGGGAGATGAAGAAAATGCCAACACCGGCCTTTTCTTCACACTGTGAGGCGTCTGTCGCTATGAGCACATGAGATTTAAAGCACAGCAGGTAATCCTGCAATAAACCGCTGAGCAAATGGAACGGCATTAACTTTGCATGTTTTGGAAAGATACATCGTGGGAGGGAACAGCGCGAAACAAAACGACGGACAAAGGAAGAGTACACAAAGACGAGCGCTGCCACGATGTATCAGTACAAACTCGCCCAGTTATCCATCCTTCTTTTGGAAAGATGTCATCGAAGACAATCTGAATAGATGAAGAGTTGGCGCATACCGGACGGATGTCCGAAATGCGGACGTTTAAGGGGTCAAGGAGGGATTGCACAAAACATATCTGAGGGGTACGGAAACGAGACCAGGATTCGTTGAAAAATGGCCGAGGCTGACGAAGGAAGATCAAGTTGGAGGCATGAAGCGAAGAATCGCACATTCTTACGAACGTTTTAACCGGTAAGAGCCGAAATCTAGAAGTCAATGATGGAATACGCGCTTCCAGGTACAAAACGGAATTCGCCACAAATTTTGGAAGGCCCAAACAAAGGCGCAACGCCTCCCGCTCCAAGAGAATCAAGGGGCGAAGTTTATACGCTGGCGCACCAGAGAATAAAACACAGCCGAACTCTAAGACTGGACGGACGTACATTCTATAAATCATAAGAAGTGAGTGTCTTCTCATGCCAGAACGAACACTGCTCAGCCTACGCAGCATACCGACTGCTCGGACTCCTTTCGTAGTGATCTGCTCGATATGGGCCCCCCAGGAAAGAGAAGGATCATAAATTACTCCGAGGTATTTGACACTTTGCACTTGAGGAATTACATGGTTCCGAAAAACAATAGAGATATTAACTGCACGAGAGAGCGGAAAAACCAATAAAGCACATTTATTGACATTAAGGGACAGATTAATGTCTCCTAACCATTGGTCTAGGACATTCAGGTAGGACTGTAAGGACTGGTACAAAGAGGAAATGTCGTTCTCTGAAGCAAAAAAGACGATGTCATCAGCATACACATAGGTGGACACCTGAGGACTGCAGGGAATACTGCTGAGTAAGATGTTGAAAAGTACAGGGGAGAGGACCGCCCCTTGGGGCACTCCTCTCGCTTGTCGAAATTTGCTTGATGAAACACCGTTCTGGAAGAAGTAAAATTCCCTGTCAGCAAGGAATTCAGCAACCCAAGCCACAAAGTATCTCGGAAGTCCTACTGCCTGTAGTCTTTGCAAGAGCGTCCTGTGTTCAACGCTGTCATAAGCTTTAGATACATCTAAAGTAACAAGCGCTGCAGGAAGAAGAAGAAGCCCGAGCTGAGACGTGTTTGTTCTGAGCTCCGTGTTTCATTCTCGTTTCTCTTGTGCACGGACATCTTCTAGAGGCTACGACCTGCCGTCTGTACCACCGGAGGTCAAGGACACCCCTCTGGACAGATTTCCGGCAAGGTGGGCGACATCTCAAGTACGAAAACATAACCGACAACCCCAGGCGCAAGCTAGGCTTAGCTCGGCGCTGCTGAGCGAGGCCGCGCTGCGCGCCTGTGGCATGGATTCGGCGTCATTGGTGGTGGCCACGCGGCCGCCTGCTGCCTCCACGTCAGTGCATGACTCGGCGGCTACAGACTTGCCCGCTGGAGCGTCTTCCGATTCTGCGACTTGCGACATGGACTGCACCACCGCCCCCGTGTCTCTCGCATTGCCACAAGGAACTGTTCCCGTGGCTGCAGTTTCGTCTCCCCTTCCAAGGTCAACTGTACCGGTTGAGCCCGTGACACCTCGTCAGCTACCGCAAGGAACTGCGCCTGTAGAACCAGTTGCGTCTTCCTTACCAAGGCCACCCGTACAGATTGAACCGACTGAGCCCCTGCCACCTCAACTGACACCACCGGTGAGTAGCGCCTCAGGTGCGCTTCTACCGACCCCAAAACTGTTCCGCGTCACCATCAAGCCTACATTGCGGTTTGACATTACTGCCATCCCTCCCCGTTATGTTCAGGCCACTATTGATCACGTTCTCGGCTCGTCTAACTATTGTGGATTTGTTGTGCATCGTTCTTCCAACACTATCACAGTGAACTTACCAACCTTAGCGGCCGCTGAGAAAATGTGCAGTGTGACGCAGGTCCCCCTGGACTCAAGCAAACATGTCCCCGTACAAGTCTATTATGCATCCGGGCCTGACACCCTCCGATGCATCGTCTACCACCTCGACAGCACTAGCCCTCCCCAGGAAGTGAGAACAAATATCCGTTGTTCTACACACACAGTACTCCATGCCCGGCCTATGGGGCGCCGGGGCACGTACCTCCTCACCCTTCAAGGCCCGTCCAATCTACCAGACTACATGACCTATTACGGCGCCATTGTCAAGCCGCAGCCCTTCCGTCCACGCCGTATCTTTTGCTACCACTGTCATAAAGAAGGGCATATGCAGACTACCTGCCCCAATCCTGCAGCAGTGGCCGATATGGACCAGACAGCAGGCCTTTGTGCCCTGTGCAAATTACCAGGCCACGACATTCGTTCTCCTAATTGTCCAAAGAAGAAGGCAAAGAAGTCGAACAAGCCGTCCGAGAGCACTGGCATCAGCACAAGCAATCGCTTCGCTGCTCTTGCGTGTGCTGAAGACGACTTCCCTGCACTTCCTACACCTGACTCCCCGACTATCAACGTGCCTGCTCAGCCACTTTCCTACGCACAAGCTGTTCACCGTCGAGGAAGGAAGCCCACATCAACACGTAAAGCCACGGACACTACAGATGAAGACACCGCTCTCGACAATGCCATCGCAGAGGCTCGTCGCCACTTAGAGGATCTCACTAAGCGTCGAGAACAGCGGCGCTCACAGCCATCTCGAAGAAACATAGCGAACGAGCTACCTCCTCACGACTCATCTCCAAACAGCACTGAGCCACATAACGGCGCCGAGGTCCCATCTAATGTGCACTCCCCGGCAGTGGAGAAAATAATGGCACTCATGCAGCAGTTGACCACCCTGATCGTTGAAGCTCTTCGGCCTCGCCATGGCTAGTGCATCATCTCTGGTGGTGCAATGGAACTGCCGTGGCTTTGCCAATAAGTCATCTGAAGTGAACATCCGCCTGCGTGACGGCAAACTCAAGGCCTGGGCCTTCCTTCTTCAAGAGCACAATTCCCTTCCTCGCCTCTCTGGTTTCTGCGCGTACCATTCTCCTTCCATCCCTGATCGCCGCTGCATCGCTTCCTCCCTCCATCCCGGTAAATCTGCAATTTATGTTCATCGTTCGGTTCCCCATACACCGATCGATCTTTCACGGTGGTGCAACACTCGCCAGGAGGTCGTTGGCCTTCTCGTAAAACCTGCACATACACCACTGATACTTGTATCTTTCTATGGTCGTCCGGGAACAGTGTCTCCCAACCTAGGTTGGATTCGTTTTCTCCGTAATAACTACTCGGGCACCCCTATTTTAGTTGGCGGAGATTTCAACGGCGCTCACACATCGTGGGGCTACCCTTTGGATTCCTCCCGGGGTGCTCACATTCATGGCACCTTTCTAGATCATTCATTTCAACTACTAAATCAACCGCAAACTTCAACGCGCCCTCGGGGTGGTCCGTATTCGCCTGATTTGTCTTGGTGGTTAGGGCCCGGCTACCCTCGTTGGAATGTTGAACCAGACACTTGGGGCAGTGATCACAGCCCTATTTTAATCTCCATCACAACTTCGCGTCTCCGGAAAATACGCCGCAGCGTGCGCTTTACATCATGGGATTCCGTACGCGCAGATAATAGGTTGTCTACGCTGAACCCATCTACTGTTCTGTCTACCCTCTCAGCTGTTTTGTCCACTCATACATTCGCCACTACTGTAAATGAGGATGATCCGAACCCGGACATGCATCTCCTTAATCTCTGGGCTCTTCGTCGCAGGGCGGATCATTATGCTTCTCGTAATCCCGACGACCCTTCAGCTCTTCCAGCTCTTCATCGGGCTACTGCACGTGCGCGGCGCTACTCAAAGCGACTTAGCAGACAACGCTGGGCTGCATGGTGTGCCCGCCTCTCCTCTACACAGGGTAATAGACATCTTTGGCGGGTATTTCACGCCATGGAACGCACTTCTCAAGTAGCTGATTATACCGAGAGCATTCGCTTGGCTCTGAATGTGGATGAAACTTCATTTGCACAACAAGCAGCCCGTCAGTTTTTCCCACATCATGACTGCCTCCCTACCCCTTCTCCCATATTATCGATTTCTGAGCCCCCTGATGAGGTTACTTCAGATTTTACCATGGCAGAATTGCTGGCCTCCATAGATCGCCTCAAAACAAGCACTGCTCCCGGGCATGACGGTGTACCTAACTCGTTGTTTCGCAACTTGGAAGGACCTGCTCTACATTCCCTCCTTGATACATTCAATGAGGTGTGGCATTCTGGAGTTATTCCTGCAGAGTGGAAACATTCAATCGTTGTCCCAATCCCCAAATCAGGTCAGCCGCCGGTTTCTCTTTCGGCCCTCCGCCCTATTTCACTTACGCCTACTATCTGCAAGCTTTATGAACACATTCTAGCAGCTCGCTTGTCGTGGTCGCTGGAATCGAATGATTGTTATCCAGAATCTCAAATTGGGTTCCGCCCTCACATTGGAACAGAAGACGGTCTGGCTGTTTTGGCTGCGGACGTACTAAACCATTCTCCCCATAGTCATCTTGTTCGCACGGTGATCGCGACTGACATCACAAAGGCATATGACAACGTCCTACACTCTTCTATTCTTGGCACCCTTCAAGATCTCGGTCTCCCGCATCGCTTTCTCCTTTCAATTCACTCATTTTTAACAAACAGAACCTTCAGTGTACGTATCCATGGGAAGCCTTTTGCTCACTTTACCTCCAACCGCGGTGTACCCCAGGGCTCCGTCCTCGCCCCCACATTATTTAATGTAACTTTTATACCTCTTGTCCGAGCCCTAGAGAAAATTCCTTCTGTGCGCGTCCTTGCGTACGCCGACGACATAACCTTGTGGTCCTGTAATCCAGATGCGTCTGTGCAACAGTCGGCGCTTCAGCAAGCGCTGGATGCCTTAACATCACGACTACCCCCTTTGGGTCTGACCCTCTCGTGTAATAAATCTTGTTTCATTCGCATTGGCAACAGAAGTGGCTTACGGAAAGCAGCACCTTTTACCTTTACGGTAGACAATTCTCCAATTCCTCAAGTTGAAAGTGTGCGTGTTCTAGGTCTTCTACTTCATGCATCTGGGACTGGGACTCCGTGGCTAAACGCGACCCGTAAATCGGCTCACGCTACTCTCGGTCTGATTCGACGCATAGCTATGCGCTCTGGCGGAGCGCGTTTTGATACTGCCCGTCAGCTCGTGCGCTCCATCCTTCAGCCGCGGATTGTGTACCAAGCGCAATTTCATCGCCTCACCCGACGACAGTGGGACTCCCTTGAATCAATCAATCGGGAGGCTATGCGCGCCATAACTTATCTTCCGCGTATCACACCCATACCCATTCTCCAAGAGTACGCTCAACTTAATACACTGAGTGAACTTATCGACCAGCGTGAGGCAAACAGAGCACGCAAGATGTCGCTTCAGCTTCATCGTTTACAGACTCTTCCCCCATGGTCATACTGTCAGCTCACAGACAATCGCCCCTCTGCTTCGACGCCGATATCAGCCGCCCATCTTCCTTCAGGGTGCATAATATACACCGATGCATCACACACAGCAGTGCAGGGAGTTACTGCAGTTTACAGTCCCTCACATCCTCATCTCAACTCCCGCGCTACATATAGCTCGGATACTTGCTCCCCCCTGGCCTTGGAGCTTCAGGCGATACACAATGCCATTGCATCCCTTCCACTCGTACCTACTTTCAATATTGTACACATTTACACCGACTCCCTTGCCGCCCTTAAACAGCTTAAGGCTGTCCGGCGCACATTCCAAGTTACACAATCCATTCACCAACTTTGCACAAAATACCCCTGTCCTGTGCGTATACACTGGATTCGCGGGCATGCCCAGGATCCGCATAATATTCATGTGGATGCAATGACACACCTTGACACATCCGATATCCCGCCACCTTCCCCTCTTCCCTCAGATCCGTTACTGTCCCATGTTTCCGAGAAACAGTCTTTGCGTCAGCGAACGCGCGCTCTAATTCCTCCGTGTTCGTACCCTCTCCCCCGGAGTCTCACTCGGGAGGAGGAGGTATCTGTGCGCCGGATTCGGGCAGGAGCGGCTCTGACTCCTTGTGTGCGTCATCGGTGGCGTGACAAACGTTACGAAGTGACAGACAAGTGTCCCCATTGTGGTGCTGCGCCCGACCTGTGTGATTAAAAACACTTGCTGTGGACTTGCCCGGCTACAGCTTCCGTGAGACGACGTTTATTAAGAAAGGTTGGCCTGCGATGGGACGATGCAGACGACTATACCAAGTGGACTCTAGATAATCGCTATATCACGAACTTGTGCCGCTTTTTAAGCGAGGTTTGTTTGCACTCCTTTTTATAACTCTCTTTCCTTTTTCATTATGCCTGATGGCAAACAGCTCGAATAAAAAAAAAAAAAACAAGCGCTGCGTATTGGTTTCTGCGACGAGCTAACTGTATGCGGCTCTCCAGATCGGTATGGGCACACCATATAGAGCATCCTGGTCTGAAACCAATCTGGCAAGGCTTCAACAACCCAGTCTCTGAAATAACAGACATCAGTAAAAATGGCATCCGTAATCTCCTTCTTCTTCTTCGTCATCTGCTTCACCTTTGCAACCGACACCAGAGTGGGTACGTGCCATTCTGTCATAGGCTATAACAACAACATCAACCGACACGTCAAAACGGTAACGTCACAACATGGAAGCCCTACAAAGGCAGATTATTTGCGCGCTTGTACGAAAAAAAGAAATGCGGAGCAGAACGGGGCATCAAACTGGAAGCTGTTTGGCATGGCACCCGCAACAGTTTCCACCTTAAAGAGCCACTAACCACCCTCTAGTAGAAAGTATTTTCTATCTCTCTGATTGCGAGTCATCATCCCCGAAATGCGCGGCGGCAAACAGTTCTTGGAAATACTCGTTAATAGCGTAGCTACAGCCATCGCAATCAAGCTACTTCTCCATGATCTTCTCCTTCTGTTCCCTCTTGAAGAAGAACTAGGCCTGCGCCTTACTCGAAGACCGCGCCGCCACCATAGGGGATGTCCGCTGTAACGCCAACACCTTGACGGGCCTATAGGTCGCTTCTTTTTGGCGGAGTGTGGCTCTTTCTTCTGCTGCCCTCTGCGGGGATCACTGCAGGGAGACTTGGGAGGTTGGGGGCGAAGGGGGGGGGGGGGGGGATTGGGGAAGTAAGCGAACGAATGCACAGCGCGTACCAAGCACACCGCACGCGCGAACGTACAGGACGTCAGGATGCCGTCTCACGAGTCGACCGGCAGGTAATCCAGGAACATCTCAGGCGTCAGTACTCTCTCCGATACTGTTCAGTGTCGTTACTGTCGCTCCTCGACCGCGCCCACCAACCTCGTCATGCACTGTACGCGGACGATGTGACAATTTCGGCCACGAAGGGATCCGATGGCAGCGTGCAGTTCAGAACGTCGCATCTCTCCTTCGTCCGCAAATAGCGCCGATTGAATTGAAATGTCTCTATATCGACTATTTCGGCTATTTGGACGAGTTACATGCACTGGAGAGGTTCCTTTCTTGCAAGCTTCTCAAAAGTGCATGTATTTTGGCGTGAAGTAGACAAAATTTGTTAGGTCACGCAACGGGGGGTAACCGTGTTTTCGAAATTCTAAAAACTGATACGGATATTACTTACGCTATACTTCACGCCTCTCACTAATTAAGGGGCCTAAAGGTAATAGTTAAAAAGTTAACTATTCAATATTAGTTCATCAGCCTGGTGGTTAGCTCATCTTAGCTGTATGCTGATGTATTACACTGCTGGCAATGCTGTGCCTAAAAAAGCGCTTTTCCAATTAAAAAAAGTTCTTTTTTTTTAATTGTGTAAAGTCTAGAAGCCACATTAACGAGCCTGTGGAGCGTTGATTTGACGTGCAGGCTATATATGGAAGCAGTGTGGCTTTGTGGGCTTGCTGGTTCATAGTGTTCAAAAACACTGTAGCGCAGCAGAAGACGAAAACACAGCGAGCAGAAAAGAACACAATGGGCGCTAACTACCAACAAGTTTTATTCTTCACGAGCAGCCTATTTGTAAGCCAGAAAAAAAAGACGTAATCATTTCGACAACATGTCGATTACTTAGAAAATGCAAGTTTTTTATCGCCGAGGAAAAGGGACCGTGTGTTTAAATACGTGCGACCTGGACTAGTTATCTTTTCAGCTTCGATGATCTCAAGCGTTATCATTTCACAGCTCTTTCCTAAAACAACACATTTTTCAAAAAGAGGTGTAAGGGATCGGTAGCGTTCGCGGGGGTTATTGGAACGCGGCTGGGGGCACTCAAAGCGGAGCGTCTCCTTTCTTGGAACGCGGCCGCTCGCGAACGCACCGGCAAGTACGGGTGTCCCCCCACCCGCGGTACCGATTCGCACACGTGCTGGCACGGATGTGTATTTGTGTTTGTTTTATTTTTATTTTGTGGTGGAGGGAATGTTCTCTGCACGTACTGGCACGACCGTGCGTTCGTGTTTGTGGAAAGGGCGTTTTGCCCTACGAAAGCTGGAGGGCTGGCCATGCTCTCGGTAAACCAATCATGTGAGGAGTGTAACATGATTGGTTGCTACGAAATGTGGGCCGGGCCTTTAGGTCTTTAAAACCGGACCCCGGAGCCGGAAGCGGGGTTCTGCGCTAAGGTGAGATGGTACGCATCTTCGGCCACGCCGAGTAGGGGCCTCCCCTAGTATTAGCCAGTTCCACCATTTTGTTGTTTGGTTTGTCCTTTTGCCGTTTAATTTGTCTCGAGTGTCTAAACTTGTATATGCAATGTAAATAGCTGTATATAAATCTTCAAGTATTCGCCTTACCCCTGCGTCTCAACTGAACACAAGACCGTCTCTGACGGGGCACCCCTGGTGCGAAGAGCTTCAGTCTTCCAGTTGGAACCAACCGTCTCCGACGGGGCACCCCTGGTGCAAGGAGAGTAGAAGAACCTGAAATTTACTGGCGCAGTCGACGAGGATCCTGCGACCATCGGAAGATGGCGCAGGAAGAAGATTGAAAGCAGGGAGAAAGTCGACGGTCAGGCAACAGCAGCGTTCGAGAAAGGACCTGCGGAGAGACGGCGGCAAGGACGCAAGGACCACGGCAGTAGTCCAGCGACGCGGGACTGCGTCCGGTCAAGGAAGGCAGCGCGTCGAGAACTCGACGGTCACCGGTGGGTCGCAGCAAGTGACGACATTGTGCACAGGACCAGCGGCGTGCGACAGCTCACCGCAGCGTCCGGAGAAAGTGGCGGTGGACTGCGACGCCAAGGAGCTGGCAATGCGGTTCGGCGCATCGAAACCGTGAGTTTCCTTGGTCGCATTGCTCACGTCCCTGTGCGTGTGTTCGAGCCGGTAGGACAGTTGAGGGGTACATACGGCGGTATGTAGGGTTATCCATGCCGGTCCTCACTCGATGTGAGGTATCGAGTGGAATTGGCGAAGGCGCGCTTAGCTTGCTATCAGTCTGAGCTTGCAAAAGTGAATGGAGGAAAGGCGCCGCAATTCGAGGAAAAACCTCCGGATTTGCAGGCGTTAGAAGCAAGGCGCCAGCAGCTAGAGATCGAGCTGGCTAAGCTCAAAGAGTCTAGGAGAGCTAGCCAACTAGCCAGGGAGAACTGCTCCGAATCCCGAGCAGAGAGGCCGCCAATGCTGGAAGGCAAAGGCATATGCCTGTCAAGCACAGGTGAGGAAAACAGCCAGGCAGAAGTAAAAAGTGAGCCCGATTTCTGCGAAGCTGGAGTCGCAGTTCAAGAAAGCAGCCTGATGGAACGCAGCGTCGCGGTGTTAGAGGCGGTGAACGCGCACCCCGACGATCCAGCTGCACAGGTTAGCTCTACCCCAGATAAGACCAGGGACGAGGGCGCGAGTTCCGGAATAAAAACTCGGTCTCAGGCAAGTTGCGAAAAAGAGCAGTTGGTCCAGCGTGAAACGACCAGTGAAGACAGACGCCAGATCGGCGAGCTAGTGAAAGAAGGAAGTCAAGCGTTGCCGCAGCGGCACACTGTGTCAGGCATAGGGCATAAAGTGTCCCGTAGCGCTATTGACGCCAGGAAACTTCCATCCGAGGCAAATAACGAA
Source organism: Amblyomma mixtum (assembly GCF_055824585.1). NCBI lineage: Eukaryota > Metazoa > Arthropoda > Arachnida > Ixodida > Ixodidae > Amblyomma > Amblyomma mixtum. The sequence goes on along the minus strand of NC_143013.1, from coordinate 29,790,831 downwards.
GGTTGGCCTGATGTGCCGACTGGACCGAGCGCCGCGCAGTTGTTGAACGCACCCGGCGGGTGTCCCACTAGGTCCTTCGAGGACAATGAAATGTGTGGCGAGTTCCCACAAAACAAATTCGGATCAAGCGACTGCGAGGGAGCTCATGCAGCCTCAGACTATGCCACGAAGCCGGCAAGCGCCGATCAAGCGCGGAGCGGCAATTTCAAGGTTTGCCCGTGCAGTAAAGGTACAAATGGCTCCAAGCGAGGCAGAGTAACAGGAGGCAGGTGCGCGGCTTTCACGGTGGAAGTCGGCGTGGGGAACAGTACGTCCCGTGCTGCAGAACGCCAAATCACGTGTGGCAAAAGTGGCCGCACTGATATGATTAGGCTGGACAGGGACTATGTTCCTCACGCAGTACGCGTTTCGAACCGGCGCGCCGGAGAAACCTTGCCCTCAAGTGCGTCGCGTGCTGAAGTATTTGAACTTATCGAGGATCAGGATGTTGTTTTCGATCCTGGAGGGCAGCAATTTTTGAATTCTTGCCCCGCTGTGGCACCGGCCTAATGAGCATAGTAGCCATTGGGCGTTGATCGTGTCGGTTGAGACGCGTGGTGGCTCGAACTCACACAGGGACGCTCGGTGCGACCAAGGACGCTCACGTGGCCGCTAACGGACCCCATATCAGTGCTACTGAACGCTCCAGTTGCGAGTGTGTGTGTGTGTGCGTGCGCTCGTTCGCGAGCAGGACGAGGGTGTGTTCTTGGAGTTGGCGAACTGGGTGCAACGCACCAACTTGGACGCTGTGTTACGGCGCACGGCAGGCATGCCACTGTGTGTATTTTAGTGTGCAATTTGCCTATGTTTTCTTGGTGCCTTAAGCATTTTCCTTAATGTTGTGTTGTTGCCCATGTGCATTTTTTGTTTTTGGTTTTCTTCGTGGTGTAGCTGCGGCATGTCACCCACAGGGTGGTTTTGTGACCCGTACCGATCCCTTTGTTATAATTCTAAAATTGGCATTTGAGCCCTTTCTAGAATCTTGGGAAGGGCGTGTAAGGGATCGGTAGCGTTCGCGGGGGTCATTGGAACGCGGCTGGGGGCACTCAAAGCGGAGCGTCTCCTTTCTTGGAACGCGGCCCCTCGTGAACGCACCGGCAAGTACGGGTGTCCCCCCACCCGCGGAACCGATTCTCACACGTGCTGGCACGGATGTGTATTTGTGTTTGTTTTATTTTTATTTTGTGGTGGAGGGAATGTTCTCTGCACGTAGTGGCACGACCGTGCGTTTGTGTTTGTGGAAAGGGCGTTTTGCCCTACGGAAGCCGGAGGGCTGGCCATGCTCTCGGTAAACCAATCATGTGAGGAGTGTAACATGATTGGTTGCTACGAAATGTGGGCCGGGCCTTTAGGTCTTTAAAACCGGACCCCGGAGCCGGAAGCGGGGTTCTGCGCTAAGGTGAGATGCTACGCATCTTCGGCCACGCCGAGTAGGGGCCTCCCCTAGTATTAGCCAGTTCCACCATTTTGTTGTTTGGTTTGTCCTTTTGCCGTTTAATTTGTCTCGAGTGTCTAAACTTGTATATGCAATGTAAATAGCTGTATATAAATCTTCAAGTATTCGCCTTAACCCCTGCGTCTCAACTGAACACAAGACCGTCTCTGACGGGGCACCCCTGGTGCGAAGAGCTTCAGTCTTCCAGTTGGAACCAACCGTCTCCGACGGGGCACCCCTGGTGCACGGAGAGTAGAAGAACCTGTGAAAATTTACTAGAGGGTTTCAATTTTTTTAGTCGGAGAGAATTTGGTCGCCTATTGTTCCTCCTCGCACGTATATCGCGTTGGCAGCATCTTCCATGAGGCGCTGATTTAAGCATCTTCCAGTCTCAACCTGGCGTCTTAACTTTTTGAATTTTCGTTTTCAGCCCTATTTTGTGTTGTTTATTTGTCAAGTTTTCTTTAATGACCCTTCTCCCCCCCCCCCTATGTAATGCCGGCATGGGCGTTTAGGGTATTGAAATAAATAAACAAATAATTTGGCAGGAAAAGCAACACAAGACCAGGGGCAAGCAAGACGCTCAGAAAATAAGATTCAATTCTTTCCATCTTTCCAAAACAGTGATCAAACAGTTCTCTTCTAAATGGATTTTCTCCATTCCTTGAAAGGCAGCTAAAATTTATCAGACAGTTGCTCACGATGGGCTGGCCCGTGCAATGGAGCCAGCCCGTGCAATGGAAGAAGAAGATGGAATCTGCCAGCCCGGTCGGGGTAGCCAGTCCTTCCGCTCCTACCGACCTCGCCGCTCCTCTCCCGTCGCGTTTTCAAGGAAAAAAACTGTCTACGATTGGAATTGTCGTAGGCGGGCTCTGGATACTCGTGGTTGCCTTCGCCCTCGTCTGGATGGTCTTCCAGCAGTTTTCTCGACCGGGCAGAGAAAACACCACCCACGACCCCTTGTGCTGCCCTCACGAGGCGGCCCAGCTGTTCGCCGTCATCGACAACACCGTTTCGCCCTGCAGAGATTTCTTCGCGTACGTCTGCAAGGAGGCCATCGCGCAAGGCTACGTGCAGCAGGGCGTCGCCAAGGACATCCTGGTGAGCCGCAGTGATACACGTGTCACTTACGTACAGTCGGGGACAAAAGTCTCTGGACCACTTGTTCCTCAAACGAAGCCGATAGCTCTATTATTATCAGGCGACTGAAGACCACGCTTGTGGAGATGAAAGAACAAAATTTTGACTTTCACCTAATAGCACTCATGATGTAACAAATGCGCAAAACGATTACGAGGGACGGAAAGGAAACGAAACGAAAGGAAACTCGTGTTCCTTTTCCACTTGTGTAACATCATGAACGTTATCCAACTTGCCCAACTTTCGGCTTGGCTAATAGCAGAGCTATCGGCTTCGTTTGTGGAACACATGGTCCAGAGACTTCTGTCCCCGACTGTACACACATACAGCCTTGGTGAAATGCTTCGCTCCGGCAGAGTTTGCTTTTGAACACTTCAGGGGTCCATTTAGGGCATTGTTCTGGAGGAATTAGGTAGAGCTCGTATGAAATTCGGAAGTGGTCCGCTGAATTGTTCACCACCGTTGCTTGAAGTCTTTTGACCAATATTTGATGTCCGCTTGGTTACACAGCGTCAGTGTAAAAAAAGAAATCGAGGGCACACTTAAGCTTCGCCTCAACGATATGACGCGGTAATATTAATGAGTCAGTGTCCGTATATGCGGAATTTTTCATTCTAAACTTTTCATTAATACGTACGTGGGAGTTTTCATACCATTTCTTGTGCAATGGTGCAGCGGTTAAGGGGTGCACCACTGTCCTGTGATGGCAGGTGCTGCCACCTGTGGGTTTTGTGCCCCACACGTTGCTCTTCCCGAGCAGCCTCTCGCTATCAATCATCAATTTAACTGCCACCTGCTAGGGTTGCTGCTTGCGCACAATCCGGCGGTTAGATTGTAACATCGCTACAACTTGCATGACCTAGATTAGCCCACCTAGGTGCCTTCTGTGAAGGTGACTGCCCGGGCGACCCTGCTTCACCCTATTTATCGCTCACAACGCCGACGATGACGACGCCGACGACTCCGGATTTCCTATGCAACTGGAGCCAATCCTATTCAACTCTTGGTTCTATTCTGATTCTGATCGCTTCGTTCATTACTATTTGCTGCGTCAGCCTTAGTCGTTTTCGTAGTCCGGTGTCTCCCTCCTCTCCCCTACAAGTGGAGAGGGACAGCGAGGCGGCGAGGGAAAAGAGGACTGTTGGCAGGTGCCAGCTCTGGCAGGTGTGACGACGACGGTCGCCGGGTTCTCTCTCCAACCAGACTTCGATGCTATCGCATAATAACGCCTGAATACTGACTACTGATATATTAATGCGATTAGTCGAGAGATGTAGCGTCATAACTCGCCCATCGGATTGTGCGCAAGCTACCCACCAAATCTAAAATAAATGCAGTTGCCACCTGCCCACCATGGCGCTGCTAATGAGCCGTACGGGAGCACGGCAAGATCAAACCGAGGTCTCCCAAGCCCCACCGGCGGCATTGTTTGAAGCAGCCACCTGCCGGGTCCAGCGGCGCAACGCTCAACTACCACATCACTGTGTGTTTTATAGCACAATGTTTTCCGGCTATCTGTGAATGTGATTGAAAGGGTCGTGACGTCATGAACACCACGTGACCACCAGTAGACCAATCATGGGCTCTGCCAAATTTGAAAATTTGAGGACCCAAAAATATGGAAGTTGGCCCAGCCCCTACAGTTAAAAAGGACCCTCAAAAATTTTGGAAGTAGGCCCACACTAGAAAAAGTAATAATGTTAATTAGTGGGGACAGGTGGCTGGGTTATGTCGATTACTAGGTCTGATTAGCATTAAGAAACAGATTCACACAGCGCAAACGGAACGAGGACAACAAGCAACTCGAAACACAGGATGGGTGCTGTCCTGTGTTTTGTGACTAGTATAATCCCATATGATAATCCAACAGAAGGTACACGAACATTCTACAAGGTGATGACTCACGCATACCATATAAACGCATTGGAACCGTCTCAAACGGGAGTTCTTGCGTGAAAATCTCAAGAGCTATAGGACCTCATTGTAGACACCCTAGCCTCTTCATAACTCCGAGTTGAACCTCAGGGTCCGAGCTGAGCAGCCCGGCCTCCCACTGCGATAGCTTACCTCCTCCTCCTCCTCCTAGACGCCATAGCAAACAGCCTAAATGCTACAGTATTTCCTTTTTACGAATGTGGTCAAGAAGCCCCCAAGTTTTATAACTTGTCTCGCTTGTCTGAAGACATTGACCCATAGACGACAGCAGCCTCTCATTAATAACAAAAAATGAGACAAACAACTCAACTTATTATTACGAATGCGCTACGGCCGTGAAAGGCGGTCACGTTCAACGATTTCGATGGTACTATTTGTTTGTACTGCATGAAGTTGCCTTCGCGTGTTTTTGCCTATCACCCAAGCTTTCGGCTTTCACGAAATTCGGTATTACCAAGAGTTCCTTCTTATCTACATAGTGGTGGTGCTGGTGAAAACTTTTCAATTTCTGTACAGCCGCATCCGAGTTAAGCAGCAAGTATTCCCATTGCTCACAACTGAGAGTATTCTCTTGGCACTGGCTTTTTATCACGAGCAGTATATAAGAGTTGCATATTGGGAATTTATCTGCATGACAATTTCTTTCTGCACAGTTAGCAGGCTAGCTGATGACAGTGTTTGTCCTACTCCTAATGCAATGCCTGCGGAAAGCAGGTCATATCACAAAACCGCTATTTGAGGTCGCTCTAAAAAATATGGGAAATTCGAAGCTCTTCCCCAGCAGGTAGAAACAGCAATGTCTTGGCATCATTATTCCCGCCTATTGTCGATTTTTAAATTTTCAAAACTTTCATAGTTAAAGTGGTTTGCTTGTCTTACTCGTGATAGCACAAACACTGCAGTTCACAATTTAGCCCTAGATATCAACTTGTAAAGGTGCGCGTTTCTCTGTATTCAATGTTCTTATCTGCGAACATTACAGAAAGCTATATTATCTTTTAGTAACGTGAATCCAACGCTTCACGTCTTCACAGACAAACTAGGTGTCATGTCTGAGGTTTGAGAACTTATCAATTTTCTTTCCGTTTCTCTTTCTTCACTGCTAGAGCACGATCAGCGGAAACATCATCAGAGGCACCGATTTTTACGACTCGACAGCTGCTGCCGCCCTTCACTGGCTTTACACGTCCTGCATGAGGGAGCTCTGGCAGCCAGAACTCCGCGCAAAAGACACCACCGAAGCCGTTTTAGCAATCCGCAACACCAGATACCCGATGAGCCCCGCCGACATGCTCCGATACGCCCTAAATGCGCAATTTCGATACAGACTCAACTTTTTCTTTCTTTTCGAGTACGACCCGGGCGAACAGATCGTTCTCGATAATAGCTACATGTCCATCAATCCACTCCTGCTCCAATGCGGGGGCGTTTGCTCAAGCATTGTTCTGTCACTCGTAAATGCTCACCTAAGAACCAACTATACCATCGCGCAGATTATCGAGTGGGAGGCCCAGTTTGTGTCGGCTTCCACTTTCACCGGTCCAGGTGATGCTACTTTAGAAGAGCTCGGAGACGCCTTCGGTGGCCTGAACACTTCGCTCCTTAAAACCGTTCTTAACGAGTGCTCCGTCGACTATGACCACGAGGATATCATTGTCGCCTCCAAGGAGGTCTTTCTCTCGGATATACGGCGCATGTGGGACACCTCGAATCAGCCATTGTCCTTAGTTTACATGCTGACGGTCGTCGCGCTAGGTGCCAACGTCGGGCTTCAGGCAGGCAGCGATCTCAACTCTCCCACGACACACAGCTGGACTGTGTGCAATGCCCATGCGTTCAATTACCAGGAACTGTGGCGCGCCACGTACGTCGCTGCCCTTACAAGTACGGCCAAGAACGCGCAACTGCGAATGGTCTTTGAGGCCACTCGACGGGCCCTGGCCAACTACGAACCACTTCGCTATCTAATGGCGGCAGGCAACAGCACGCAAGAGTTCTTGAAATTTGTCGGCAACATGTCGCTCCTGCTTCCAGTCGACCTCATCATTCACGACGTTGTCGTACCCAACATGTCCGCTCACGGTTTCGTCCGCAACCACCTCCGAGCTCTGAACTTCGAGTACGAAGTGACTGTGACAAAATGGCGACGAGGCGTGCCTTTGATCCGAGATGACATGGAAGGAGGGTGGGATGAACTGCTCTTTGTGAACGACACCAGCATTTACGTTCCTGCGCCTGCGTTCGGCCTTCTCAGCGATAACACCACCGACCCGCTGCTCGCCGACGCCCCCGTCATCGCCACCCGCATGGCAACCTTGATGTCGTACAAGGTTGCCTATAGAAGAACGTGGTCGGAGGAAACGCGGAATGCCATCTTTCTTTACAGGTAATATAAGCTACAGTCTACGTGACATTAACTATATTACTCTAGATGTATTAGCAATAATTTAATTGATTTCGTGCTAATTTCTGATGCAGTGAATTACTTCAATTCAGTAGTATTGTAGCGAATGTAAGTGATTCCTTTCGTAATTAGTGTCATTAAAATGTACCACTACTCTTTATTTCGGCAAAATTTTGTTCCCTCGTACGGGTGTAAGGCATCTCGAAAGGAAGGCTGGTACAACGTAAAAGATCAGCAGAAACGGTCTGCCCTCTGCCACTGGAGAGAACACTTCCCAAACGTACGCGCGTAGAGCCTTAGTGTCAAACGCTGCGACTCATCGAAAAGGGGCGTGCATCTACATGCTAATGGTGCTGGTTCGCTCCCCTCTCTAACCGACAGATTGAAGTGAATCCTTGAGCAAAAGAGGTTGGGGAGTTTAAAGAATGCCAGGAAAAATTGAGGGAACCTGCTAGAGCAACCCATGAAGAAAAAATCTCTGCCTCTCCCGTAACCGAGAGTAGACTAAGTATGAAATGTTTACGGGCATAACACATTGGTTGTAGATGGTACTAGTCAAAATCTTGAAATGGGTCTAGTGTTCAACATACCACACTCTTCTTGTTGAGCCGAAGCGATCGCCTGCAATAGTGCGGGATTAGGTAGGCAGCCGCGAACCGTGGTGGCCTTGTCTCTTTCGGGAGCGGCCGCATAATCACGGCGTTGTCGGCATGGGCGAGCAGTCTTCTGCTGTGGAGTATCACTCGTAAAGCGATCGCTTTCCGCAAGACGCTTCCTACCTCTCCTTTCATCAGGCTCCATTGCTCGGCTTAAGCAGCTGTGGCGGTGGCGGCATTGAAATGCAGGACGATGCAGAAGCGTACGCGGACACGACGAGACGCAGTCCTGGCAACAATGCATATGCAGCGCGTTCGAATACTCCGCGAGCGTGTATACATCTGCCTGACAAAAGGGGAAACGTCATGAGCTGAAGGCCCAGCGGCCGGTGTTTTACATGCGTGAGTGTGGGACCGCAGCGCCATCCTTGGGGACGGCGTGGAAGCAGTTTTTCTGCCCAAAGCCCTTCTCGCCCTGGAGCTCCCCTCTTGCTCTAAGCAGCAAAGCGGCCCCCTCTCTTAGAGAGTCTCGTTAAATCTCGTACGGCGCTCGGATGCTCGCGTTTCAGTGCCCGGATGTTGGCTCTTGGTCTCGGGGTGGCGTGACCACACTGCCGACAACGGGAGCTAAAAGCATTTCATGCTTAAAAACTATGGGAGCACTTTGCCAATCTAAAGTAAAGCAAGGCGAAAGCCTTTGGCCTTGCTGACTGCGATCATAGCGTGCGTATGTACGGCGACACACTGGGACGGATATTGCGCGCAACCGACTCGCACGACAGCTGCGAAGAGTCTCACACTAGGGAGGTGCGCGCGCGCAGCAGGGGCCACCAGCGCGCGCGCAGTTACTATATGACGGCCTCGGGTGTGACGTCACCCTCTCCCGTCGCTAAATCAACGTCCGCGTTATAGAGACGCATTTGGTTCTTTTCTTTGTTTTTTTCGCTATAATTGGCTGTAATTAACTAACCAATTTACCGTCATAAAACTTGGCATCGGGGTTACATTCTGTCGTCTGTATCAGATGCTACCATTCGTTTTCTCCAATACTGATTAGTTGCCGCGTTATTCGCAGTGATAAGCTAAGTATACCTAAGCAGAGCTAAGTAGAGCTAAGCTTTAAAAGGAGTATTCATCGAAAACCTAACAAACGGTTTTTATGTGTTCCAAGTGCAAGTTATGTACAAACTATAGCAGCTTCCCATTAAGATCCCGTGAGTCGTGGCTTTAGAAAAAAAGAATGTCAAAATATTACGCGAACTCATGCTATACCACCGCGCCCGAACTAACTGATTCCAGAGCATATTTCACGAACGCAGAGTGAACACAGAGCTGAACTCAACCCTGCATCGTAATTTCCCCTGATATTCACACGCAGCGGTTGCATGAGGAGGTCGACATCTGGACGCGCTGACCACGAATCAGGAGGTGTGCTCGTGTCAACGATGGGTCTGCACATCGCCGCGGCCGCTGTGGGGGCGCTGTCCACTTTCTCTTCCGGCGCCCCAGTGACGGCTGACTGGCTGGACCTCAAGCCCGCCTGGGGTCTCTACCGAATGTCCAAGGCACAGTTCTTCTACGGCCGCTATGCCTACTTTCAGTGCAGCGCCGACAAGGACTCCAGGCGCCTGGTGAACGAGCCCCTCAGGCTCAGCCCCGACTTCGGGCTGGCCTTCCGATGCCCGGTAGATGCTTACGCACTGAGCACCTTCACGTGTGCCAACGTTACGCAGGAATCGATGGATGTTTGATGCGATTCATTGTATATTCCTTCCACCTTCTTTTCTTTCGCGCTGATTTTACGCTCATTTATTGGTAATCCTCAAAAATATCTCCCTGGATACCTCCGCACTGGGTGAGATCTCCCTTTTTTTTCTCTCACTCTGTGTCACTCCAAACGCTTCTGTTGTTTGGTCAAAACAAATTTATGGTTACTTACCACACGAGCAGCTTTCAAGATGGCAAGACTTGTGAACTGCATGTTTTCAGTGGTGCTGCTTGCATACAGAATTCGGTTTCTGAGATCTTCGCTATCGATATTTTGCAATGCTGTGTCGTGCCCTTGAGTGCGTATTTTAAGTGTAATCATTCAACGCATCGCGGGTTGCTCAATTGTGGCATCTGTGCTGTTCATGGTTGTGCAACCATCTAGTATTGCTACCATTAAGTAGCTCTCTCCATTCTAGACGACACGTTCTCGCCGATAACTGACTTCCTAGAGGCAGTCTCGAACTCTGCCATTTGCGAAGTGTTCTTTATCACCGTGTACCTGAATGTTCCTCCAGCTGCATATATTAGTCTTTACGTGTCAAAGGCGTTAGAAAATCTCCGCCGTGCGCTAATTTGAACAGTGTCTGCTATAACGCTTCCTGGCCGCATATTGTCCTCTGATAATGCCGATATATATGTATGTCCTGTTTTGTTTTGAGCAGTATAGCATGTGTGCTAAAACGTGTTAGCTGTTCAAGCGCTGTTTGTTTTCTGCGCCTTGCTAAGTGCGAAGAGAGACCACCCTAGCCTATTAAAAGCGGACAATAGGCATGATTATTGTGATCGCGCAACGCTTGGTGATGCAGACTGCCTGCTTTATGAAACCCGGTATCGCAGTGAAGTGCTTTATTTCACCATTTTGTAAACAAACGGTATACTTGACAGTGTAAAAAACTTACCGATGAGGTTTTAATATTTTATTTGGCCACAGAGGGTTGTTTCCTCTCTGCCTCTAAGGACTGCACATTATTAATTCTTTACCTAAACCGAGTTGTACGTTAGCGTCATCAGTGTGTGAAAGAACATATCTTCGTTGAACTGGCGGTTTGGTCATATTTCTTCACAAGTGCGCGAAGTTTGATACTTCGAAACATCTAATGACCATGCTTGTAGTTTAACCTTCAAAGTAGTGCGCATCATGTAAATGAGGGCTACAGCGTATTAAATGCGAGCAATTGCGGCATTACTACTACAGATATTCTATTTCGGTTCATGTCGTAAACAGGACCACAACAGGATTTTCTCGCATTAAAGAAAAAAAAACGCCGGCAAAAATCGTTCAGTAAACAACTGAACCGAATGGAGCAAGAACTAGTCACACGAAGGCCAGACTCAGTTTTGATTGTTTCGTACATTTTAATTAATGAATTTAATAAACCGAAGTGACAAATATGTAGTTAGGAACGGCGTAGTTCATGGCTGCGAATTAATTTAGACCACCTGGGCTTCTTTAAGCTACGTTGACAGCGACACAACACGGGCTGTCTGTAGCTGTTCGTAGTTCGCCTCTATCGAAACAGCGCCGCCGCGGCCGGCGTCGAACACGTGACCTTGGCATAAGCCGTACGCCAAAGCCACTGGGCCTCTGCGGAGGATAGACTCAGTCTTCAGATTGCCTCAAAAATTTGATATATTTCAAGCACCATTAAACCAAAGAACGAAATGCATCGTATTTAATTGTTGGCTATCGCTGTGAGCGCTGCTCCGATTTTCAAACACATCCCATCATCTGTACACATTGTAAAAAGTATTTTTCTTTTCGCAATAAAGCTCAAACCGAAACTATATTCCTGACGCCAGGGAGCCACCGGTAATTTGTGCTTCTTTTTTGTTTTATTCACGCCTTCAGTCTGTGCCTGCTTCTGGGGTTCCCGAGAATTGTTCTTTCCATCAAATTTTACGAGCTATATTGTGGTGAGCAGCAGTGTTTTTCGTGTGATGCAGACTGCCTGCTTTATGAAACCTGGTATCGCACTGAAGTGCTTTGCATAGGTTATGCAGAAATGCACAGGCTATGCAGAAATGCATAGGTTCGTTCACTGTTAAACTGCCTTATCTGACCCATCGGGATAGAAGCAGCCTCTGGCATGAGTCCAGTGCTGCTTCAAACGTCGCGCTTAGTGGCTAGCTTTCAACGCTGAAAGGGACTGGCGGCAGCTGTTTTGCTTGTTTTGCGCGAGGAGATGCCCAGCGCGAAGTTCGGGTGGTTGACACCTCAAAACGGTCTCCTGCGTTCAACTTACGGTGACGGAATCGCGCGTACCAAGTCCTCGCAATGAGAGCCCGACAAAATGCCAGAGAGTTGCAGGCGTTAATTCTTGCACTGTTCGCCGGGCGATTGAAAAGCGACCACGCGGATTAACAGACCGAAACTCTCAGAGTTGGATGCCGAAATTCAAAAATTCAGGGGGAGCACTTAATTCACCTTACGTGCAGCAAGGCGCAAGCCTTTGTGCTTTCCTGCTGAGCTATCTGGGACGCTTCTGATTCTTCATTGTGTGCATTTGTTTGGGGTTATGCTCGTCATAACCGATTTAGAGTCACGACGTACTACATTTTCCTTATATCCGAAGTGTTCACTACAACCGACTTCCAGTTGCGAAATACTACATCTTCGTTGTATCCAGTGTGTTCGTTATAACGTATTTACAGTTACGACATACCACACCAGTGTACAGTCAATTCATTAGCCATCTTCGCTACATTCGATACAAATTTTTCTTTAGATCCGATTATCAACTTTTTTTTGACGCCAACTTATACAGCGCAAGAAGACAAATCGTTTGGCACCGCTTGCAATGTCTTACAGCAGTTAATTTGACCGTAACGGACGTTTTAAGTTTCAAGAAGCCAAGATGTGGGGAACCAAAGGTCGTCGGTTTGAACCCCTTTTATGAGCTACGCCTTGAGTCGACTAGCATTCTTATGCTCCGTAACGCTCTGAATCATTAGATATAACTCCGAAAATTCTTCGCCAATTAGGCGGTCCACAATCTGTGCACCAATGGTGCCACCCACTCGTCCCACTTGAATGACCGTGTGCTTCATTCTAACGCGACCTTGACTAATGACGTTACAAGAGCTGAGGCTCTAAAACATTCAAGCGTACTCGAATGCTCGAGTAAGCGCTCCGCGCTGCTACAACACTGCACAGAACTCCATCAGTACCCCGCACTCCGAACCTCGCATCCTCCGCACTGCGAAAAAAGCCACGGTACCCGTCATGTGCCGAACGTGATCTAGTGAATACGGCTATTATGTTTTGGTCACCCTTACATAGCCTATACGGAACGCTGGCGGAGAAATTCTTTGAAAAGAGACATTTGAATGGCTTGTGGGCAGCAATTAGACCCTCCGCTTATTTCTGGTGTTGCAGCGCGGCTTTCAGGAAATAGGGCCGAGGAATCCATCCATTGGCCATAGTAAAAAGCAATCCGATTCGGAATTCCAACTCCTGTGTACAGACGCGATGACCCGCAAACATGCATGTGACATATTTTGACCGTCCATGACAAGTCGTGGGCACGCGGCTGGTGCACAAGCATTCCTTCGGCTGTGCTCCGGCAGAAGGAGGCCTCATCTCAAAGATTAGGTTCTCAGTACGGCATCCTTGTACCTTGTTTTGCAATTTGGTTCCCTCTCCAGTTGATTTACATTTTCTTTCTAGTTTCCCGCCTTTCAGTCAGTGCTCCGTTTCTATGGCTTTCTGTAACGTCTAAGTGCGGTTTTCAGACTTCGTTGAAAAAAAAAAAAACGGAAACGTTTTCGGCATATCATACAGTCTACAGCCGCCTGATTCAAACTCACTTTTGCGAGCTGTTTCTATAGCTTTCCTCGAATATCCGTGTACATGGAGGTTGGTAACTATAAACAACCCTTTCCAACATTTCATCTCTGTAAAAACAGATTCCGTGGCCCTTTCTGGCGAACCTTCATGTTTGTCCGGCGGAAGAAAGCGTATTTTTTACCCACTAAATTGAACCTAAAGTTCTTCCCGTCATTCGTTTCGAACTTGTGACGTCAAGACCGAGATGGACTCCGTGATTGCAGCTTGGAAGTGTATAGCGTTGTAGCCTGGCCTCAGTTCTCCGAACGGCAAAAAGAACACTGGTAATAAATTCGCTTCTAAAAACATCCGACAATATAGCGACGCATGTATTTCATTTTTTAATGCTTTCATGCTGATAAAAGCCCTGTTTTCAGTCCGAATAGCGTCTTTTTTTCATTAGAAGGAACACGATAATCTATCGATGCAAATCAGCGCATTAAATGCGCATTTGGTTTCTAATAAAGCTGCAGCAAGAATCAATCTCTCTGTACTGTGCTTTTATGAGCCATTCCTGTAGCTATCCTATGGGACGCTAAAAGCGCGACTGTGGTAACAAAATATAACTGGACTATCGCGCATTATACGGACGTTAAATGATGCAGAGCAGAGCCTCTTAGTCATTCAAATCACTCCAAGTTTTCATTGAACCAAACTAGCAAAACCAGAGTTTCCGTCGAACCGTAAGAGGGTCACACACGGGGATCCATGGTGCCTCTCTTCGGTGAAGCGAGCAGCGTACAATAAGAGGATGTTTGTCTTGTGCGCCTGTTATTATTTATTTATTTAAAATACCTTACAGGCCCCATAGGGGCATTGTGTAAGGGGGGTTACAGAGTAAGCGGCAAAACATGAAACAGGAACAACTGTAGTAATAAAAAGCCACAAAGGTACACTTAAGGAAATAACATGAGTAAAACTTAACGTAAGGCATTAATACTGGAAAGTAAAAAAAAAAGAAAAAAAGAAAAACGCAAAAAAACACATAAAAAAAATGACCATATCAGGGAGTACAATTCGTGAAGTGATATTCAGGGAAAAAGACGCAAAAAAACAATAATATATACAAGGCATACAAGTGAACACACGACGCAGCATAAAATAGCAATTCACAAGAGCGAGGTAGCAATGAAAAAAGAAAATCACAAGAAGTTCAAAGCAGATTGCCAAGTGTAAGAGACAAGATAAAGTGATTTGTAAGTGCTATTGTGAAAAATGCTCGTGTAGGAGATGACGAAATTTTTCTTGATCTGACTCGGAAGCAATGTGATCAGGCAGATTGTTCCACAAGCGAATGGCGGTAGGGAGTGCGGAAAAGTTAAAAGCATGTGTCGTACCGTACATGCGCGCAAAACTTAAGTGGTTATTTAATCGACGAGACGTGTTCGAGGCGGTCTGGGTATGAAGTGTGGATTGTGTGGCATTATAAACATATTTGTGAAACAAGGATAACAGAGCGATATAACGGCGAAGAACTAAAGGCTGTATGGAATGATCGAGTTTCATTTGCGTTACGCTGGAGTGATGGCTATAATTACGTGAAATGAAACGGGCAGCTCGGTTCTGGACTGATTCAAGCATGTCGGTTAAGTATGTAGGATGTGGGGACCAAATGGATGATGCATATTCGAGCTGTGGACGAACAAATGTCTGGTAGGCCAATTTTCGGATGTTGGAAGGTGAATTACCCAGATTACGACGTAGGTAACATAATGTCCTTGAAGCTTTTGCGCAAACGGCTGCAATATGGTCTGTCCAGGAGAGGTTTTCGGTTAGTTGAACACCCAAATATTTATACGATACTGTATGTAACAATTCTTTATTATTGACGTTGTATAAAAAATGTGAGTTATCACGCTTACGACTAAAAGAAATTACCTGACATTTTGACACATTTAAAGCCATTAACCAGGTGTTACACCAACTATGAATTAGGCTAAGGTCATTTTGAAGGGCCAGGTGGTCGTCAGTACTGTTAATTGATCTGTAAATGATGCAGTCATCAGCGAAAATACGTAAGCGAGAAGAAACATTAAGTGGCAAATCATTTATGTAAATTAGGAAGAGTAAAGGGCCCAAAACGCTGCCCTGAGGCACACCAGAAGTAACGTAAGTAGGAGACGAAGCAATATTATTAACTACTGTGAACTGTTGACGATTCGAAAGAAAATTTCGAAGCCATGTTAGGGTGAAGGAGTCAAATCGAAGTGCAGTTAATTTAGCAATAAGGCGACAATGAGCTACACGATCAAAGGCTTTGGAAAAGTCAAGGAAAATGCAATCGGTCTGCTGGTTATTATTCATGTTAAGGTGCAGGTCAGTCGTGAATTCGAGTAACTGTGTCTCACATGATAATCCTTTCCTGAAACCATGTTGATGGCGAAAAAAGAAATTATTGGACTCGAGGTGATTATAAATATGAGAAGCAATTATATGTTCCAACATCTTGCAGCAAATGCAGGTCAATGAAATTGGACGGTAATTTTCCGGGGAGTGTTTATTCCCAGTTTTAAATATGGGTATGATTTTTGCCATTTTCCAGTCATTAGGCAGCTGTCCCGATGACAAAGACTGCTTGAATATATGGTACAGAATGTTACTGGATATAGAAATGGTATTTTTTAATATCTTGGAACTAATATTGTCAATACCAGATGAAGTAGAAATCTTCAAATTATTAATAAGACATGCAATTCCCTCCACGGAGATTTCAATACTTTCCATGAATGGCCAGTCATAGTCAGCAACATCAGGTACATTGGTATGATCCTCGCGGCTGAAAATCGATGAAAAAAACGTATTAAACGCAGAGGGGCACTCATTGTCAGGGAGGGGAGTATTTGTATCGCTATGCAAGGCTATCTTGTTAGAGTCACGGTCAGGTGATATAATTCGCCAAAACTTTTTCGGATTCGAATTTAAGAGAGAAGGTAAATCTGTGGAGAAATATTTATTTTTGGCTGCAGCTAAGGCAGAACAGTACGTTTTTAAGCAAAGGCTGTACCTTTCCCACGAAGGAGCATTATTGACGCGTTTAGCGGTATTGTACCGACGTTTCTTTTTATTCCTGAGCTTACGTAGGGCATTAGTAAACCAAGGATTTGTTTTGTCATTTGCTATCGAGATCAACGGGATATATTTGTTAATTAGAGCAGACATTTTATTCTTGAAACATACCCAGTTATCTTCCACCGAGCGATTATAAAAAGAAGGAAGTAGCGTGCGGTTGAAAAATACTTCAAGTTCATCGTTTATTTTAGAGTAGTTTGCTTTGTTATAATCACGTATTATTTTCTTTGAGATCCCTGAAAAGGGTAGTGGAACACTAATTGTAACCTGAAGTAGATCGTGATCACTAAAGCCGTTTAGGTGAGCTACGGATTCGACGGTTTCGGGGGTGTTGGTGAGTATAAGGTCTAGAATGTTAGTACCACGGGTTGGTTTGTTAACGACCTGGAACAGGTTAAGATCTAAAGTTAAGTTAAGAAAATCCACAGATGTTCGACAAGATGATGATAGATTACGCCAATTTATGAGCGGAAAGTTAAAATCACCGAATAAGTAAACTGGATGCGCAGGACAGAGCTGGAGGGCCGTGGATATGCTATTGCGTAGTTCTGTAACGAAAGAAGTGCTGTAGTCAGGTGGACGGTAACAGGCACCTACCAGTAGTTTGGTCGTATTTATTATTACTTCAACCCACACAATCTCAAGAGATGAGTTCGAGTCGATAATAAGTGAAGATAATGATTTTTTAACACCAAGAAGAACGCCCCCGCCTCTCTTGCTAGTTCGATCTTTGCGGTAAATATTATAAGAATGATTATCAGGAAGAATTTCGTCGTCTGTAATGTCAGGATTTAGCCATGTTTCGGTAAGAACAAGAATATTAGATTCGTTATCGTCAAGCAGAGAGCAAACTAATTCGCGCTTGGGCATGATGCTTCGTATGTTTGCGTAAGATAGTGTCAACAAAGACCCATTGATTGGTAGCTTTGACTGTGGAAGAGCCCGTGAGCAAGTGCTTATGTCTAGCTATCTTTGCGACATGACAACGGTATCAGTGTTTTTGTCGTACGTGTAAGTCTGATTACTTATAAGCAGCCGATCAACTGACAGTTTAAAAGGAATTTTTTGAGGTTTAGCGAAGTCAAGCAGCTTCCTTCTAGCTTGTCGCGTAGCTGGGGAGAAATCTTCACCGATTGAATATTTTGAGCCTTTTAATTTGTGTGCAGATGACAAGATGCGTTGCTTGTCTTTAAAGAAAGTTAGTTTAGCTATTATAGGTCTGTTCTTTCCTTCTTGGTATTTCCCAAGCCTATGTACGCGTTCGAATTGCGAACTTGTTGTTGCAGTTTGCAGTTTTTCAGAGCAGAATTTTATGACTTCCTTTTCAGGGGTAGCCCTGTCCTCTCCAGGGTCATCTTCTATCCCGAAAAACAGCAAATTACTTCGTCTGAGCCTGTTTTCTGCGTCCTCACATCTTGAAGTTATTGTTTGCAGCTGATCTGTGACATCACGTAAAGTTCTGCTTCCTTTTCCGTTCACGCTCGAATTTGCAGCGCTTTCTGAGGGAGTGGCCAACTCAAGCGCCGCAACTTTGGCTTTTAGAATGATGAGTTCATTGTCAGTGGCAGCTTGTTTGTCCTTTGCGCTTTTTAATTCTGCCAAGAGCGCCTCCTGTGCGGCCTCTAGTTTCTGTATCGACTCAAGAGCCGAGGCAAACGCATCTGCCTCAGCTTTTGACATGGGACCTGGGTTCGTCTCAACGTCGCCAGAAAGCAAGAGGAGCAACTCAAGCATTGCAGAGTAGAGGGAACACAGGAGTAAATTAGAACGCTTGAAGAGATCAATCCACTCAAGAGGGCACGACACCGCGATCAAACAGCAGTTGTTACTCTTAATGCATGAAGCATACCGTACGTAACTAACCTGCAATAGCAGTAGCTGAGTACGCTGCATACTCGATGCGGTGCCGTGCCCGAAGTGGACGCTTGCTGGCTGGCTTTTAAGTCCTCTTTCGGTGGTGTCCGTTGTAGTCCCCAATCGCCGTTGCCAGATGTGCGCTAAAGTCTGGTCTGGATTCGGCGCCGTGATTACCAAGGCAAGCCGAGGTGGTGTCGCGTCATCGGTGCGCAGTCTGCACGTGCCGGGAAGTGCTGAGCAAACGGCCCAAGTGACGGTCACCTGCAATAGCAGTAGCTGAGTACGCTGCATACTCGATGCGGTGCCGTGCCCGAAGTGGACGCTTGCTGGCTGGCTTTTAAGTCCTCTTTCGGTGGTGTCCGTTGTAGTCCCCAATCGCCGTTGCCAGATGTGCGCTAAAGTCTGGTCTGGATTCGGCGCCGTGATTACCAAGGCAAGCCGAGGTGGTGTCGCGTCATCGGTGCGCAGTCTGCACGTGCCGGGAAGTGCTGAGCAAACGGCCCAAGTGACGGTCACCTGCAATAGCAGTAGCTGAGTACGCTGCATACTCGATGCGGTGCCGTGCCCCTGTTAGATCTCGAAATAGACTTACATTCATAGGCGGCAAAATTCTAACATATTAGAAAAAAAAACAAACGCCATCGTAGATGACAAGAGCGTGGAAGTCAGATGCTACATGCAATGACTGAGATTGTGTACCGCGTACTCGCAGTACCATGTCATTTTCTTGCCGCGAGATAAAACATTTACATGCAACGTTTTTTTAATGCTTATGTGTATGCTTAAATTGAGCATGAACAGGGCGGTATTCGATATGAACATTGAAAAGTAGGGTGAACTTTCTAGTTCTACACCTCTTTACAACAAAATTTTCACTCTGCACACGGTTGGAATCAGCGCAGTCTAGATTTGCATCCATGTTTTTTACGGTTTCAAACAAATTGAGCACTTTCGACTGTCGTTTAATGGCGTCGACTGTTCCGTAAGCACCTTACCCAATCTTGCGGCTGTGCCTGGTTTGAAAACACTCTTAAAGGTGCAGATAACCAAGTGTCGCTGGTTTGAGGTAAATGAAAAAATTTTCGCACTCCTACCATTTATACAAAAGAGGAGTTGACAAATAAATGTACCGAGGAGTATCACCACCCTACCACTTGATATCGATCGAAGCAAGAAATCTCGGATAAATACTTGGTTCATGCAAAAGGCATATTTTTTTATTTCTTCTGGCTTCTACTCACCTTTTTCCTCATATATCCCTCATGCAGGTTAAGCTCGCTATACAAGCAGCAGGAACAGAAGACACACGTAGCATTTAACATCAAAAAGCCAACCCTAAAGCATCTTAATTATGAACCGCCGCGGTAGCTCAGGGCTTACGCCGCTCGGCTGCTAACCCGAAAGACGCGGGTTCGATCCCGGCCGCGGCGGCTGAATTTCGATGGAGGCGTAATACTAGAGGCCCGTGTACTGTGCGATGTCAGTGCACGTTAAACAATCATAGGTGGTTGAAATTTCCGGAGACCTTCCCTACGGCGTCCCTCATGGCCTGAGTCGCTTTGGGACGTATTATTCCCATATACATCGAGAATCCTCCTCTAACGGCGACAGTCGCATGTTTCCGTTACTCGCTGTTTAGCCACTCGTATGCAATAGACATAAAATGGCTGCCGGGAAGCGTGTTTCCTCCTTGCCTTGTACGGCTGGTGACGAAGAAGCAAAGCAGTCCATTATTCGTCCTAAATAAACGTAGAAAATATGTTGGCTTTTTCTCTTCATAATTTCAATCAGTCCAAAAGAAATAAAGTGGGCGGAGGTGGTTGAACCTCATGAAGAAACTGATGTTCAAAATAAAATTCTCGGTGGGGAGGCAGCTGGCAACGCATAATACAAGATATAATGCTGCACGGGCTCTTTCGAGCACCAGCGCTCGAATGGTCTGATTTTATCTCCAGTGTCTCGAGAATGAGAAGATAGTAGTTTTGTTCAAATTCCACAGGAGATAGAAGCTTTGTCGTAAGGTCGCAAAAATGTCCAGGTCGGGGTAGCTGAGCCTCAGGAAAGGAAAGACAACGTAGGAAACGCAAAATACAGAGGTCGACGGAAAGTAAACAAAAACAACAAAGCAGCCTGGTAAATATAGTCACTGCCTGAAGTCCGTGCACGCGGTTATGTTGACCAGGTCGCGTGGCGGACACGAGAACGCAGCGCCAAAATCAGCGCTGCGCCTCAACGGCTCGTTCACAAGAAAACTGACGTCCCCGTAAGCGCTACACCGGAAGTAGGCATAGCGCGCGTAGAAGAACTGCGCCTTGGACATCCGGTAGAGGCTCCAGATGATCCTCACGTCATGCCAGTCCGTCGCCGTCGGTGAGCCGGAGGAAGCGACGGCGCTGCCCGAAGACGCTACATCCGCGGCGATCTGCACGGCCACAGTGGACTCCAAGAGGTCTTCGGCGTACCAACTCCATTCCGTTAGGGACTCCAATACGCACTCTCTAGTGTGAAAAACAGGAAATAAGGCTGTCACGTCATTGCTTGTGACAGAAGCACAGCCGTGCCTCTGATTGTAAACAATAAATGCTCGAATTGCTTTCCTGCGACTTTATCAACGTTTTTAAGCGTTAATTTCAAAAAAGTCCGGGAAGAGAACAGTAGAAATTAAATTTTCTGAACAGAACATGGTCCCATGCAGAGCACTACAGTTTCTGCAGAAAACAAACCTTCGCTTCCCTCCATGTTTGCGTCAAGGTGCACTCGCCACATTTAAAAAAAGAAAAAAGTAATTTTCTTCAAATGTGTAGTCACCTGTAGTACTCGATAGCATCAAGCGTCTCGGAGTTCCATTGCTTGTGCAGCATGACGCCGCTCCAGATTAGGGCCGCCATCTGTCTCGCAATTACGGGCGCGTCGGCGAGCAGAGGATTGCTGGTGTTGGCTCCGAGCGTGCTGTACGCCGTCGCTGGCACGTATAAGCTCGTCTCGTTGATGCGCTGCATGCCCTGGTGCACTGCACCCTCTTTCAGGGGCGTGAATATGCCTCGACGCAGCTTCTCCCGCTTGACGTCGAACTCGAAGCTCAGTGCCCGAAAGTAGTTGCGTACGAAGCCGTGACGAGGCATGTCGGGCGCAACCATGTACCCAAGGACGAGGTCGCTGGGAAGTACAAGGGACATGTTCCCAAGGAGAGCGTCCAACTGCTCCGTCTGGTTGCCGGCCTCCACGAGTCTCCGGAGTGGCGCGTAATTAGCCGCGGCCTGTCGGGTCTCCTCGAAGATGGCGCGCATTCGGCGCTTCTTGGCGGGACTCCTGAGGGCTGCGACGTAAGTGGCGTGCCAGAGTTCGTCGAACGTGTAGCCGTGGGCGTCGCATATGCTCCACGTGCGCGGCTTCGGAGCGTCCAGCACCCTGTCCTGCTGGATCTGGATCATTGCATCCATCACGACAGTCGTCAGCATGAACACTACTGACAGGGGCTGATTCGAGACGTTCCAGAGGATTCGAATTTCTTCGAGCAGATCCTTCTTGGGGGCCGCGTATATGGGCGCTGATAGGTCCAAGGTGGGGAAGAACTCTCTGAAAACGGCTTCAATCAACGACGCGTTCTTGCTTCCTAAGGCGTCGAGAAGTTCTTCCTTGGTCACCTCCTCGGCCTTGGTGTATTCATCCGCGCCTGGCAACTGTCGCTTCCAGTCGAAAAAGTCCCCTCGAGTGTAATTTGTCCGCAGGCGAGCGTTGACAACTGAGAGCGCGACGGGGAAGCAGTCGTCCTCGCATAAATCCTCGTGGTTGCTGCTGCGACGGTACTTTCGTTCAAGCGTGGTGAACGAAACGTGGGAATTGATGATGAAGAAAAATTTGAGCCTATATCGCTTCTGCGTGGACAGAGCGAAGCGAAGCAGTTCTGCTTGCCCCATGGTCTCTTTAGCGTTGACCTCGTCGAGAAGAACAGTCCCGCCTGTCCCGCTGCCATATCTCGTTCAGACAAGACGTGTACAAGCCGTGGAGTGCCGTGGCAGCTGGTGATCCAAAGCGGTCGACGCCTTTGATGATATTGCCCTTGATGTTATGCTGTAAGGCAAACAGAGAGAAATGCGAAGTATTGCATTAAGTGAGCTTGAATTGTTTTAGCCAGCTAGGTGGGCGTTTCAAATTAAGACGTTTGCGGGGATATGTTGGCCGCAACTGGCAAAGGACAGGGTTAATTGGAGAGATATGGGAGAAGCCTTTGCCCTGCAGTGGTCGTAATCAGGTTGGTGATTATGACGATGATGGTGATTAATTTTGGGTGAAGGAATCGCCCGCCCCTCCTAAAGATGAGCATTTTTTCTTTATTTATTTCTTCGAATCGAGCAACAACGGCTCGAGGCACAAATGGGAGTAAAAAGCTATATTATGCGGCTTGACAAAGCTCCCATCCCCTACGCTTCTTTGGCAGGGGAAAGCAGGTATTAACACAAGGGTGCGAAACACGAACTTCGTATACATAGTTTAAAAATTAAGGAGACATGAAATATAAATAGTACAACAGTCGTCAAATCAAAAGTTTGAAAAAATATGATATTCCTTCAACCAAACAGAATCAAGGATATCATGTCAGCCCAGCAAACACTGCGCAAGGATACCACGAACACAAGCACAGTCTTTGACAAAAGTAACCGGGCTGCAAGGTTTGCTTCAAGCTCGTGCAGTGGAACCCTTAATTACAGCTTCCCTGAAGCTGAAATGGTCCTTAAGGGTAAGGACTGGGGATCTTCTTACCTTCCAACACGTTTTGATCTTTAGAAAAATCACCAGGGCTCCACTATGCAAGGTAGAAGCAAACCATGCAGCCTGGTTACTTTTGACAAATACGGTACATCAGTGTGAACTCTGAAGAAAATTTATAAAGTACACATATTCAGGAACATGTACACGATAGAAATTATACAAATAGTTTTTGTGTGTTTAAATGAATACGACAGAATTCATTCGTTTGAGAGTACAAATTTATTTAATGTCGAAGGTGCAGTATACGATAATCCTTGGAAAGCATAATTAGTTCGTGGACGAAGGACTGGCCAGTAATCATGGTGGTTTCTCTTATGATGTACACTCTTTGCTACTAATTTGGCAATGTCTGAGATTTAAGAGCTGTTAAAATGTATGTGGGATTTATGTAAGGTTAGAACATGGTGCTCAAAGATGTGTGCAACTTTCATCGTTTCACATTTCGAAAATGACTCCTCGCGATTTTATAGGGTTATTTGTAATAGTTTTAACACGCCTTTCTGCAATATTAGAAGTTTTTTTTTTATACTGGTAATTGTTGTACATCACCAGGCTAAATGGCAATAGACACGTATTAAAGAAAATAGAGCTTTATAAACCAGAGTCATGCTTCCGGTCGGTGAGGTGCATTCTATTTTCCGAAGGAAGACAAGCATCCGAGCAAACTTAGTTGCTATGTAATCCACGCATGGTGATCCCAGAGTGTGAGAAACCAGGATGAACAACATTTGGTTGACATGAAAGGTAGAAGAAATACATGGTTGCAATACCCCCCTCCCTCCTCCCAGCCGCTGCCTGCCAAGAGTGACCAATATATCCGCCCCTGAAATGGCACAAGTTTTAGGGCAAACGAAGTGTGCAACTCCTAGAAGCCGCTTGCGAAAGGCGCAGTGCTACGTGACCGACCTACAACCCTGCTTCCGCTCATTTTGCGCAGGGAACTTCCGAAAGCGCTTCCCTCTCCTCTTTCGCCTTGAAAGGGGGAGCAATTAAAGGAGGCGATTCTATTTGCTCCGAGAGAGAGAGGGAGAGAGAAAAAGACGGAAAGGCAGGGAGGTTAATCCTAATTAAAGAACTAGGCAGAGGGGACACGGATGCCGTATACGAGAAAAAACAAATGCATGTCGGTGCGGGGCTCACCAGGATGTCCAGGCTAACGCCTTCCTGGATAAAGCCGTCCTTGATGGCGTTGTAGCAGACGTAAGCGAAGAAGTCGCTCCAGGGCGGAACGTTTCGGTTGATGACGGCGAACAGCTGGGCGGCTTCGTCGGGACAGCAGAAGGGCGCGTCGGTGGTGTTCACCCTGCGCACCCGGCCTTGCTGGGTGACGAGCAGCCAGAGTGTCACGCAGGTGGCCACCACCAAGGACAGCGAACAGGCGGCGCCAGCGACGGCCCCGGCCACCTTGTTTCGCCCGAGCCGCAGGGTTGGCGGTCCAGTAGCTGGCGAGCGGGCGAAAACGGAAGATCCTGCGCCAGCGTTCGGGCTCGGCGGTTCCATCTCCTTCTTCTTCTTCTTCTCCCTCAGTTGTTCTTGTTGTTGTCCTCTAGATAATAGCGCGTACCCACTGCGGGGGATTGGCCAAGACACAGGCGGCAACTGATAGGTGCACAAAATGTTAAACAAGAAAATAATGGTTGGGAAAAATAAAATAATTATGATAATAATAGCAATTAGGAAATATATGAAAGGATCTCAGATGTGTAATTGAAATAGGCTAAACAAATGCTGTGAGATCGGTGACTGAAATAGAGAACGGGGCTAAATATTCCACGTTTCAGAGAGCTTTCGTTCCAGAGGAATATTGATCATGAGAAAGAGCAGAGCTTAAGACGGCAGCTGTTTAGTGTCTGTAAGGAAGTTTTGCATGGCGGAGAGCGCATTCCAGTTGCTGTGCCCAAGGGAGGAAGCCCCAAGAGACAGAGCAACCCCGGCAGACAGACTTAGACCAAGCTGTCGTAACGGAGGCTCCAGCAGGCGACTCCGTAAAGAGGAGAAACGGCGGCAGGTCAACAAGAAATGATCTATCGTTTCGGGTTCTCGGCAGAACGGGCACAATGGGGAAACCGCCAGACCAGATCTATAAAGGTAGAAGTTTATGTGAGGCACGCGACATCGTAGACGCGTGAAGGAAACCTCAAGCTTGCGTGATCGCCATCCTTTACTGCACCACGGGTAAAGGAGATGCCGGAATTCGGGAGAGGAGGTCAGAGCTGATGCTGCGAATTCTTTCAAGAGCAGATACCTGCGAAACCTGGCCGCCGTAATATATGCGCTGGGTGGAAGCACAGATACGACTGGGCCTTGAGGAGATGCCTTCGCCAGGGTATCGGCAACCTCATTCAAATGGATTCCTCTGTGCCCAGTGATGTGGCCGGGGTGGTCGAGACCAGGGTCTTCACCGCATTAGGGCGAAGCAGCCGACTACGGAGGGAAGCCTTCGGGAGGAATAGCAAAGCTGGAACGTTTTATTTTACATTTTGTACAGTAGCAAGTAGACCAAGTCAGAAAATGGGGGAGGATCTGATCTGGCACCCCACAGATGGCTGCTCAAATGCAGTTCAGATTCCCCAGGCACCCAGCTAGGGAATCTGATCTCTAGTTGAGCGTCCAATGGGCCGCCAGCGTCTTCTTAGGCTCCGCCTTCCCCACGTGGCACCGCACACCGCACAGACACACACACACACGGGCAAGGAGGAACTTGGCGTCTCTGAGTCGCGAACTGTTTTCCCAGGCCCAAAGGTCGTTTGCAGCTGAGTGACGATCCTGATCGATGGGGACGCGAGCGCTGACCGTTCTCACGGGTGACCTCTTCAGTTCGGTGGAAGGGACAAATTAGCCGTGTCGCCCCTCTGCTTGTCGTCTCCTCAGGGCGCACAGGGTAATGAGTTGGCGGTGCCGTCGCCCCCGCTGTAGTCGCCACTGGGTCCCGTCCGTCGTCCCACGGTCAGTCCGGGAGAAGCGCCGCACTCAGCCTTCCCGGCAAAGGGGATTAGAGCCTTTGTCCGCGCCAACGCCGAGCCAGAAGCCGCCTCCAGGCCAGCTTTTCCTTGCGTCTTCTCCGCGCTTTTGGCCGCATACCTGATGGCGCCTGACGGTCTCGCCGTTCTCCGCTGTCTGGGCCTCCGATCATTACAGTCCGTCCGCCGCCAAGAAGACGTCACGAAGTGGTTGCAGCTGATCGGTGCACCACGAATGTACGTCAGTGTCCGAGTCCTTCTGCTCGACAGGTCGGCCAGGAAGCCCTGCACATCTTGCAGGGGTCCTCGAAACGGAGCATTAGTGATCAGGCCCACGCCAAGCCCATACCTCCAGCAGGGCAGCACACGGCCAACCTCAGAGAACTGCCAGGTTTTCGGATTAGGTTAAACAAAGGCAAATTGTGATACACACCCAGCCCTCGCTCGAAAGCGCATGCCTGGAAAGCTGGCCTACCGGACCTAGTTGAGCCAATTTTGTGTTTTCTTTTGTACGGAAGACACTCGCTTCCGAATTTTGAACAAAGAAAACCGCTCTAACTAGACGACAAAAGGAACAAAACGGTGACGCTTCGGAGATGCAAATGCGGAGAAACAAATCCAAACTTTTTCTCTCGGGAACTTAAGCACTTCCAACAGGGCCACGGAGAAAACACGTGCTGAGGCCCTCGCGTTTCAGTTTTCTCGCCCTCTGTGTTATGGAGTACAACTCGTAATTACCACTAGAATTACGAGCGTGCTTACTTCCCCTCATTTGCATGACCGCATAGTGCCGTCACCTTTGCTTAACCTGGCAAAGCTTTCCTCAATATCGGAGCCCAAGTCATTAATCTCTTTAATGCCTTGAAACAAAGTTGCTCCCGGCGCTTATGCCAGTGTCCTACAATGGCCTGTCTTTCCAGCACTTCCGCGTGACAGCGGGCGCTGCTATACATAAGCACTATCTGTGCATTGTCAACCATTAGCATTAAAAGAAATGGAAGACCACTGCTGCAAAAGTTAATGACCATACCAAAAACTACACATACTCAAAACTTCTTCGGCAGCAGCAAAAAAAGAAAAAGCAAACAGCAGAGACTCATTCTTGGAATCTGCTAACTACCCCCGTCGCGACACGAAGGGTCCTATTCTTCAGCCGCGCTCGGCGCGGTCGCAGACTAACAGTAGCTTGGGCCGCCGAGACCCGACAAAAGCCGAAGGGCTTAAATGCGCGTTCACCTCTTCGGGCTCCAGACGCCACGCGACGTTGATTTGTTCCGCAACCCTGCCGCGCGTCTCCCACGCCCGAGCAGGACCCGAAAAGAATGCGGGAGGGGGACGATCTATGAAAGCAATGCCTACGAGCATTCCCCTCTCGATTCAAGAATGGCCTGCCACTTAAACGCGTTCTGCTGCGTTCTTTAGCGTGGTAGCTGTGCATGCTTCCCTGTGCCCTGCTGCAAGTTTTACGCGTCCTGCAACCGCAGGGTCGCCACAATGGGTCGGGTGGCCTTCGCTTTATCTGAACCCTTCCTGTCGGTCTTGCCCTTGTGCGGTGTCTATTGCACCTGGCGTGCCGCGGTGACCGTCTCGGCCGATTACACTGTTGGCCGGCCTTTAGCCTTACAGTGTCTTCGGCCCGTACTTTCTCCGTAGTCTGGAGAGCACCCCTTGGTTCGGCTCTCCTTGCGCGCGGCCGCCTTCTGAAAACTGCCTTAGCAGATCGGCCCTGCGCGCCTCCCTTTCTAGCGGTGTACTCACCCTCCGCGTCTTCTCTCTGACGCAGCACCGAGCCGCATTTCCCACTTGATTTTGAACAATGGGCTCGTGCTTTCGGCGAGTCACTGCATGTCGCAGTGTCTGACTGTCTCATCGGCACTTTACTCTTTCCTGAGCATAGCTTGCTCTCCTGAGGTTTGCTGTTCGAGCCTACGACACTAACGCTCTGGCCTGCAACTGGACCTGAACCACGCTGTTCGCCTAAAGTAGCGTTTTTGTCCTGTGTGCTACCCTCTCGATCGCAGCAATCAACCTCACTTATCAACAGAGCATCTGCCTCAGGGTTAGAGACGGCCGCCTTCTTCCCGGAAAGTGCACGCTCCTCTGGGCTCAAAACCGCCGCGCTGCACCTTTCCTTACTGCTAGCATTAGTGCCCACATTATCCCCTGAACCCTCACGGCTGGCGGATATGCACTTTTCGCTAGACTTGGTGCTTACACAATCCCCCGAGCCCTCGCGGCTTGCGGGTCGGCACTTTTCCTCATTCCTAGCCTTAGTGCTTACACTATCCCTCGAGCCCTCACGGCTTGCGGATCTGCACTTTTTCTCATTGCTAGCCTGAGTGCCTTCACAATCCCCCGAGCCCTTACGGCTGGCGGATTTGCACTTTTCTTCCTTTCTAGCCTCAGTGCCTACACTATCCCCCGAGCCCTCGCGGCTTGCGGATCTGCACTGTTTGCTAGAATTTTGACCGAAGTCCTCGGTCCTCGCTGCCGAAGTGACCCTTCTTTCTGGGACCAAATCTGCCCCTTCCCGGCACTTCTGAGCAGCTGCCGTGTCTTCCGGCGACTGAGCGGAGCTCCAAAGTCGCTCGCTGACACTGTCGTGGTGTAGCCTACCACAGTCACTTTGGCTTTTGAGATCGACCTCTGCGGTAATTCCAAAGCGTCGGAGGAGCGCACTTTTCGCTTTCGCGTAGTTTTTCGCATCCTCGTCCGACAGGCGCGCTAATATGTTGGCGACTTCACACGGGAGGACACCCAGCAGCATTATTGACCAATAACCCTGGTCCAGCTGCTCTTCCGTACAAATTCCTTCAAACTTTTCAAGGAAAGTCCCGATATTACCGCCTGTTCTGAATACACTTAACCTAGACCGAATTCTTTTCATTCTGATCAAGTTAAGTTCGCGAGTGATTTTCCGCAGCTCCCTTTCCCGCTTTTGATCGAGCCGTTTTTTCTCGATCTCCATTTGCTCTTCGCGCTTCCTGTTTTCTTCATCCTCTCGCTTATTTTGTTCCCGTGCCTTCTCTAATTCCTCCCGAATGTACTCCCAAGATCCGACTATCTCCTCCGCGTCTGCACCGCTTGCCTCAATTGCCTCAATTAAGAGCGGTTTCCTACGGATAGACCCACAATCGATGCCCAATTTCCCGCATATCAAAACCAGGTCCGGTCTGCGCAACTTTTTCCAGTCCATGTCTGCTCCCCAAGCGACGGCTAGTCTCTACTAGTGGTCAGAGAAGATTCCCAGGCAATCTCTGGAGCCACATTCCATTACCTAGGTTTACAAATTCCAAAGATGTACAACCTGGCAAAACTCAAAAAGAGACAAGACCGTGCACTTACCCATACCGGAGCCAGGACGCCGCGCAGACCATCCCACAGCTGCCAACCAGTTGATGTGATCGGGGTGGTCGAGACCAGGGTCTTCACCGCATTAGGGCGAAGCAGCCGACTACGGAGGGAAGCCTTCGGGAGGAATAGCAAAGCTGGAACGTTTTATTTTACATTTTGTACAGTAGCAAGTAGACCAAGTCAGAAAATGGGGGAGGATCTGATCTGGCACCCCACAGATGGCTGCTCAAATGCAGTTCAGATTCCCCAGGCACCCAGCTAGGGAATCTGATCTCTAGTTGAGCGTCCAATGGGCCGCCAGCGTCTTCTTAGGCTCCGCCTTCCCCACGTGGCACCGCACACCGCACAGACACACACACACACGGGCAAGGAGGAACTTGGCGTCTCTGAGTCGCGAACTGTTTTCCCAGGCCCAAAGGTCGTTTGCAGCTGAGTGACGATCCTGATCGATGGGGACGCGAGCGCTGACCGTTCTCACGGGTGACCTCTTCAGTTCGGTGGAAGGGACAAATTAGCCGTGTCGCCCCTCTGCTTGTCGTCTCCTCAGGGCGCACAGGGTAATGAGTTGGCGGTGCCGTCGCCCCCGCTGTAGTCGCCACTGGGTCCCGTCCGTCGTCCCACGGTCAGTCCGGGAGAAGCGCCGCACTCAGCCTTCCCGGCAAAGGGGATTAGAGCCTTTGTCCGCGCCAACGCCGAGCCAGAAGCCGCCTCCAGGCCAGCTTTTCCTTGCGTCTTCTCCGCGCTTTTGGCCGCATACCTGATGGCGCCTGACGGTCTCGCCGTTCTCCGCTGTCTGGGCCTCCGATCATTACACCAGGCACCCAGACCAACCGCAATGAACACACGTGGGGTGGAACCAAGCATTTAAGTAACCGAAGTGCCTGAGATGTTGTAGACGCGGTGAGAGAGGAACACAACGATAATGAATCTGTCATAATTATGACAGATGACAAGGAGCTGTTTAATTTGCGCAACGCTAGGACTAGTGCTAGAAATTCGGCCAAATAAATAGGGGTGTAATCGGGAAGGCGGAGTGAGAATGACCAGTCAAGGGAGATGGAGAAAATGCCAACACCGGCCTTTTCTTCACACTGTGAGGCGTCTGTCGCTATGAGCACATGAGATTTAAAGCACAGCAGGTAATCCTGCAATAAACCGCTGAGCAAATGGAAAGGCATTAACTTTGCATGTTTTGGAAAGATGTCATCGAAGACAATCTGAATAGATGAAGAGTTGGCGCATACCGGACGGATGTCCGAAATGCGGACGTTTAAGGGGTCAAGGAGGTATTGCACAAAACATATCTGAGGGGTACGAAACGAGACCAGGATTCGTTGAAAAATGGCCGAGGCTGACGAAGGAAGATCAAATTGGAGGCATGAAGCGAAGAATCGCACATTCTTACGAAGGTTTTCACCGTTAAGAGCCGACATCAAAAAGTCAATGATGGAATACGCGCTTCCAGGTACAAAACGGAATTCGCCACAAATTTTGGAAGGCCCAAACAAACGCAACGCCTCCCGCTCCAAGAGAATCAAGGTGCGAAGTTTATACGCTGGCGCACCACAGAATAAAACACAGCCGAACTCTAAGACTGGACGGACGTACATTCTATAAATCATAAGAAGTGAGTGTCTTCTCATGCCAGAACGAATACTGCTCAGCCTACGCAGCATACCGACTGCTCGGACTCCTTTCGCAGTGATCTGCTCGATATGGGCCCCCCAGGAAAGAGAAGGAGCATAAATTACTCCGAGGTATTTGACACTTTGCACTTGAGGAATTACATGGTTCCGATAAACAACAGAGATATTAACTGGACGAGAGAGCGGAAAAACCAATAAAGCACATTTATTGATATTAATTGACAGATAATGTCTCCTAACCATTGGTCTAGGACATTCAGGTAGGACTGTAAGGACTGGTACAAAGAGGAAATGTCGTTCTCTGAAGCAAAAAAGGCGATGTCATCAGCATACACATAGGTGGACACCTGAGGACTGCAGGGAATACTGCTGAGTAAGATGTTGAAAAGTACAGGGGAGAGGACCGCCCCTTGGGGCACTCCTCTCGCTTGTCGAAATTTGCTTGATGAAACACCGTTCTGGAAGCAGTAAAATTCCCTGTCAGCAAGGAATTCAGCAACCCAAGCCAAAAAGTATCTCGGAAGTCCTACTGCCTGTAGTCTTTGCAAGAGCGTCCTGTGTTCAACGCTGTCATAAGCTTTAGATACATCTAAAGTAACAAGCGCTGCGTATTGGTTTCGGCGACGAGCTAACTGTATGCGGCTCTCCAGGTCGGTATGGGCACACCATATAGAGCATCCTGGTCTAAAACCAATCTGGCAAGGCTTCAACAACCCAGTCTCTGAAATAACAGACATCAGTAAAAATGGAATCCGTAATCTCCTTCTTCTTGTTCGTCATCTGCTTCACCTTTGCAACCGACACCAGAGTGGGTACGTGCCATTCTGTCATAGGCTATAACAACAACATCAACCGACACGTCAAAACGGAAACGTCACAACATGGAAACCCTACAAAGGCAGACTATTTGCGCGCTTGTACGAAAAAAAAAAATGCGGAGAAGAACGGGGCATCAAACTGGAAACTGTTTGGCATGGCACCCGCAACAGTTTCCACCTTAAAGAGCCACTAACCACCCTCTAGTAGAAAGTATTTTCTATCTCTCTGATTGCGAGGCATCATCCCCGAAATGCGCGGCGGCAAACAGTTCTTGGAAATACTCGTTAATAGCGTAGCTACAGACATCGCAATCCAGCTACTTCTCCATGATCTTCTCCTTCTGTTCCCTCTTGAAGAAGAACAACTAGGCCTGCGCCTTACTCGAAGACCGCGCCGCCACCATAGGGGATGTCCGCTGTAACGCCAACACCTTGACGGGCCTATAGGTCGCTTCTTTTTGGTGGAGTGTGGCTCTTTCTTCTGCTGCCCTCTGCGGGGATCACTGCAGGGAGACTTGGGAGGTTGGGGGCGAAGGGGGGGGGGGGGGGGGGATTGGGGAAGTAAGCGAACGAATGCACAGCGCGTACCGAGCACACCGCACGCGCGAACGTACAGGACGTCAGGATGCCGTCTCAGGAGTCGACCGGCAGGTAATCCAGGAACATCTCAGGCGTCAGTACTCTCTCCGATACTGTTCAGTGTCGTTACTGTCGCTCCTCGACCGCGCCCACCAACTTCGTCATGCACTGTACGCGGACGATGTGACAATTTCGGCCACGAAGGAATCCAATGGCAACGTGCAGTTCAGAACGTCGAATCTCTCCTTCGTCCGCAAACAGCGCCGATTGAATTGACAGGAGCTCTATATCGACTATTTCGGCTATTTCGACGAGTTACATGCACTGGAGATGTTCCTTTCTTGCAAGCTTCTCAAAAGTGCATGTATTTTGGCGTGAAGTAGACAAAGTTTGTTAGGTCACGCAACGGGGGGTAACCGTGTTTTCGAAATTCTAAAAACTGATACGGATATTACTTACGCTATACTTCACGCCTCTCACTAATTAAGGGGCCTAAAGGTAATAGTTAAAAAGTTAACTATTCAATATTAGTTCATCAGCCTGGTGGTTAGCTCATCTTAGCTGTATGCTTATGTATTACACTGCTGGCAATGCTGTGCCTAAAAAAGCGCTCTTCCAAATAAAAAAAAATTCTTTTTTTAAAATTGTGTAAAGTCTAGAAGCCACATTAATGAGCCTGTGGAGCGTTGATTTGACGTGCAGGCTATATATGGAAGCAGTGTGGCTTTGTGGGCTTGCTGGTTCATAGTGTTCAAAAACACTGTAGCGCAGCAGAAGACGAAAACACAGCGAACAGAAAAGAACACAATGGGCGCTAACTGCCAACAAGTTTTATACTTCACGAGCAGCCTATTTGTAAGCCAGAAAAAAAAGACGTTATCATTTCGACAACATGTCGATTACTTAGAAAATTCAAGTTCTTTATCGCCGAGGAAAGGGGACCGTGTGTTTACATACGTGCGACCTGGACTAGTTATCTTTTCAGCTTCGATGATCTCAAGCGTTATCATTTCACAGCTCTTTCCTAAAACAACACATTTTTCAAAAAGAGGGTTGCAATTTTTTTAGTCGAAGGAGAGAATTTGATCGCCTATTGTTCCTCCTCGCACGTATATCGCGTTGGCAGCATCTTCCATGAGGCGCTGATTTAAGCATCTTCCAGTCTCAACCTGGCGTCTTGACTTTTTGAATTTTCGTTTTCAGCCCTATTTTGTGTTGTGTATTTGTCAAGTTTTCTTTCATGACCCTTCTCCCCCCTATGTAATGGCGGCATGGGCGTTTAGGGTATTGAAATAAAAAAACAAATAATTTGGCAGGAAAAGCAACACAAGACCAGGGGCAAGCAAGACGCTCAGAAAATAAGATTCAATTCTTTCCATCTTTCCAAAACAGTGATCAAACAGTTCTCCTCTTCTAAATGGATTTTCTCCATTCCTTGAAAGGCAGTTAAAATTTATTAGACAGTTGCTCACGATGGGCTGGCCCGTGCAATGGAGCCGGCCCGTGCAATGGAAGAAGAAGATGGAATCTGCCAGCCCGGTCGGGGTAGCCAGTCCTTCCGCTCCTACAGACCTCGCCGCGCCTCTCCCGTCGCGTTTTCAAGGAAAAAAACTGTCTACGATTGGAATTGTCGTAGGCGGGCTCTGGATACTCGTGGTTGCCTTCGCCCTCGTCTGGATGGTCTTCCAGCAGTTTTCTCGACCGGGCAGAGAAAACACCACCGACGACCCCTTGTGCTGCCCTCACGAGGCGGCCCAGCTGTTCGCCGTCATCGACAACACCGTTTCGCCCTGCAGAGACTTCTTCGCGTACGTCTGCAAGGAGGCCATCGCGCAAGGCTACGTGCAGCAGGGCGTCGCCAAGGACATCCTGGTGAGCCGCAGTGATACACGTGTCACGTACAGTCGGGGACAAAAGTCTCTGGACCACGTGTTCCTCAAACGAAGCCGATAGCTCTATTATTATCAGGCGGCTGAAGACCACGCTTGTGGAGATGAAAGAACAAAATTTTGACTTTCACCTAATAGCACTCATGATGTAACAAATGCGCAAAACGATTACGAGGGACGGAAAGGAAACGAAACGAAAGGAAACTCGTGTTCCTTTTCCACTTGTGTAACATCATGAACGTTATCCAACTTGCCCAACTTTCGGCTTGGCTAATAGCAGAGCTATCGGCTTCGTTTGTGGAACACATGGTCCAGAGACTTCTGTCCCCGACTGTACACACATACAGCCTTGGTGAAATGCTTCGCTCCGGCAGAGTTTGCTTTTGAACCCTTCAGGGGTCCATTTAGGGCATTGTTCTGGAGGAATTAGGTAGAGCTCGTATGAAATTCGGAAGTGGTCCGCTGAATTGTTCACCACCGTTGCTTGAAGTCTTTTGACCAATATTTGATGTCCACTGGTTACACAGCGTCAGTGTAAAAAAAGAAATCGAGGGCACACTTAAGCTTCGCCTCAACGATATGACGCGGTAATATTAATGAGTCAGTGTCCGTATATGCGGAATTTTTCATTCTAAACTTTTCATTAATACGTACGTGGGAGTTTTCATAGCATTTCTTGTGCAATGGTGCAGCGGTTAAGGGGTGCATCACTGTCCTGTGATGGCAGGTGCTACCACCTGTGGGTTTTGTGCCCCACACGTTGCTCTTCCCGAGCAGCCTCTCGCTATCAATCATCAATTTAACTGCCACCTGCTAGGGTGGCTGCTTGCGCACAATCCGGCGGTTAGATTGTAGCATTGCTACAACTTGCATGACCTAGATTAGCCCACCTAGGTGCCTTCTGTGAAGGTGACTGCCCGGGCGACCCTGCTTCACCCTATTTATCGCTCACAACGCCGACGATGACGACGCCGACGACTCCGGATTTCCTATGCAGCTGGAGCCAATCCTATTCAACTCTTGGTTCTATTCTGATTCTGATCGCTTCGTTCATTACTATTTGCTGCGTCAGCCTTAGTCATTTTCGTAGTCAGGTGTCTCCCTCCTCTCTATTCTACGAGTGGAGAGGGACATCGAGGCGGCGAGGGAAAAGAGGACAGTTGCCAGGTGCCAGTTCTGGCAGGTGTGACGACGACGGTCGCCGGGTTCTCTCTCCAACCAGACTTCGATGCTATCGCATAATAACGCCTGAATACTGACTACTGATATATTAATGCGATTAGTCGAGATATCGCGTCATAACAACTTGCCCTTCGGATTGTGAGTTGCCACCTGCCCACCATGGCGCTGCTAGTGAGCCGTACGGGAGCACGGCAAGATCAAACCGAGGTCTCCCAAGCCCCACCGGCGGCATTGTTTGAAGCAGCCACCTGCCGGGTCCAGCGGCGCAACGCTCAACTACCACATCACTGTGTGTTTTATAGCACAATGTTTTCCGGCTATCTGTGAATGTGATTGAAAGGGTCGTGACGTCATGAACACCACGTGACCACCAGTAGACCAATCATGGGCTCTGCCAAATTTGAAAATCTGAGGACCCAAAAATATGAAAGTTGGCCCAGCCCCTACAGTTAAAAAGGACCCTCAAAAATTTTGGAAGTAGGCCCACACTAGAAAACGTAATAATGTTAATTAGTGGGGACAGGTGGCTGGGTTATGTCGATTACTAGGTCTGATTAGCATTAAGAAACAGATTCACACAGCGCAAACGGAACGAGGACAACAAGCAACTCGAAACACAGGATGGGTGCTGTCCTGTGTTTTGTGACTAGTATAATCCCATATGATAATCCAACAGAAGGTACACGAACATTCTACAAGGTGATGACTCACGCATACCATATAAACGCATTGGAACCGTCTCAAACGGGAGTTCTTGCGTGAAAATCTCAAGAGCTATAGGACCTCATTGTAGACACCCTAGCCTCTTCATAACTCCGAGTTGAACCTCAGGGTCCGAGCTGAGCAGCCCGGCCTCCCACTCCGATAGCTTACCTCCTCCTCCTCCTAGACGCCATAGCAAACAGCCTAAATGCTACAGTATTTCCTTTTTACGAATGTGGTCAAGAAGCCCCCAAGTTTTATGCCTTGTCTCGCTTGTCTGAAGACATTGACCCATAGACGACAGCAGCCTCTCATTAATAACAAAACATGAGACAAACAACTCAACTTATTATTACGAATGCGCTACGGCCGTGAAAGGCGGTCACGTTCAACGATTTCGATGGTACTATTTGTTTGTACTGCATGAAGTTGCCTTCGCGTGTTTTTGCCTATCACCCAAGCTTTCGGCTTTCACGAAATTCGGTATTACCAAGAGTTCCTTCTTATCTACAATGTGGTGGTGCTGGTGAAAACTTTTCAATTTCTGTACAGCCGCATCCGAGTTAAGCAGCAAGTATTCCCATTGCTCACAACTGAGAGTATTCTCTTGACACTGGCTTTTTATCACGAGCAGTATATAAGAGTTGCATATTGGGAATTTATCTGCATGACAATTTCTTTCTGCACAGTTAGCAGGCTAGCTGATGACAGTGTTTGTCCTACTCCTAATGCAATGCCTGCGGAAAGCAGGTCATATCACAAAACCGCTATTTGAGGTCGCTCTAAAAAATATGGGAAATTCGAAGCTCTTCCCCAGCAGGTAGAAACAGCAATGTCTTGGCATCATTATTCCCGCCTATTGTCGATTTTTAAATTTTCAAAACTTTCATAGTTAAAGTGGTTTGCTTGTCTTACTCGTGATTGCACAAACACTGCAGTTCACAATTTAGCCCTAGATATCAACTTGTAAAGGTGCGCGTTTCTCTGTATTCAATGTTCTTATCTGCGAACATTACAGAAAGCTATATTATCTTTTAGTAACGTGAATCCAACGCTTCACGTCTTCACAGACAAACTAGGTGTCATGTCTGAGGTTTGAGAACTTATCAATTTTCTTTCCGTTTCTCTTTCTTCACTGCTAGAGCACGATCAGCGGAAACATCATCAGAGGCACCGATTTTTACGACTCGACAGCTGCTGCCGCCCTTCACTGGCTTTACACGTCCTGCATGAGGGAGCTCTGGCAGCCAGAACTCCGCGCCAAAGACACCACCGAAGCCGTTTTAGCAATCGGCAACACCAGATACCCGATGAGCCCCGCCGACATGCTCCGATACGCCCTAAATGCGCAATTTCGATACAGACTCAACTTTTTCTTTCTTTTCGAGTACGACCCGGGCGAACAGATCGTTCTCGATAATAGCTACATGTCCATCAATCCACTCCTGCTCCAATGCGGGGGCGTTTGCTCAAGCATTGTTCTGTCACTCGTAAATGCTCACCTAAGAACCAACTATACCATCGCGCAGATTATCGAGTGGGAGGCCCAGTTTGTGTCGGCTTCCACTTTCACCGGTCCAGGTGATGCTACTTTAGAAGAGCTCGGAGACGCCTTCGGTGGCCTGAACACTTCGCTCCTTAAAACCGTTCTTAACGAGTGCTCCGTGGACTATGACCACGAGGATATCATTGTCGCCTCCAAGGAGGTCTTTCTCTCGGATATACGGCGCATGTGGAACACCTCGAATCAGCCATTGTCCTTAGTTTACATGCTGACGGTCGTCGCGCTAGGTGCCAACGTCGGGCTTCAGGCAGGCAGCGATCTCAACTCTCCCACGACACACAGCTGGACTGTGTGCAATGCCCATGCGTTCAACTACCAGGAACTGTGGCGCGCCACGTACGTCGCTGCCCTTACAAGTACGGCCAAGAACGCGCAACTGCGAATGGTCTTTGAGGCCACTCGACGGGCCCTGGCCAACTACGAACCTCTTCGCTATCTAATGGCGACAGGCAACAGCACGCAAGAGTTCTTGAAATTTGTCGGCAACATGTCGCTCCTGCTTCCAGTCGACCTCATCATTCACGACGTTGTCGTACCCAACATGTCCGCTCACGGTTTCGTCCGCAACCACCTCCGAGCTCTGAACTTCGAGTACGAAGTGACTGTGACAAAATGGCGACGAGGCGTGCCTTTGATCCGAGATGACATGGAAGGAGGGTGGGATGAACTGCTCTTTGTGAACGACACCAGCATTTACGTTCCTGCGCCTGCGTTCGGCCTGCTGAGCGATAACACCACCGACCCGCTGCTCGCCGACGCCCCCGTCATCGCCACCCGCATGGCAACCTTGATGTCGTACAAGGTTGCCTATAGAAGAACGTGGTCGGAGGAAACGCGGAATGCCATCTTTCTTTACAGGTAATCTAAGCTACAGTCTACGTGACATTAACTATATTACTCTAGATGTATTAGCAATAATTTAATTGATTTCGTGCTAATTTCTGATGCAGTGAATTACTTCAATTCAGTAGTATTGTAGCGAATGTAAGTGATTCCTTTCGTAATTAGTGTCATTAAAATGTACCACTACTCTTTATTTCGGCAGAATTTTGTTCCCTCGTACGGGTGTAAGGCATCTCGAAAGGAAGGCTGGTACAACGTAAAAGATCAGCAGAAACGGTCTGCCCTCTGCCACAGGAGAGAACACTTCCCAAACGTACGCGCGTAGCGCCTTAGTGTCAAACGCTGCGACTCGTCGAAAAGGGGCGTGCATCTACATGCTAATGGTGCTGGTTCGCTCCCCTCTCTAACCGACAGATTGAAGTGAATCCTTGAGCAAAAGAGGTTGGGGAGTTTAAAGAATGCCGGGAAAAATTGAGGGAACCTGCTAGAGCAAGCCATGAAGAAAAAACCTCTGCCTCTCCCGTAACCGAGAGTAGACTAAGCATGAAATGTTTACGGGCATAACACATTCGTTGTAGATGGTACTAGTCAAAATCTTGAAATGGGTCTAGTGTTCAACACACCACACTCTTCTTGTTGAGCCGAAGCGATCGCCTGCAATAGTGCGGGATTAAGTAGGCAGCCGCGAAACGTGGTGGCCTTGTCTCTTTCGGGAGCGGCCGCATAATCACGGCGTTGTCGGCATGGGCGAGCAGTCTTCTGCTGTGGCGTATCACTCGCAAAGCGATCGCTTTCCGCAAGACGCTTCCTACCTCTCCTTTCATCAGGCGCCATTGCTCGGCTTAAGCAGCTGTGGCGGTGGCGGCATTGAAATGCAGGACGATGCAGAAGCGTACGCGGACACGACGAGACGCAGTCCTGGCAACAATGCATATGCAGCGCGTTCGAATACTCCGCGAGCGTGTATACATCTGCCTGACAAAAGGGGAAACGTCATGAGCTGAAGGCCCAGCGGCCGGTGTTTTACATGCGTGAGTGTGGGACCGCAGCGCCATCCTTGGGGACGGCGCGGAAGCAGTTTTTCTGCCCAAAGCCCTTCTCGCCCTGGAGCTCCCCTCTTGCTCTAAGCAGCAAAGCGGCCCCCTCTCTTAGAGAGTCTCGTTAAATCTCGTACGGCGCCCGGATGCTCGCGTTTCAGTGCCCGGATGTTGGCTCTTTGTCTCGGGGTGGCGTGACCACACTGCCGACAACGGGAGCTAAAAGCATTTCATGCTTAAAAACTATGGGAGCACTTTGCCAATCTAAAGTACGGCAAGGCGAAAGCCTTTGGCCTTGCTGACTGCGATCATAGCGTACATATGTACGGCGACACACTGGGACGGATATTGCGCGCAACCGACTCGCACGACAGCTGCGAAGAGTCTCACACTAGGGAGGTGCGCGCGCGTAGGTGGCGCCACCAGCGCGCGCGCAGTTACTATATGACGGCCTCGGGTGTGACGTCACCCTCTCCCGTCGCTATATCAACGTTCGCGTTAGAGAGACGCATTTGGTTGTTTTCTTTGTTTTTTTCGCTATTATTGGCTGTAAATAACTAACCAATTTACCGTCATAAAACTTGGCATCGGGGTTAATCCTGTCGTCTGTATCAGATGCTACCATTCGTTTTCTCCAATCCTGATTAGTTGCCGCGTTATTCGCAGTGATAAGCTAAGTATACCTAAGCAGAGCTAAGTAGAGCTAAGCTTTAAAAGGAGTATTCATCGAAAACCTAACGAACGGTTTTTATGTGTTCCAAGTGCAAGTTATGTACAAACTATAGCAGCTTCCCATTAAGATCCCGTGACTCATGGCTTTAGAAAAAAAAAATGTCAAAATATTACGCGAACTCGTGCTATACCACCGCGCCCGAACTAGCTGATTCCAGAGCATATTTCACGAACGCAGAGTGAACACAGAGCTGAACTCAACCCTGCATCGTAATTTCCCCTGATATTCACACGCAGCGGTTGCATGAGGAGGTCGACATCAGGACGCGCTGACCACGAATCAGGAGGTGTGCTCGTGTCAACGATGGGTCTGCACATCGCCGCGGCCACTGTGGGGGCGCTGTCCACTTTCTCTTCCGGCACCCCAGTGACGGCTGACTGGCTGGACCTCAAGCCCGCCTGGGGTCTCTACCGGATGTCCAAGGCGCAGTTCTTCTACGGCCGCTATGCCTACTTTCAGTGCAGCGCCGACAAGGACTCCAGGCGCCTGGTGAACGAGCCCCTCAGGCTCAGCCCCGACTTCGGCCTTGCCTTCCGATGCCCGGTAGATGATTACGCACTGAGCACCTTCACGTGTGCCAACGTTACGCAGGAATCGATGGATGTTTGATGCGATTCATTGTATATTCCTTCCACCTTCTTTTCTTTCGCGCTGATTTTACGCTCATTTATTGGTAATCCTCAAAAGTATCACCCTGGATACCTCCGCACTGGGTGAGATCTCCCTTTTTTTTTCTCTCACTCTGTGTCACTCCAAACGCTTCTGTTGTTTGGTCAAAACAAAGTTATGGTTACTTACCACACGAGCAGCTTTCAAGATGCCAAGACTTGTGAACTGCATGTTTTCAGTGGAGCTGCTTGCATACAGAATTCGGTTTCGGAGATCTTCGCTATCGATATTTTGCAATGCTGTGTCGTGCCCTTGAGTGTGTATTTTAAGTGTAATCATTCAACGCATCGCGGGTTGCTCAATTGTGGCATCTGTGCTGTTCATGGTTGTGCAACCATCTAGTATTGCTACCATTAAGTAGCTCTCTCCATTCTAGACGACACGTTCTCGCCGATAACTGACTTCCTAGACGCAGTCTCGAACTCTGCCATTTGCGAAGTGTTCTTTATCACCGTGTACCTGAATGTTCCTCCAGCTGCATATATTAGTCTTTACGTGTCAAAGGCGTTAGAAAATCTCCGCCGTGCGCTAATTTGAACAGTGTCTGCTATAACGCTTCCTGGCCGCATATTGTCCTCTGATAATGCCGATATATATGTATGTCCTGTTGCGTTTTGAGCAGTATAGCATGTGTGCTAAAACGTGTTAGCTGTTCAAGTGCTGTGTATTTTCTGCGCCTTGCTAAGTGCGAAGAGAGACCACCCTAGCCTATTAAAAGCGGACAATAGGCATGATTATTGTGATCGCGCAACGCTTGGTGATGCAGACTGCCTGCTTTATGACACCCGGCATCGCACTGAAGTGCTTTATTTCACCATTTTGTAAACAAACTGTATACTTGACAGTGTAAAAACTTACCGATGAGGTTTTAATATTTTATTTGGCCATAGAGGGCTGTTTCTTCTCTGCCTCTAAGGACTGCACATTATTAATTCTTTACCTAAACCGAGTTGTACGTTAGCGTCATCAGTGTGTGAAAGAACATATCTTGGTTGAACTGGCGGTTTGGTCATATTTCTTCACAAGTGCGCGAAGTTTGATACTTCGAAACATCTCATGACCATGCTTGTAGTTTAACCTTCAAAGTAGTGCGCAGCATGTAAATGAGGGCTACAGCGTATTAAATGCGAGCAATTGCGGCATTACTACTACAGATATTCTATTTCGGTGCATGTCGTAAACAGGACCACAACAGGATTTTCTCGCATTAAAGAAAAAAAAAACGCCGGCAAAAATCGTTCACTAAACAACTAAACCGAATGGAGCAAGAACTAGTCACACGAAGGGCAGACTCAGTTTTGATTGTTTCGTACATTTTAATTAAAGAATTTAATAAACCAAAGTGACAAATTGGTAGTTAGGAATGGCGTAGTTCATGGCTGCGAATTAATTTAGACCACCTGGGCTTCTTTAAGCTACGTTGACAGCGACACAACACGGGCTGTCTGTAGCTGTTCGTAGTTCGCCTCTATCGAAACAGCGCCGCCGCGGCCGGCGTCGAACACGTGACCTTGGCATAAGCCGTACGCCAAAGCCACTGGGCCTCTGCGGAGGATAGACTCAGTCTTCAGATTGCCTCAAAAATTTGTTATATTTCAAGCACCATTAAACCAAAGAACGAAATGCATCGTATTTAATTGTTGGTTATCGCTGTGAGCGCTGCTCCGATTTTTCAAACACATCCCATCATCTGTACACATT
Source organism: Amblyomma mixtum (assembly GCF_055824585.1). Classification (NCBI taxonomy): domain Eukaryota; kingdom Metazoa; phylum Arthropoda; class Arachnida; order Ixodida; family Ixodidae; genus Amblyomma; species Amblyomma mixtum. Next base: position 29,748,313 of record NC_143013.1, on the reverse strand, counting down.
GTAAAAAGTATTTTTCTTTTCGCAATAAAGCTCAAACCGAAACTATATTCCTGGCGTAAGGCAGCCACCGGTACTTTGTGCCTTTTTTTTTGTTTTTTTTCACGCCTTCAGTCTGTGCCTGCTTCTGGGGTTCCCGAGAATTGTTCTTTCCATCAAATTTTACGAGCTATATTGTGGTGAGCAGCAGTGTTTTTGTGTGATGCAGACTGCCTGCTTTATGAAACCTGGTATCGCACTGAAGTGCTTTGCATAGGTTATGCAGAAATGCACAGGCTATGCAGAAATGCATAGGTTCGTTCACTGTTGTCAAACTGCCTTATCTGACCCATCGGGATAGAAGCAGCCTCTGGCATGAGTCCAGTGCTGCTTCAAACGTCGCGCTTAGTGGCTAGCTTTCAACGCTGAAAGGGACTGGCGGCAGCTGTTTTGCTTGTTTTGAGTGAGGAGATGCCCAGCACGAAGTTCGGGTGGTTGACACCTCAAAACGGTCTCCTGCGTTCAACTTACGGTGACGGAATCGCGCGTACCAAGTCCTCGCAATGAGAGCCCGACAAAATGCCAGAGAGTTGCAGGCGTTAATTCTTGCACTGTTCGCCGGGCGATTGAAAAGCGACCCCGCGGATTAACAGACCGAAACTCTCAGAGTTAGATGCCGAAATTCAAAGATTCAGGGGGAGCACTTAATTCACTTTACATGCAGCAAGGCGCAAGCCTTTGTGCTTTCCTGCTGAGCTCTCTGGGACGCTTCTGATTCTTCATTGTGTGCATTTGTTTGGGGTTATGCTCGTCATAACCGATTTAGAGTCACGACGTACTACATTTTCGTTATATCCCAAGTGTTCACTACAACCAATTTTGAGTTGCGAAATACTGCACCTTCGTTGTATCCAGTGTGTTCGTTGTAACGTATTTACAGTTACGACATACCACACCAGTGTACAGTCAATTCATTAGCCATCTTCGCTACATTCGATACAAATTTTTCATTAGATCCGATTATCAACTTTTTCTGACGCCAACGTATACAGCGCAAGAAGACAAATCGTTTGGCACCGCTTGCAATGTCTTACAGCAATTAATTTGACCGTAACGGACGTTTGAAGTTTCAAGAAGCCAAGGTGTGGGAAACCAAAGGTCGTCGGTTTGAATCCCTTTTATGAGTTACGCCTTGAGTCGACTATCATTTTTATGCTCCGTAACGCTCTGAATCATTTGATATAACTCCGAATATTCTACGCCAATTAGGCGGTCCACAATCTGTGCACCAATGGTACCACCCACTGGTCCCACTTGAATGACCTTGTGCTTGATTCTAACGCGACCTTGACTAATGACATTACAAGAGCTGACGCTCTAAAATATTCCAGCGTGCTCGAATGCTCGAGTAAGCGCTGCGCGCTGCGACAACACTCCACAGCACTCCATCAGTACCCCGCACTCCGAACCTCGCATCCTCCGCACTGCGAAAAAAGCCACGGTACCCGTCATGTGCCGAACGTGCTCTAGGGAATACGTCTATTATGTTTTGGTCACCCTTACATAGCCTATACGGAAAAGTGCCGGAGAAATTCTTTGAAAGGAGACATTTGAATGGCTTGCGGGCAGCAATCAGACCCTCCGCTTATTTCTGGTGTTGCAGCGCGGCTTTCAGGAAATAGCGCCGAGGAATCCATCCATTGGCCACTGTAAAAAGCAATCTGATTCGGAATTCCAGCTCCTGTGTACAGACGCGATGACCCGCAAACATGCATGTGACATTTTTTGACCGTCCATTACAAGTCGTGAGCACGCGGCTGGCGCACAGCCATTCCTTCGCCTTTGCTGCTGCAGAAGGAGGTCTCATATCTCAAAGATTAGGTTCTGAGTGCGGCATCCTTGTACCTTGTTTTTCAATTTGGTTCCCTCTCCAGTTGATTTACATTTTCTTTCTAGTTTCCCGCCTTTCAGTCAGTGCTCCGTTTCTATGGCTTTCTGTAACGTCTAAGTGCGGTTTTCAGACTTCGTTGAAAAAAAAAACGGAAATTTTTTCGGCATATCATACAGTCAACAACCGCCTGATTCAAACAGACTTGTGCGAGCTGTTTCTATAGCTTTCCTCGAATATCCGTGCACATTGAGGTTGGGGTAACTATAAACAACCCCTTCCAACATTTCCTCTGTGTAAAAATAGGTTCCGTGGCCTTTTCTGGCGAACCTTCATGTTTGTCCGCCGGAAGAAAGCGTATTTTTTACCCACTAAATTGAACCTAAATTTCTTCCCGTCATTCGTTTCGAACTTGTGACGTCAAGACCGAGATGGACTCCATGATTACAGCTTGGAAGTGCATAGCGTTGTAGCCTGGCCTCAGTTCTCCGAACGGCAAAAAGAACACTGGTAATAAATTCGCTTCTAAAAACAGCCGACAATATAGCGACGCCTGTATTTCGTTTTTTAATGTCTTCAAGCTGATAAAAAGCCTGATTTCAGTCCGAATAGCGTCTTTTTTTTTTCATTAGAAGGAACACGATAATCTATCGATGCAAGTCAGCGCATTAAATGCGCATTTGGTTTCTAATAAAGCTGCAGCAAGAATCAATCTCTCTGTCCTGTGCTTTTATGAGCCATTCCTGTAGCTATCCTATGGGACGCTAAAAGCGCGACTGTGGTAACAAACTATAACTGGACTATCACGCATTATATGGACGTTAAATGATGCAGAGCAGAGCCTCTTAGTCATTCTAATCACTGCAAGTTTTCATTGAACCAAACTTGTAAAACCAGAGTTTCCGTTGAACCCTAACAGGGTCACACACGGGGATCGATGGTGTTCCTGTTCGGTGAAGCGAGCAGCGCACAATAAGAGGATGTTTGTCTTGTGCGCCTGTTATTATGCTCTGTTAGATCTTGAAATAGGCTTACATTCATAGGCGACAAAATTCTAACATATTAGAAAGAAAAACAGACGCCATCGTAGATGACAAGAGCGTGGAAGTCAGATGCTACATGCAATGACTGAGATTGTGTACCGCGTACTCGCGGTACCATGTAATTTTCTTGCCGCGAGATAAAACATTTACATGCAACGGTTTTTTTAATGCTTGTGTGTATGCTTAAATTGAGCATGAACAGGGCGGTATTCGATATGAACATTGAAAAGTAGGGTGAACTTTCTAGTTCTACACCTCTTTCCAACAAAATTTTCACTCTGCACACGGTTGGAATCAGCGCAGTCTAGATTTGCATCCATGTTTTTTACGGTTTCAAACAAATTGAGCACTTTCGACTGTCGTTTAATGGCGTCGACTGTTCCGTAAGCACCTTACCCAATCCTGCGGCTGTGCCTGGTTTGAAAACACTCTTAAAGGTGCAGATAACAAAGTGTCGCTGGTTTGAGGTAAATGAAAAAATTTTCGCACTCCTACCATTTATACAAAAGACGAGTTGGCAAATAAATGCACCGAGGAGTATCACCACCCTACCACTTGATATCGATCGAAGCAAGAAATCTCGGATAAATACTTGGTTCATGCAAAAGGCATATTTTTTTATTTCTTCTGGCTTCTACTCACCTTTTTCCTCATATATCCCTCATACAGGTTAAGCTCGCTATACAAGCAGCAGGAACAGAAGACACACGTAGCATTTAACATCAAAAACCCAACCCTAAAGCATCTTAATTATGAACCGCCGCGGTGGCTCAGGGGTTACGCCGCTCGGCTGCTAACCCGAAAGACGCCGGTTCGATCCCGGCCGCGGCGGCTGAATTTCGATGGAGGCGTAATCCTACAGGCCCGTGTACTGTGCGATGTCAGTGCACGTTAAAGAATCATAGGTGCTTGAAATTTCCGGAGACCTTCCCTACGGCGTCCCTCATAGCCTGAGTCGCTTTGGGACGTATTATTCCCATATACATCGAGAATCCTCCTCTAATGGCGACAGTCGGATGTTTCCGTTACTCGCTGTTTAGCCACTCGTATGCAATAGACATAAAATGGTTGCCGGGAAGCGTGTTTCCTTCTTGCCTTGTACGGCCGGTGACGAAGAAGCAAAGCAGTCCATTCTTCGTCCTAAATAAACGCAGAAAATATGTTGGCTTTTTCTCTTCATAATTTCAATCAGTCCAAAAGAAATAAAGTGGGCGCAGGTGGTTGAACCGCATGAAGAAACTGATGTTCAAAATAAAATTCTCGGTGGGGAGGCAGCTGGGGACCCATAATACAAGATATAATGCTGCACGGGCTCTTTCGAGCACCAGCCCTCGAATAGTCTGATTTTATCTCCAATGTCTCGAGAATGAGAAGATAGCAGTTTTGTTCAAATTCCACAGGAGATAGAAGCTTTGTCGTAAGGTCGCAAAAGTGGCCAGGTCGGGGTAGCTGAGCCTCAGGAAAGGAAAGACAACGTAGGAAACGCAAAATAAAGAGGTCGACGGAAAGTAAACAAAAACAACAAAGCAGCCTGGTAAATATAGTCACGGCCTGAAGTCCGTGCACGCGGTAATGTTGACCAGGTCGCGTGGCGGACACGAGAACGCAGCGCCAAAATCAGCGCTGCGCCTCAACGGCTCGTTCACAAGAAAACTGACGTCCCCGTAAGCGGTACACCGGAAGTAGGCATAGCGCGCGTAGAAGAACTGCGCCTTGGACATCCGGTAGAGGCTCCAGATGATCCTCACGTCATGCCAGTCCGTCGCCGTCGGTGAGCCGGAGGAAGCGACGGCGCTGCCCGAAGACGCTACATCCGCGGCGATCTGCACGGCCACAGTGGACTCCAAGAGGTCTTCGGCGTACCAACTCCATTCCGTTAGGGACTCCAATACGCACTCCCTAGTGTGAAAAACAGGAAATAAGGCTGTCACGTCATTGCTTGCGACAGAAGCACAGCCGTGCCCCTGACTGTAAACAATGAATGCTCGAATTGCTTTCCTGCGACGTTATCAACGTTATTAAGCGTTAATTTCAAAAAAGGGCTGGAAAAGAACAGTAGAAATTAAATTTTCTGAACAAAACATGGTCCCATGCAGAGCACTACAGTTTCTGCAGAAAACAAACTTTCGCTTTCCTCCATGTTTGCGTCAAGGTGCACTCGCCACATTTATAAAAAGAAAAAAGTAATTTTCTTCAAATGTATAGTCACCTGTAGTACTCGATAGCATCAAGCGTCTCGGAGTTCCATTGCTTGTGCAGCATGACGCCGCTCCAGATTAGGGCCGCCATCTGTCTCGCAATCACGGGCGCGTCGGCGAGCAGACGATTGCTGGTGTTGGCTCCGAGCGTGCTGTACGCCGTCGCTGGCACGTATAAGCTCGTCTCGTTGATACGCTGCATGCCCTGGTGCACTGCACGCTTTTTCATTGGCGTGAATATGCCTCGACGCAGCTTCTCCAGCTTGACGTCGAACTCGAAGTTCAGTGCACGAAAGTAGTTGCGTACGAAGCCGTGACGAGGCATGTCGGGCGCAACCATGTACCCAAGGACGAGGTCGCTGGGAAGGACAAGGGACATGTTCCCAAGGAAAGCGTCCAACTGCTCCGTCTGGTTGCCGGCCTCCACTAGTCTCCGGAGTGGCGCGTAATTAGCCGCGGCCTGTCGGGTCGCCTCGAAGATGGCGCGCATTCGGCGGTTCTTGGAGGGACTCGTGAGGGCTGCGACGTACGTGGCGTGCCATAGTTCGTCGAACGTGTAGCCGTGGGCGTCGCATATGCTCCACGTGCGCGGCTTCGGAGCGTCCAGCACCCTGTCCTGCTGGATCTGGATCATTGCATCCATCACGACAGTCGTCAGCATGAACACTAGTGACAGGGGCTGATTCGAGACGTTCCAGAGGATTCGAATTTCTTCGAGCAGACCCTTCTTGGGGGCCGCGTATATGGGCGCTGATAGGTCAAAGGTGGGGAAGAACTCTCTGAAAACGGCTTCAATCAACGACGCGTTCTTGCTTCCTAAGGCGTCGAGAAGTTCTTCCTTGGTCACCTCTTCGTCCTTGGTGTATTCATCCGCGCCTGGCAACTGTCGCTTCCAGTCGAAAAAGTCACCTCGAGTGTAATTTGTCCGCAGGCGAGCGTTGACAACTGAGAGCGCGACGGGGAAGCAGTCGTCCTCGCATAAATCCTCGTGGTTGCTGCTGCGACGGTACTTTCGTTCAAGCATGGTGAACGAAACGTGGGAATTGATGATGAAGAAAAATTTGAGCCGATATCGCTTCTGCGTGGACAGAGCGAAGCGAAGCAGTTCTGCTTGCCCCATGGTCTTTTTAGCGTTGACCTCGTCGAGAAGAACAGAGGCGATCTCCCTTTGGCGCCTGTCCCGCTGCCATATCTCGTTCAGACAAGACGTGTAGAAGCCGTGGAGTGCCGCCGCAGCTGGTGATCCAAAGCGGTCGACGCCTTTGATGATATTGCCCTTGATGTTATGCTGTAAGGCAAACAGAGAGAAATGAGAAGTATTGCATTAAGTTAGCTTGAATTGTTTTAGCCAGCTAGGTGGGCGTTTCAAATTAAGACGTTTGCGGGGATATGTTGGCCGCAACTGGCAAAGGAGAGGGTTAATTGGAGAAGCATGGGAGAAGCCTTCGCCCTGCAATGGTCGTAATCAGGCTGGTGATTATGATGATGACGGTGATTAATTTTGGGTGAAGGAGTCGCCCGCCCCTCCTAAAAATGAGCATTTTTCTTTATTTATCTCTTCGAATCGAGCAACAACGGCTCGAGGCACAAATGGGAGTAAAAAGCTATATTATGCGGCTTGACAAAGCTCCCATCCCCTTCGCTTCTTTGGCAGGGGAAAGCAGGTATTAACACAAGGGTGCGAAACACGAACTTCGTATACATAGTTTACAAATTAAGGAGACATGAATTATAAATAGTACAACTGTCGTCAAATCAAAAGTTTGAACAAAATATTATGATATTCCTTCAACCAAACAGAATCAAGGATATCGTGTTAGCCCAGCAAACACTGCGCAAGGATACCACGAACACAAGTACAGTCTTTGACAAAAGTAACCGGGCTGCATGGTTTGCTTCAAGCTAGTGCAGTGGAACCCTTAATTACAGCTTCCCTGAAGCTGAAATGGTCCTTAAGGGTAAGGACTGGGGATCTTCTTACCTTCCAACACGTTTTGATCTTTAGAAAAATCGCCAGGGCTCCACTATACAAGGTAGAAGCAAACCATGCAGCCTGGTTACTTTTGACAAATACGGTACATTAGGGTGTACTCTGAAGAAAATTTATAAAGTACACACATTCAGGAACATATACACGATAGAAATTATACAAATAGTTTTTGTGTGTTTAAATGAATACGACAGAATTCATTCGTTTGAGAGTACAAATTTATTTAATGTCGGAGGTGCAGTATACGATAATCCTTGGAAAGCATAATTATTTCGTGGACGAAGGACTGGCCAGTAATCATGGTGGTTTCTCTTATGATGTACACTGTTTGCTACTAATTTGGCAATGTCTGAGATTTAAGAGCTGTTAAAATGTATGTGGGATTTATGTAAGGTTAGAACATGGTGCTCAAACATGTGTGCAACTTTCATGGTTTCACATTTCGAAAATGACTCCTCGGGATTTTATAGGGTTATTTGTAATAGTTTTAACACGCCTTTCTGCAATATTAGAAGTTTTTTTTTTCTTTTCTACTGGTAATTGTTGTACATCACCACGCTAAATGGCAATAGACACGTATTAAAGAAAATAGAGCTTGGTGAACCAGAGTCATGCTTCTGGTCGGTCAGGTGCATTGTATTTTCCGAAGGAAGACAAGCACCCGAGAACACTTAGTTGCTATGTAATCCGCGCATGGTGATCCCAGTGTGTGAGAAACCAGGATGAACAACATTTGGTTGACATGAAAGGTACAAGAAATACATGGTTGCAATACCCCCCTCCCTCCTCCCAGCCGCTGCCTGCCAAGAGTGACCAACATATCCGCCCCTGAAATGGCACACGTTTTAGGGCACACGAAGTGTGCAACTCCTAGAAGCCGCTTGCGAAAGGCGCAGTGCTACGTGACCGACCTACAACACTGTTTCCGCTCATTATGCGCAGGGAACTTCCGGAAGCGCTTCCCTCTCCTCTTCCGCCTTGGAAGGGGGAGCAAGTAAGGGAGGCGCTTCCATTTGCTCCGAGAGAGAGAGGGAGAGAGAAAAAGACGGAAAGGCAGGGAGGTTAATCCTAATTAAAGAACTAGGCAGAGGGGACACGGATGCCATACGAGAAAAAACAAATGCATGTCGGTGCGGGGCTCACCAGTATGTCCAGGCTAACGCCTTCCTGGATAAAGCCGTCCTTGATGGCGTTGTAGCAGACGTAAGCGAAGAAGTCGCTGCAGGGCGGAACGTTTCGGTTGATGACGGCGAACAGCTGGGCGGCTTCGTCGGGACAGCAGAAGGGCGCGTCGGTGGTGTTCACCCTGCGCACCCGGCCTTGCTGGGTGACGAGCAGCCAGAGTGTCACGCAGGTGGCCACCACCAAGGACAGCGAACAGGCGGCGCCAGCGACGGCCCCGGCCACCTTGTTTCGCCCGAGCCGCAGGGTGGGCGGTCCAGTAGCTGGCGAGCGGGCGAAAACGGAAGATCCTGCGCCAGCGTTCGGGCTCCGCGATTCCATCATCTCCATCTTCTTCTTCTTCTCCCTCAGTAAAAGTGGTATGCGCAATCTCCTTCTTCTTCTTCGTCATCTGCTTCACCTTTGCAACCGACACGTCAAAACGGATGGGGGATGAGAGGATGGGGGAATTGGGGAAGTAAGCGAACGAATGCACAGCGCGTGTCAAGCACACCGCGCGCGCGAACGTGCAGGACGTCAGGATGCCGTCTCAGGAGTCGACCGGCAGGTAATCCAGGAACATCGCAGGCTCTCTCCGATACTCTCTCCGATACTGTTCAGCGTCGTTACTGTCGCTCCTCGACTGCGCCCACCAACTTCGTCATGCACTGTACGCGGACGATGTGACAATTTCGGCCACGAAGGGATCCGATGGCAGCGTGCAGTTCAGAACGTCGCATCTCTCCTTCGTCCGCAAATAGCGCCGATTGAATTGAAATGTCTCTATATCGACTATTTCGGCTATTTCGACGAGTTACATGCACTGGAGAGGTTGCTTTTCTTGCAAGCTTCTCAAAAGTGCATGTATTTTGGCGTGAACTAGACAAAATTTGTTAGGTCACGCAACGGGGGGTAACCGTGTTTTCGAAATTCTAAAAACTGATACGGATATTACTTACGCTATCCTTCACGCCTCTTACTTATTAAGGCGTCTAAAGGCAATAGTTAAAAAGTTAACTATTCAATATTAGTTCATCAGCCTGGTAGTTAGCACATCTTAACTGTATGCTGATGTATTACACTGCTGGCAATACTGTGCCTAAAAAAGCGCTCTTCCAAATAAAAAAATCTTTTTTTTAAATTGTGTAAATTGTAGGTGAATATGTATGTATGTATGTATGTATGTATGTATGTATGTATGTATGTATGTATGTATGTATGTATGTATGTATGTATGTATGTATGTATGTATGTATGTATGTATGTATGTATGTATGTATGTATGTATGTATGTATGTATGTATGTATGTATGTATGTATGCATGCATGCATGCATGCATGCATGTATGTATGTATGCATGCATGCATGCATGCATGTATGTATGTATGTATGTATGTATGTATGTATGTTTGTGTTGGGTTTATTGGCGCATAAGCAGCTAAGGCTATCATGCGCCAAGAACAAGGTATGGAAAAAATATGCTTGAGCAGAGTTTGAAAACAAAGTGGATGAAAACGTTGGTGTAAAGGGCCTAAAAGTTATTTTACTAACTAGCTGATAAAAGACAAGAATTTTAAAAATGTCTGATAGAGCAACTTTTAAAGGTTGAGTTACCTCCGCAGACATCCTTGGCTTGGCAAGGATTTCGAGGCTCCCAACAACTCAGAAAAAGACCTCAGCCTCCTTCTCATGATTGAGAAAGTGGCTGAGGTGTATAACTGTATGCAGTGAAGAACAGGGTGAGTAAATTAGAGTTGATGAAGAATACTGGCTTCCCTTAAAAAGCTAAAAAAACAGGGTATACTGACAAGTGCATCTTCGCCTAAAATCAATGCTGGATGAAAAAGAATGTGTTCTTTGTAAAAGGTAGTAAAATGTTTTTTCCTTAGTGATTCAAGTTCTGTACATGAGAATAATATGTGGTTTATTGTTAGATCATCTCCGCACTTTTCACAAACAGGTTTGTCTTCTTTTGTAAGTAGGAAGCTGTGTGTGAGATGTGTGTGTCCAATACGGAGGCGGCATAAAATAACTTCGATGAAACGTTCTTGGTGGGAGCATGACTTCCATTCTTCTATAAATGGTTTTACTAAGTGGAGCTTATTATTACCTTCAATATTCCATTCAGACTGCCATTTATCTCTGAGCTTAAACTGTACTAACTTCATGCCATCTTTGTAAGGAATGTTCACTTTCTTTATTTCTTTGTTGCGAGCTTTTCTAGCACATTCATCTGCTTTCTCATTGCCAGCGATTCCAATGTGGCTGGGAACCCAGCAAAAATTTGTCTTGTCCCTGTATTGTGGCGCTCGTTATGTTATGTATGATATCCCCGATTAGTGGCATCACTGCATTGCTATGGTGAAGTGAGGTTAGTATGCTCAGAGAATCAGTGTAAATGATACTGTTCTGAATGTTCTCATTTATTATTTTTTCTACAGCCAGCAAGACTGCGTAACACTCGGCGGTGAAAATGGATGCACACTCAGGTAGTCGTACTATTTTTTCCCAATTATTCTGAACTACAGCACTTCCCACGTAGTGCGCCGATTTTGATCCATCGGTATAAAATGCTTCGTATTCTCCGTATTTTTCGTTGAGTGCTAAATATTCTTGTAATATCTGTTCATGTGGTGTATGTTTTTTCCGAAATTGTGTTAATGTGAAGTCGCACACAGATGGTAGGCAGTACCAAGGCGGGAGTGGATCAGGTTTGCGGGCAATATTAGGTAATATGTTCATTATGTCCAGTTCTTGGCATTTCTCTTCAAAGCGGAGAAGGAGTGGTCTGATTGCTAGAGGTTTGTTGGTAAATAGTGTTCGAGATGGACACTTTGTAACGAGTGGGTAACAGATGTGTTTAGGCTGGGAACGGATCTTTAAAATGTATGAGCATGTGAGCATTGTTCGTCTGTCTGCAAGTGGTGGTTCATTTGTTTCTACGTAAAGGCTTTTTATGGGTGATGTCCTGTAAGCACCAGTTGAAAGACGCAAACCCATATTGTGCACAGGGTCCAGTCGCTTCAAGTACGACGGCCTTGCTGATCCATACACTATGCAGCCATAATCTAAAACGGAACGTACTACAGAGTGATAAATCTGTAGAAGGCATACCCGATCAGAACCCCAGTGTTTGCGTGAAAGGACTTTAAGTATGTTCAGTGATAGCGACGCTTTCTTCTTTAGTGCGTTTATGTGAGGCAGGAAATTAAGCTTTTTATCGAAGGTGATGCCTAGAAATTTGTGCTCCTTTTTTAAAGGCAGTGTGGTTTGGTTTAGGTGTAATGTGGGATCTGTGTGCAAGCCTCGTTTGAGTGAAAAAAGTAAGGCTACTGTTTTCTGTGGTGAGAACTGGAAACCATTCTTTTCTGCCCATGTTGCCAGTTTGTTGATTGTAAGTTGTACTTGTCTTTCACATGTAGATATATTGGAAGATGTGCACGCTATCTGAAGATCGTCAACATAGACTGAATATGTTATGGACCTTGGTATTATTTTGTTAAGAGAATTCATTTTTACAATAAAAAGAGTTGTGCTTAAAATACACCCTTGAGGCACTCCATTTTCCTGAATAAAATCCCTCGAAAGGGTTGAGCCTAGACGGACCTTAAATGAACGGTTAGATAAAAAGTCTTTAATGGAGTTCAGTATTCTGCCACGGATGCCAAGCTCAGCTAAGTCCTGGAGAATCCCGAACCTCCAGGTAGTATCATCAAAAAAGACGCTAAGACAGTGTTGCTTGTGTATAAAAGCTTCTCTGACAGTATTTTCAAGGCGGACAAGGTGGTCTGTAGTGCAGCATCCCTTTTTAAATCCACACTGATGGATATCAAGAAGTTCACCAGATTGAAGAACAAAGGCTAGTCTTATATTTAGGACACTTTCGAAGGATTTGGCAAAGCAACTGGTCAGGGCTATGGGTCTATAACTGCTAGGAGAAGTTGGGGGTTTACTAGGCTTAAGAAGCGGTACAATAATAGCTTTCTTCCAGGCTTCCGGTATTTTCCCAGACATGAATATTGTGTTAAAGAATCTTAAAAGTGCGTCCACGGCTGGCTCGGAAAGATGCGCAAGCATTTCATAGTGTATTTCGTCGGGTCCTGGAGCAGTTTTTTTGCCGGCAGATAGTACTTTATTGATTTCTTGGAGGGTAATTAGACAATTGTATTTTTCATTTGTGCCTCCACTTGTTGGGAGCCTCTGTTTTTCGGCTGTGTTTTTGTATTTTAAAAAAGACTGTGTATAGTGAGATGAACTTGAAACTGCAGCGAAATGTTCCCCTAGTATGTCTGCCTGTTCCTCTATGCTTGTTTGTGTGCCGGGTGGTGTTAAAAAAGGAATTTTGAAGGGTGAAAAGTTTCCATTTAATTTGCGAACCTGCTCCCACATTTTTTTAGATGTCATCTGACTGTTAATGGATGATACATAACTCTGCCATGATGCTTTCTCGGCACCCCGACGGACGTACCGAGCTTTGGCTCTTGCCTTCTTAAAATTAACGAGATTTTCATGTGTCGGATACCGGCGAAATTTACCCCAAGCTCTGTTTTGTAGTTTTTTTGCTTCCTTGCAGTCTTTTGTCCACCATATTTTATGATTTTGTTGCACCACTCCTGACGACTGTGGAATAGCTGTGAGTGCGGCAGTTATGATACAATTAGTGAACTTTTCATTTATCTGGTCGATGGAGAGATTATCTAAGAGTATATTTTCTAAATTTGCCTTTGCTCTAAAAAGTGACCAGTCGGCGAGGTGAAGCTTCCAGCGCCGTGGCCTTGTGGGGATTATTTCCGGTGGGGATGTTAAAGTGATTGGTATAGGGAGGTGGTCACTGCCATATGGGTTGTCAATGACATCCCATTTAAAATCATTAAAAACAGAAGGGGAGCTAAAAGACAAATCTAAAAAGGTCATTTTCCCCGAGGCAGGGGAGCAGTAGGTGGCTTTCCCTGTATTTAAAAGACATACATTGTTTGTGAGGATAAAATCTTCGATTATTTGACCCCTAGAGTCACAGTGCTCGCTTCCCCAAAAAGGGGAGTGAGCGTTAAAGTCCCCAACTACTAGATACGGTTCTGGAAGTTCATTGATAAGTTCTTGTAAATCGTGGACTGTTAATGTAGAATGTGGAGGAATATATACAGAACAGAGAGAAATTGTTTTATAGCTGACGACACTGACCGCAACGGCTTCAAGTTTTGTTTTGAGTTTTATTTCTCGAGCAGGAACGCCGCTTTGTACGATAATCGCGACGCCTCCAGAGAGTCTATTTGCCTGCTCACGATCGCGTCTAAAAGTTTTATAATGCTTCAGGATGTTCATATGTTGTGGCCCTAGATTGGTTTCCTGGAGACATAAGGCTACGGGTGACATTGACCCTAAAATGTTTTTTATGTCATCGTAATTTCTCAATATTCCTCTACAGTTCCACTGAACTAGAAAAGCCATGTTTATGTTTTGGGGTAGGAGCAACGAGAGGTTTACTTATGTTCTGGGGCCGTTATGGTAGCCCTGCCTTTTTTCCGCTCAAGAGAGCTGTTCCGCCGCTGTAAAGCAGGCGGGCTGGGAGTTTGGTCCATCACCTCGGAAGAGGTGCTGGACGACCGCGAAGAAGCCGCGGGTGTGTGGGTGTCAGGCCTCCCCCGACGGGGGGAAGTCCTGCGGGATGCTGGCCTGTGGGCCGGCACTCCCTGGCTTGTAATTGGCAGAGCAGCTTTCGCTGTCTCGGCCTGGGGCGTGGATGGCACTGCCACAGGCGCGGTGGAAGTGGCCACGGCGGGTGCCGGAGTGCTGTGTGGTGCTACGCCCCTGCGCACCACATCAGCGAAGTTTGGTTTCGCTGTGAAAGAGAATGTATTTGTCATTGCAAAACGCCTTCTAGCTTCTTTAAATGAAATGTTTTCTTTTGTCTTGACGGTGATGATTTCTTTTTCCTTTTTCCAGGACGGACACGCCCTGGAGTACGCAGCGTGGTCGCCTTCGCAGTTTGCGCAGCGTAGTGCTGCGTCGCATTCCTCAGACTGGTGGTCCTTTGATGCGCATTTCGCGCAGGTTTTGCGGCCGCGGCAGCTCTGTGAGCCATGGCCAAACTTCTGGCAATTGAAACAGCGACGGGGATTGGGTATGTAATGCCTTACGTTGACTTTCAAGTATCCGACATCTATTGTTTCGGGCAAGCTGCTGGTGTTAAATGTGAGCACCATGTGTTTGGTGTCTATTTCCTTGTTATCTTTGCGGATTTTGATCCTGTGGACATCAATTACATTTTCTTCGGATAGTCCTTCAAGCATTTCAGTTTCTGTTAGGTGGATAAAGTCAGCCTCTGAGATCACGCCTTTGACTGTGTTGAGGGATCGGTGGGGAGTCACGGAGACAGAGATGTCCCCTATGGAATCGATGTTTGAGAGTTTTGAGCATTGGATGCTCTCACGCAGTTCGAGGAGTAGGTCGCCACTGGCCATTTTTGATACCTTGTAGCCAGGCCCCAAGGTATCTGTTAAGCATTTGGTAACAAGGAATGGGGATATGATTCGGGCTTGCTTTTCGTCACAGTTGCTGTGGATTACATGAAATTTTGTGAATGTAGGTTTCTTTTTCGAAAAAAAGTCTGCTGCCTCGTTCCGCACTCTTTTAAGAGAGCGATCAGGTTTGGAAAGGGGGGGAGCCATAAAAATTTGATGTTTTTCGGTCATGGTGCCAGCCACCCACCATGGAATCCAACAAGGGGACGCGACAGGAACTTGAAAGCAAGTCCTGCCCACGCCAGCTGTACACCTTAACTATAACCTAATATGACTCAACTCAGGGTAGTTGGTCACACACGGTTAACCCTCGCCGCCAGGAAAAAGAGGAAAAAACCAAGAAGGGAAGAGGATACAGGAAAGTTGTAAGAAAGGAAATAGAAAAGTGAAAGATAGAGGGGAGGATAGGAAAAGGCGACTGCCGATTTCCCCCGGTCGGGTCAGACCGGAGGTGCCGTCTACAGGAAGCTGGGGCCAAAGTGGTGTGTTGCCTCCGCCGAGGGGCCTTAAGGGTCCAAACGCTCGGCATCGGCTCAACCACCAGGATCCCCTTTTCCCCGGACACGGCGATGCCACGCACGGCTAAGCGCGGATGCTCGGGTCCGTGGTGACGCATTGTTCACCATCATCCCCCTGCGGGGATGTCCCTGCGGATGCTGGGGTTAACCCCGTGGTGTCGCCACTCACCAACGTCTGCATGCTGCAGACGCCTCCCTGCGGGGAGTATGTATGTATGTATGTATGTATGTATGTATGTATGTATGTATATATATATATATATATATATATATATAAGGCGGTCGTTGGACGATTGTCCGTATCGTCCAACGACCGCCTTTCCTTTCACCAGGGCCCAGAAGCCACATTTACGAGCCTGCGGAGCGTTGATTTGAAGTGCAGGCTCTATTTGGCAGTAGTGTGGCTTTGTGAGCTTGCCGGTTCATAGTGTTCAAAAACACTGTAGCGCAGCAGAAGACGAAAACACAGAGAACAGAAAAGAACACAATGGGCGCTAACTTCCAACAAGTTTTATTCTTCACGAGCAGCCTATTTTTAAGTCAGAAAAAAAAGACGTAACCATTTCGACAACATGTCGATTACTTAGAAAATGCAAGTTCTTTATCGCAGAGGAAAACGGACCGTGTGTTTACACACGTGCGACCTGGACTATTTATCTTTTCAGCTTCGATGATCTCAAGCGTTATCATTTCCCTGTTCTTTTCTATAACAACACATTTTTCAAAAAGAGGCTTGCAATTTTTTGAGTCGCAGGAGAGAACTTGATTGACTATCTTCCTCCTCGCACGTTTATCAGGTTGGGAGCATCTTCCATGAGGCGCTCGTTTCAGCAGCTTCCAGTCTCTACCTGTTGTCTTAACTTGTTTATTTCCGTTTTCAGCCCTATTTTTTGTTGTGTAGTTATCAAGTTTTCTTTCATGACCCTTCTCCCCCTCCCCCCTCTGTAATGCCGGCATGAGCGTTTATGATATTGAAATAAATAAATAAATAAATTGGTAGCAAGAGCAACACAGGACCAGGGGCAAGCAAGACGCTCAGAAAAAAAATATTCCGTTCTTTCCCTCTTTCCAAAGTAGTGGTCAAACAGCTCTCCTTTTCTAAATGAATTTTCTTCATTCCTTCAAAGGCAGCCAAAATTTATCACACTGTTGCTCACGATGGGCTGGCACGCGTGGAGCCGGCCCGTGAAATGGAAGAAGAAGATGGAATCTGCCAGCCCGGTCGGGGTAGCCAGTCCTTCCGCTCCTACCGACCTCGCCGCTCCTCTCCCGTCACGTCTTCGAAGAAAAAAGGTGTCCATGATTGGAATTGTCATAGGTGGGCTGGGGATACCCGTGGTCGCCTTCGCCCTCGTCTGGATGGTCTTCCGGCAGTCTCCTCGACCGGGCAGAGAAAACACCACCGATGGCCCCTTTTGCTGCCCTCACGAGGCGGCCCAGCTGTTCGCCGTCATCGACAACACCGTTTCGCCCTGCAGAGACTTCTTCGCGTACATCTGCAAGGAGGCCATCGCGCAAGGCTACGTGCAGCAGGGCGTCGCCAAGGACATCCTGGTGAGCCGCAGAGACATGCGTGACGCTTACATACATATAGCCTTGACCAAAGCCTTCACACCGGCAGGGTTTTTTGAACCCTCCAGAGTCCCACTTAGGGCATAGTCCTGGTCGAGTTCATCTCATATTGGGAAGTGGTCCGCTGAACTCTTCATCACCGAACCCTGTTGCTTGAAGACTTAAAAAAAATTAGGTGTATTTGATATCCACATGGATGCACTGTCTCAGTGTAGGAAAAAAAAATTTGTAGGGGACACTTATAAGCCCCGCCTCCAGGATATGACGTGGTAGCGTTAAGGAGTAAGTGGTCGTATGTGCGGAATTTGCCATTCTTAACTTTACATTAATAACTGCGTCGGACTCCTCATGGCAATGCTCTAGCAATGGTCCAGCGATTAAGGGATTCGCCAAGGCCCTGTGATGGCAGGTGCTGCCACCTGTGGGTCTTGTGCGACCCAGGTGGCTCTTCCCGAGCAACCTCTCACGATCAACCCTTAATCTGTCACCTGCCACGGGGTTAGTTTTGTAGAGCTCGATGTAGAGGTCGCCCAGGAGGCGAGATAGGGGCAGAGCAGCGGCGGCAGCGTCCGGCCGAGGCCGAGGTCCAAGCGTTCTTTTTTTTGCGCGCGCCCACAGCTTCGTCCTCTTCGGCATGACGGCGACTTATTATGAAACTTTTCAACTTATTATGAAACTTAATGCAACCCTTGGAGCTGGCCCTATAGTAGATTGGATCGTTGATTATTTGACTGACCGTACTCAATTCGTCGAAATTAACAATGTTAAGTCCGAAACAACTAATGTTACATCCGGCGTGCCACAAGGAAGTGTTCTTGGCCCAGTATTATATTTAATTTTTATAAATGACTTACCTACTAGTATTTCTCACAATATTAAACTTTTTGCCGATGTCTGTGTACTTTACCAGGAAATTAACTGCGTCAATGACCATATAGCTTTAAATAACGCTTTAACAGCAGTGACCAAGTGGTGTGAAGAATGGCAGATGACTATTAATGTTAAAAAATCAGTTGCTTTATCCGTAACCAGAAAGATACACCAATCAAATTTTCAGTACACATTAAACAACATTCCTCTTGATTCGGTGTCCGAATATAAATATTTAGGCATAACACTAACCTCTGACCTCAGATGGGATTCTCATGTTAACAATGTCACATCAACCGCCTTAAAACAGTTATTTTTCATTAACAGACGCCTCAAACTAGCACCATCAGAAACAAAGCTTCTTGCGTATAACACATATGTCAGACCAATTCTAGAGTATGCTAATGTTGTTTGGTTTCCTTTCACTAACAAGCTCACTAAACAAATAGAAGCAGTGCAGATGAAGGCGGTCAGATGTATATTTAATAAACACAGGTTGACAGACTCACCAACAGAACTAATCAAACACGCAGGACTACTAACCCTTCAAAACAGAGCAAAACTAGCGCGCCTTAAAACCATGTACCAACTCGTACACAATAAATTAAAAGTCGCCACTTCAAGATACATATCTAAATCACAAACGCGACAAACACGTAATAAACACATACACACTCTAAACGAGTTTTCATTCCGTACTGACACTTTCAAATATTCATACTTCCCTCGTGCTATACGCGAATGGAACACCTTGAACACATCCATTGTTAATAGTCCATCATTGAATTCCTTTAGCACATGTGTGGAAAATCAACTACTTATATCTTAGTGTTTATTGAGTTCATATATGTCATTACCAAGTTATTCCTTCCGTTTGTGTTTTCACTTGTGGTATTATTGTCCGCCAAAATCATGTCACATGTTCCTCATTCTGGTTTATTTGTTATTCGTATCTTCTAATGTATAATCTCGTGTCATATTTTTTATGTACTTTGATTAATTACCATTGCTATTTTTTTTGTGCCTCTGTACTTTTGAATGCCCTCCCTGTTACGATCCCTGATGGGATTGACAGTATCGGATAAATAAATGTTGCCACTGTCAGCCGCGCGGGTCGCTACAGTTTCCTCACAATCCTGTTGGTAGATTGTGACGTCGCCGCGAGGTCACGTGACCTAGATAGTACACCTGAGTTGATTCTCCGGGGATGGCTGCCCGGGCGACCCTACGCCACACTATTTATCGCTCACAACGCCGACGACACGGACAACGTCGACGACGCCGGAATTTCTGCACGACGAGAGCCTTAACGCTGTCGTGTTAATAGTGTTGCTGTGACACCATTGTCTCTGATATGGAAAAAATTTTTACAGACTTAAAATGCAGGTACCATCACAATGCTTTCAACGGTACCTTACTTATTATCTGCTTTGTCGCCCACATATGTGAAATCCCAGCAAGGTGTAACTACTAAAAACATTCAGGGGTATCAATTGTATTGATGCAGTCCAAGTAAGATAGCATTTTTCTTTCAGTCCCCAATCTATTCCCATTCCGATTTTATTCAACTCTTGGTTCTATTGTGATTCTGATCGCTTGTTTTATTAATTTTTGCTCCGTCAGTCTTAGACGTTTTCACAACAGCTGTACCATTCTTAGTCCGGTGTCTCCCTCCTCTCCCCTACGAGTGGAGAGGGACAGCGAGGTGGCGAGGGAAAAGAGGACTGTTGGCAGGTGCCAGTTCTGGCAGGTGTGACGACGACGGTCGCCAGGTTCTAGCTGTCTCCAAGCAGACTTCGATGCTATCGCATAATAACGTCTGCATACTGACTACCGATATATTAATGCGATTGGTCGAGAGTAGTCACGTGACCTTGCAACGTCATAACAACCCACCCATCGGATTGTGAGCAAGCTGCCAACCATTGCCAAATTAAACGCAATTGCCACCTGCCCACCGTGGCGCTGCTAATGAGCCTTACGGGAGCTCGACAAGAGCAAACCGAGGTCTCACAAGCCCCACCGGCGGCACTGTTTGAAGCAGCCACCTGCCGGGGCAGCGGCGCATCGCTTTACTACCACATCACTGCTTGTGTTATAGTGCCAGGTCTCCCCGCTATCTGTGAATGCGATTGAGAGGGTCTTGACGTCATGAACACCACGTGACCACCAGGGGACCAATCATGGGCTCTGCCAAATTTGAAACTCTGAGAAACCAAAAATTTTGAAAGTAGGCCCACCCCAGAAAATGTAACAATGCTAATTAGTGGGGAGAGGTGGCTGGATTATGTCGATTACTGGGTCGGGTTAGTATAATCACGTATGATAATCCAACAGAAGGTACTCGAACATTCTACACGTTGATCACAAAATGAACAAGGGAGGGGCAAACCTCAGGTTGCTAGAGCCAACGTTTCGACAAGGGGACTTGTCTTCGTCTGGGCAAAGCGTTCATCATCGGCAGGGATTAAATAGGGCCTTCGCTCCGAGGAGGAAGGCCCCGGGGGTGGGGAAGGAAAGTGGTGTGGTAGGGGATGCGTGTCAGGAAGGGGAGGGAGGTGAATCATGATTCGTTAGGCTGCAATAGTGGAACAACTTATATCCGGGGGGTGTGTAATGAACAAACGGCTTTGAAGGGGCTGCGACGGGGGGGGGGGGGGGGGGGGGGGGAGGCGCTGGGTGAACCTGCAAAACTCAGATAAAAGGATTAGTCAGCGTGGTACAGGGAAATGAGGACAAGGAAAAAAAAAATAAGCTGGCACTGGAAGGAGAAAGGAAGGGGGGCATTTCCAAGGAAGGACAAGGCAGGGGGGGGGGAATGGCTCGTGTTCAGAGAAAGCCAAAAAGTGGGGGCGGAGGGGGTAACAGGAGTGTCATGGTTTCCGAGAACTGGTAGCAGGGGATTAGGTTGGTTACTCATGCATACAATATAAACGCATTAGAACCGGTCCAAATCGGAGCTTTTGCGTGAAAATCGCAAGAGCTATAGGCACTCATTGTAGACACCATAGCCCCTCCATGACTCGGAGTTGAACCTCCGGGTCCGAGCTGAGCAGCACGGCCTCCCTCTGCGATATCTTACTTCCTTCTCCTCCTAGACACCATAGCAAACAGCCTAAATGCTGTGGCATTTTCCGTTTTACGAATGTGGTCGAGAAGCCCCCAAGTTTTATAACCTGTCTCGCCTGCCTGAAGACGTTGACCCATAGACGACAGCAGCCTCGCTGTCATTAATAACACGAAAATGGGACAAACAACTCAGCCTATTATTACGGAAGCGCTACGGCTGTGAAAGGCGGTCACGTTGAACGATTTCTTTGGTATTATTTATTTGCACTGCATGAAGTTGCCTTCGCGTGTTTTTACCTATCACCCAAGATTTACCCTTTCACGATGTTCAGTATTACCAAAAGTTGCTTTTTATCGACATGTTGGTGGTGCCGGTGAAAACTTTTCTTCGGTACAGCTGCATCCGAGTTAAGCAGAGAGTCCTCCCATTGCTCACATCTTAGGGTGGGAGTGGCTTTGAAGTGGCTTTTTATCATGATTTTTTTTTATTTCCTGCGCTGTGAGCGGGTTAGTTGATGACCGTGTTCGTCCTATTACTAATGCAATGCCTGTGGAAAGCGGGGTCACTTCACAAAATCGGTATTTGAGGGCGCTGTACGAAATATTCCAGATTTCAAGCACTTGCACAGGAGGCAATGTCTTGGTATCATTATTCCCGCCCATTCTCGATTTTTCAATTTTCAGATGTCTAATAGTTGTGGTGGCTTCCTTGTTTCACTCATAACACAAACACTTCAGTTCACAATTTATTCCTAGATATCTTGTTGTAAAAGAGCGCGTTGTCTCGGTATTCAGTGTTCATATCTGCGAACATTAAAGAAAGCTTTAATATCTTTTAATGACGTGAATCCAACGCTTCACGTCTTCATAGATCAACTAGGTGTCATGTCAGAGGTCGGAGTACTTATCAGTTATCTTTCCGTTTCTCTTTCTTCACTGCTAGAGCACTATCAGCGGAAACATCATCAGAGGCACCGATTTTTACGACTCGACAGCTGCTGCCGCCCTTCACTGGCTTTACACGTCCTGCATGAGGGAGCTGTGGCAGCCAGAACTCCGCGCCAAAGACACCACCGAAGCGGTTATAGCAATCGGCAACACCAGATACCCGATGAGCCCCGCCGACATGCTCCGCTTCGCCCTAAATGCGCAATTTCGATACAGGCTCAACTTTTTCTTTTTTTTCGGGTACGACCCAGGCGAACATATCATCCTCGAAAATAGCTACATGTCCATCAATCCACTCGTGCTCCAATGCGGGGGCGTTTGCTCAAGCATTGTTCTGTCACTCGTAAATGCTCACCTGCGAACCGACTATACCATCGCGCAGATTATCGAGTGGGAGGCCCCGTTTGTTGCGGGTTCCACTTTCACTGATCCAGGTGCTGCTACTTTAGAAGAGCTCGGAGATGCCTTCGGTGGCATGAACATTTCGCTGCTTAAAGCCGTTCTTAATGAGTATTCCGTCAACTTTGACCACGAGGATATCATTGTCGCCTCCAAGGAGGTCTTTCTCTCGGATATACGGCGCATGTGGAACACCTCGAATCAGCCATTGTCCTTAGTTTACATGCTGACGGTCGTCGCGCTAGGTGCCAACGTCGGGCTTCAGGCAGGCAGCGATCTCGACTCTCCCACGACACACAGCTGGACTGTGTGCAATGCCCATGCGTTCAACTACCAGGAACTGTGGCGCGCCACCTACGTCGCTGCCCTTACAAATCCGGCCAAGAACGCGCAACTGCGAACGGTCTTTGAGGCCACTCGACGGGCCCTGGCCAACTACGAACCTCTTCGCTATCTAATGGCGACAGGCAACAGCACGCAAGGGTTCGAGGGATTCGTCGGCAAGATGTCGCTCCTGCTTCCAGTCGACCTCATCGTTCGCGACGTTGCCATACCCAGCATGTCCGCTCATGGTTTCGTCCGCAACCACCTCCGAGCTCTGAACTACGAGTACGAAGTGAGTGTGACAAAATATCGACGCGGCGTTCCTTTGATCCGAGATGACATGGAAGGAGGGAGGGATGAACTGCTCTTTGTGAACGAGACCAGCATTTACGTTCCTGCGCCTGCGTTCGGCCTTCTCAGCGAGAACACCACCGACCCGCTGCTCGCCGACGCCCCCGTCATCGCCACCCGCATGGCAACCTTGATGTCGTACAAGGTTGCCTATAGAACAAGGTGGTCGGAGGAAACATGGAAGGCCATCTATCTTTACAGGTAATCTAAGCTACAGTCTACGTGACAATAATTATATCACTCTAGATAAACTGTCAATAATTGAATTGATTTCCTGCTAATTTCTAATGCAGTGAATTACTTCAAGTCAGAAGCATTCTAGCGCATGTAACTACTTCCTTTCGAAATTAGTGTCAATGAAATGTACCACAACTGTTTGTGGCGGCAAAATTTTGTTCTCACGTACGCGTGTGAGGCACCTCGAAAGGAAGTCTGGGACAACGTAAAAGATGAGCGGAAACAATCTGTCTGCTCTGCGACAGGAGCGAACACTTCCTAAACGTACGCGCGTAGCGCCTGCGCGTACAGCGCTGCGACGGGCGTCGAAAAGGGACGGGCGTCTACATGCTCCTGGTGCTGTTTCGCTCCCCCTCTCGAACCCGACTCAAGTCAAGCCTTGAGCAAAGCCGGTTGGTGAGTTTAAAGAATGCCAGGAATAGTTGGAGGAACCTGGAAGAGCAAGCCATGACCAAAAAACTATGGTAGCAACTTGCTAATCTAAAGTGCGGCAAGGCGAAAGCCTTTGGCCTTGCTACTGCGATCCTAGCGTACAGAGGGCAAAACACATGTCTAGAACACGCTCTGAGCGTGTTTCGGGCGTAATACGCGATAACTAGCGATAAGATTTGGTTTAAAATGGTCTGGATGTAAACATGTGCAGTTTTTTTTGCCTTCTTGGTCGCAGCGGCTTTGGGAGCTCCGGAACACACAGTTTGGTTGTTCTAGGCATGTGTTTGCCCTCTGTACATGTGTGCGGCGACACACTAGGGGGAGGTTGCGCGCAACCGACCACCGCACTTATCCTCTCCTCCCGCAAAAAAAAAAAAAAAAATGGCAACGGTTAAACTGCGTTGAACATGGTAGAGCATTATCTCTGGGGTTATTGTTGGTTTTAGTTTTAAATTCAATTAATTACTTAAAGCTAAATATTTAGGGTCTCTAAGTAGCACAATGCATTCACCATTGACCTAAGCTTTCCAACGATTTGTATATGGCTGAGTGCTGTCGCGCAATGTTTAGTTTGACTGCATTGAACAAAATCATAATTCGGGTCGCTAACCAGCACAGCGCATTTGCACTCAACCTAAACTTTCCAACGGTATATGAGCCGATGCTATAGCGCAAAGTTTGGCTTTAATTCTAAACTCACGGTTAATCTCGCTGCACGTACTATGCTTAGATACATAGCTAGGCAGTAGCGGAATAATCTAATTTGAAGGTCAAAGTACTGGCATGAGGCGTTTTGCGAAATTGTACTGTGGAGAGTAAGCTACGCTTTAAAAAGAAATATTCATCGAAAACCTAACAAAACGGTTTTTATGTGTTCCAAGTGCACGTTATGTACAACGAACTCCTGCTATACCACGGCGCCCGAGCTAGCCGATTCTGGAGCATGTCTCGCGAATGCACAGTGAACAAGTTGAACTCAACTCTGCATTGCACTTCCCCTGACATTCACACGCAGCGGTTGCATGAGGAGGTCGACATCAGGGCGCGCTGACCACGAATCGGGAGGTGTGCTCGTGTCAACGATGGGTCTGCACATCGCCGCCGCCGCTGTTGGGGCCCTGTCCACTTTCTCTTCCGGAGCCCCCGTGACGGCTGATTGGCTGGACCCCAAGCCGGCCTGGAGTCTCTACCGGATGTCCAAGGCGCAGTTCTTCTACGGCCGCTATGCCTACTTTCTGTGCAGCGCCGATAAGGACTCCAGGCGCTTGGTGAACGAGCCCCTCAGGCTAAGCCCCGATTTCGGCCTTGCCTTCCGATGCCCGGTGGATGCTTACGCATTGAGCGCCTTCACGTGTGCGAACGTTACGCAGGAATCGATGGATGTTTGACGTGATTCGTTGTATATTCCTTCCACCTCCTTTTCTTTCGCGCTGATTTTACGCTGATTTTATTTGTATTGCTAAAAGTTTCACCGTCTACCTCCGGACGCTGTGAGATCCCCCCTTTTTTTTCCCTCTCTCTGTGACTGCAAACGCTTCTGTTATTTGGTCAAGACAAAGTTTTGATTGCTTACCTCCCGCGCAGCTTACAAGACGCTAAGACTTGTGAACTGTTTTCAGTGGAGCTGGTTGCATACAGAATTTGGTTTATGAGTTCTTCGCGATCGTTATTTTGCAGTGCCTTGAGTATCTATTTAACCATTCAATTGATCGCGGATTGCTTAAGTGTGACATATGTACTGTCCATGGTTGTGCAACCGTCTAGTATTGCTACTGTTAACTAGCTGTCTCCATTCTAGACGACGCCTTCTCACCAATAACTGGCTTTGTAGAGGCAGTACACATGTGCTTGAACTCTGCCAGTTGTGAAGTGTTCTTAGTCGCCCTGTATACCTGACTGTTCCCTCAGCCGCATATATTAGTCTTCCCGTGTCAAAGGCGTTAAAAAATCTCCGGCTAGCCCTAATTTCAACAGCGCCAGCTATAACGCCTCCTGGCCGCATATCGGCCTCTGATATCACCTATATATATGTGTGTCCTATTGTGTTCTGAGCTGTAACCTGTGTGCTAGAACGTGTTAGCTGTTCAAGCACCATGTGTTTTCTGTGGCTTGCTAAGTGCGAAGAGAGACCACCCAAGCCTATTTAAAGCAGATAATAGGCATGGTTCTCGTGATAGCGTAACGCTTGGTGATGCAGACTGCGTGCTTGATGACACCCGGTATCGCAGTGAAGCGCTTTCTTTCACCAATTTGTGAAGCAACGGTAAACTTGACAGTGGAAAAAGCTTACGGATGGGTTTTTAACGTTTTATTTGGCCATGGTTGTTTCCTCTTCGCCTCGAAGGACTGGACAATCTTTATTCTTAAACCTTAGCCAAGTAGTACGTTAACGTCGTCCGGGTGTGAAAGAACACATTGTAGCGTGCAACGCCAAAAAGAACACCAGCGCAGAGACGAAAAACCTGCGGCGGTCCCCCAGTGGTTCGAGCGCACGCGCGAGAGCCAACTAACTTCTTCCTCTTCTAGTGCATGCACTACTTCTGTCTCTTCAAATGCATGTATCAATATGTTGTTTAACTGGCGGCTTGGTCACATTTCTTCACTAGTACGCGAGGTTCGACGCTGCGAAACATCTTATGGTCGTGCTGGTAGCATAAAAATCTTCAAAGTAGTGCACAGCATGTAAATGATGGCTACAGTGTATTAAATGCGAGCAATTACGGCATTACTTCTACAGATATTTTAAATCGGTTAATGTCGTAAACAGGATCGCAACAGGGTTTTCTCGAATAAAAAAAAACGCCGGCAAAAATCGTTCAATACAAAACTGATCTGAATGGAGCAAGAGCTAATCACACGAAGGCCATACTCAGTTTTGATTGTTCAAGACATTTTTATTATCGAATTTAGTAGTAGTAGTAGTAGAAGACGTTTATTCGGCCAAAATTTACAGGCCGAGCATCTCGACCGCCTGGGCGACCAGAAGTCACTGTTCTTCCTCCCCTTCAGCGCCAAGCCCGTCGAGCCAGGTGGTGATGGATAAAGAAGGTGGGGGGTAGGAACCCGACTGCTGAGCAGCCGGGCAATAGAAGAGGCAATGGGCAAGGTCCGCATAGATACAGGGGCAGTTGGGACAGGAAGGGTCCGATCGATAGCGATAAAGAGGCGAGACGGGGTGATGATTGCATTCATTTGAACGTGCCGAAGAAGGCGAGCCTCCGGCACTGTGAGTGATGGATGAGGGGGAGGGTAAAGGCGTTTGTCGAGGCGGAGCTCGAGGTAGACCTCTTTTATGGTGCGGCGAAGGGTGAGTCTCACACCGTCCTCCGAGGGCTTGGGCCAGGGGATCAACGGTGCCCGGAAAAGTGTGTCACGGGCGAGCTGATGAGCCAGCTCATTGCCGTCAATCCCTGAATGCCCAGGGACCCAGCGGAGGAAAACGATGGAAGGTTGCAATGCGGAGACCGCTCGTTCGACCTCCTGTTGAAGAGAAGAGGTTAGGGTGCGTTTCTGTATGTGGTGTATAGCGGCTTGTGAGTCTGAATAGACTGTGTACTCTTGAAGAGAGGGAAGGAGGGCAAATGACTGGAGGGCATGCGCAATGGCGTGGACCTCGAGGGACAATGCATCCGGAGGGCGTAGAAACGGCCCGCTGGTGTGAGTTTCAGGAGCGGGGAGGTGGGGGGTGGTACAGGGCGTAGCCGCAGGAACCTCGAGGAGCCACGAAGGAGGCATCCGTGTAAGCTACACCCTGGGTATCAAAGAGAGGGGAATGGTGCTGTGCGGCCGCATGACGGCGGCCGGCGTGCAGAACGGGGGACATGTTGGACGGAAGGGGGAGGATCCGAAGATTGGGAGCCGGGGTGGGAATAGGAGAGGTAAACGGGGCGCAGGGAATGGGCGAGATACCCGCTTGAGTCAGTAACCACTGACCTTGACGGGTAAGGGAAAGCCGGGCAATCTGCGAGTCATGATGGAGAGAGAGCAGAGAACGGAGAGGATGAAAGAGGCCTGTTGCAAAGATCTTTGCAGTAGAGGTAGTGATAGGGGGGTTGAGAGCTGCCTTGTAGAGGCCCACAAGGGCAGTCTCAAGAGCGTTAAGTTGAGTCTGATTGAAGGAAACGTAGGGTGCAAAGTACAAGACCTTGTTGAGGGCCAGCGCGTGGGCAACTCGGCACGCATGAGCCTCGTGGAGACCTGAGCGCCGAGTGACCACGCGCCGCAGGAGGTGAGTTACGGAGTGGCAGGTGGTGACAGCACGGTGGAGGGCTTGCTTATCGAATTTAATGACCTGGCGTGATAAATGGGTAATTAGGAACGGCGTAGTTCAGGGCTGCGGATTAATTTAGACCACCTGGGGGAATCTTTAAGCCACGTTGGCAACGACAAAACATAGGCTGTCTATAGCTGTTTGTAGTACACCTCTATCGAAACAGCGCCGCCGCGGCCGGTATCGAACACGCGACCTTGGGATCAGCCGTACGCCAAAGTCACTGGGCCACTGACGTGGGTAGACTCAGTTTTGAGATTGCCTCAAAAAGTTTGCTATTTCAAGAACCATTAAAGTAAATGAAGAAATGCATCCTATTTAATCGTTTGCTATCTCTGAGTGCTGCTCCGATCCTTCAAATACATCCCATCTTTTGTATGCATTGTAAAAGTGTTTTTTTTTTTTCGCAATAAAACTGAAAGCGAAACTACATTTCTGCCGCCAAACAGTAACCGGTGCTTTGTGCCTTCTTTGTTTGTTTGTTTTTTCACGCCTTCAGTATGTGCATGCTTCTGGGGTTCACGCGAACTCTTCTTTCGACCATTTTTTACGAGCAATACTGCGGTGAACAGCAGTGTTTTTCGTGTGCTTATATAACTGCAGAAGTGCATAGGTTCGTTCACTGTTGTCAAATTGCCTTACCTGACCCATCGGGATAGAGCAGCCTCCGCACGTTCTGCTGACTCCAGTGCTGCTTCAAACGTAGCGCTGAGTGGCTAGCTTTCAACGCTGAAAGTGACTGGTAGGAGCTGTTTTGCGCAAGAAGATGGCCAGCACGCAGTTCGGGTGATTGACATCTCAGAACGGCCTCCTGCGTTCAATTTACGATCACACGCACACGGAATATCTCGCGTCCCAAGTCCCCGTACTGAGAGGCCGTGCGAATGCGAATTATGCGTTAATTCTTGCACTGTTCGCCGCGCGATTGAAAAGCAACCACGCGGATTAAGTGGCCGAATCTATCATATTTAGATGCCAAAATTCAAAAATTCAGGAGGAGCACTTAAGCCGCCTTACGTGCAGCAAGGCGAAAGCCTTTGTGCCATCGTGCAGAGCTTTATGGGACGCTTCTGATTCTTCATTTCGTGCATTTGTTTGGTGTTATGCTCGCTATAACCGATTCATAGTTACGACATACTACACATTCGTTATATCCGCTGTGTTTTTTATAACTGATTTAGAGTTACGACATACTGCAGCAGTGTACAGTTAATAATTCATTCGCCTTCATCGCTATATCCAATACAAATTTTTCTTTAGATCCGATTATCAACTTTTTTTTGAGGCCAACGTATACAGCGCAGGAAGACAAATCGTTTGACACTGCTTGTAATGTGTTACGACTATTAATTTGACTGTAACGGACGTTTGAAGTTTTAAAGAAGTCAAGGTATGGGGAACCAAAGGTCGTCGTTGCGAATCCCTGTGGAACGCTACGCTTTGATTCCACTAGTAATCTTGATTCGACTAGGAATCGTTTGATACCAGTCCGAATATTCTACACCAATTAGGTGAACCACAATCTGTGTACCAATGGTACCACCCACTAGTCCCACTTGAATGCCCTTGCGTTTCATACCAACGCGACCTTGAGTATCCTGGCCCAGCTAAGCTAAGCCACTGCCAATATTTTTACGCAAGGTGGGGTCAATGACCTATTTCCCAAGCATTTTACCCTAAAGATGCTGAGCACCAGAACGGAGCAAAGCTTTTTGCCCATTATATCACCGGTGTGCACCCAGTGGTACTAGGGGTCGAGCCCCGAACCTGCCGCATGCGAGGCGGATGCTTAAAGCTCTAGGCAACATATTACCGTCTACTACCACTCAGCCACGCTGCCACAGGCGCTCGGGATTGCGATGGTAAAGCCTCGGTCCGTCGCGTCAATAGCTGAATCACACCTGTGTAAGTGGTGGCAGATGATAGCCAGACCGCAGCAGTCTCTGGCGATGACAGTGACACACTGCACACAAGTGGGACTATGATAAAGCACGACACACAGGTCCACGGTGCACAGGTCGGTCCACTCTGTGGCTGCTCTGCTTTCCCTTCTTTCTTGTGTGTTTTCTTTTTTAATAGGAGGGTCATGAAGGTTAATGTACGTCGGCGTCGGTGTCTGTGTAAACCGTCCATCTGCTAGGTGGTGTTTGGGGGAACCTGCCTCTCTCATCCTGCCACCTGTGAATCGCCCCCCTCTCCCACTGCTCCTTCCCTTCTACAATTGTAGGGGAGAGGAGACGGCGGACCAAGAATTGCTCACAAAAAGAAAGTCAACATGACTAAGAAAATGACTCGGACATCAGCAGTCCCACGTGCAAAATATACAGCCTCCCGAGGAACCGTGTATGCAAAAATGAGGCTTGCGGGAGCTATTCCTTCTTGCATTAATCGGGAAAAGTACCCTGGTTCTCACAAGCCCCATCCGCGGCTGGGTTTGAAACGGCCACCTGCCAATGCAGCGGAGCATCGCTTAACTGCAGCGCCCCCGCACCAGTAGGTGTACGAGGACTCGCAGTGATCTAGCAATGTTACGCATTTTGCGTACTTGCGTAGTCGGAATCGGAAAAGAATCGCAGTTGCAGTAGATTGGGAGTAAGTGAAAAACAATGTGCTCGGAACTGGAATGCAATAATAGTCAGAATAGAATCCACACTGGAATTGACTGGCGAGTGAAAGAAGAATATTGTTATTGTTGTTATCCTCATACAATGACACACGCCCACACAGGGGGATCGGCCAAGAATTGGGGTGCACAGCTATCGCACTTCTTCCGCATCAATCCAATTGGTCTGCCATAATTGTTTTTTAACGTCTGTTTTTCGCTAGGAAACACACTAATGTGACCACCCGCTAAAAAGGGAACAGCCTCATCACAATCATCATCACTCAAGGCTGTTACTGACGCCACGCGCCCAGTGGCCTTGTGAATTAGTCGCAGTACTGCCCACGCAGTGCAGGTTTCGATTGCGCCACATTAATCCAACTTTCTGTTGGCTTCGGACCTCTGGAGGTCTAGGTGCCGCTTCATTTCGCCTTTAAATGAAAAAATTCAACCACCACACAGGCCGGAAATCCAGTCTGGCCTATTCTGTCTTCCTTGCCTTAGGTGCTTGAAATATGTTTATTTACTTTGATTTTAATGTTCTGTGCGCACCTCAGCTAACTGCTTCTGAGCACGGGCGATTGTACGATGACCGGGTCTCCCAAAACCAGGTCCCATGCAGCCATGCTTACGAGCCCGCGGAGCTTTGCTTTGAAGTGCAAGCTCCACTTAACAGCATGAGCAACACAGTAGATCAGAAGCAAGCAAGACACACAGAAATAAGATCCTCTTTGTATACATATTTGTATACTTTGTACACAAAGTATACAAACACTTTGTATACTTTTCTCTTGAGAAAAGTATGCAACAGCTGTACCTTGTCGGTACTCAACAATGAGGCAGAAACGTGGAGGCTAATAAAGAGGGTTCAGCTTAAGCTAAGGACAACGAGTGAGCTATGGAAAGAAAAATATTGGGTGTAACGGTAAGAGACCGGAAGCGGGCAGAGTGGGTGAGGGAGCAAACGCGGGTTTATGACATCCTAGCCGAAATCAAGAGGAAGAGATGGTTTGGGCAGGGCATGTAATACGAAGGCAGGATAACCGCTGGCCCTTAAGGATAATGGAGTGGATTCCGAGGGAAGGCGAGTGTAGCAGGGAGCGGCAGAATGTTAGGGGGAATGATGAGATTAAGAAGTTTGTGGGGATACGGTGGCTGCAGATGGCAAAGGACAGGGCTGAGGAGACATGCGACAGGCCTTTGCTCTGCAGTGGGCGTAGTCAGGCTGATGACGATGGTGGTGGTGGTGATAATTGTGATGATCATGATGATGAAGAAGGGCTCCTAAAATTTATCGGTCAGTTGCTCACTACGGGCTGGCACGCGGGGAGGCCCATGACACGGCAGAAGAAGAAGATGGAAGCCGGCAGCCCGGTCGAGGTCGCGAGTCCTCCCGCTCCCAGTAACCTCCCGCCTTCTCCACCGTCCCGCCTTCGAGGAAGAAAAACGCCCGTGACCGGAATTGTCGCAGGCGGGCTGTTGATCCCCGTGGTCGCCTTTGCGCTCTCCTGGTTAGCCATCAGGCGTCCTCCCCGAGCAGGCCGAGGAAACATCGTTGATTCCCCCTTTTGTTGCCCTCGCGAGGCGGCCCAGCTGTTCGCCGTCATCGACAAGAGCGTTTCGCCCTGCCAAGACTTCTTCGCGTACGTCTGCAAGGACGCCATCGCGTATGGCTACGTGCAACAAGGCGTCGCCAAGGACATCCTGGTGAGCTGCAGCGATATGCATGGCGCTGACGTACTATCGCGCTCAATATGATTTGCAACACGCGGTCATCGACCGGGGCTCGTTCCGTGGTGTGCCTCCTCCAAACAGTCGCTCGGAATTCTGGGAGAAACTGCTGTTCCAGGAAACAACAGCACCCCCGCTCAGGAAAAAGTTTCTCCCAGAATTCCGAGCGACTGTTTGGAGGAGGCACACCACGGAACGAACCCCGGTCGGTGACCGCGCGTTGCAACTCATATTGAGCGCGATAGTACAGCCTTGGTCAATGCCTTCAGACGGGCAGGGTTTGATTTTGAACCGGTCATGAGTGCGCCACTGACGGTTCCGCAGAATATCAAAAGTTTCGGTAGGAGTTAGATCAAGTGTTCTCAAATTTGGAGCTGCAGAGGTGCGGTAATGGGTCCACTAAACGGTTCATCACTGAATCCTCTTGCTTTAAGTCTTCACCGAGTAGGCATATTTCATGCCCGCATGGAGACTCATCCTCAGTGTAAGAGTGAATCATTTCTGAAGAACCATCGTCCTTTGTCGATATCAAAGGAGAGACTGTTAGGCCTAGAAACATTAACAGACCATATTTACTGAGAGCTAATTTGCACATGTCGGCAACCTCGTCATGATTTCATCGGTAACACTTTTATAAGCTGCTTCGTCGCTGACGACTCTGCAACCCGAGCAAGGTGAAACTACAAAATAACTAATGCATACTGATTACTGTTATCATATATATTATGCAAGGAGGAATTGACATATAGACGTCAGCAGCCTCCTCCTTATCAGTGAAACTACGAGAAAAACTAATAACGCAACCAAGCTACCGCTACGATATAGGTACGGTTGCTTTATTTGTAATTTGTAATTGTATTTTAATTGTAACTGTAATTTGTAATTGCAATTGTAACTTGTATCTGTAATTTGACCTACATGAAGTAGCCTTTTGCGTGCCTTTACGTCGCGCTCAAACTTCCGCCTTTCGCGAGATTCGTTATTCGAGAGAGTAGCATCTTATCTGCAGGCCGATTTCTTACTTTCTATCGCAAAAAAACGAACACTTAAAGAAAGGGAACAACAGGACCAGCGCTATCCTGATAGCCAGCGCTATCCTGATATCCTGATAGCCAGCGCTATCCTGATGGGCCAGCGCTATCCTGATAGCGCTGGCCCACTTGTTTCCTCTCTTTCCGCCTTCTTTCTTAGCGCTAGGTATTTTCCTTAAATATATATCACCAACTCGCCTGTTTCGCCATTGCGTTGGACTTCTTACTTTCCCCACAGCTGGCAGACTATATAGATTCCAACCGTATTCATTCTGCTAACAACACAGGGCGCAAATACCAACGGAGAGTGGGCCATTTTGCAAAACTGCTATGAGGGGCACTCTGACGAAAAACGCAAAATTGTGAGCAGTTTCTAAGATGAACTCTCATGAATCATTCTGTTAGCACTCAAGAAACAGTAGCCACGGATGCCAACGCTTTGGCTGCTTCATATTTCCACCCATTTTTGTTTTTCTTTTTCGGAAGTCTGATAGTTAATGTGATTTCCTTGTCTGACACATGATGACACAAACAATGGAGTTAATGATTGAACACTTGATATCTGGTTTTAAAAGCGCACGTTATGTTTGGGCCTCAACGTCTATATCTGCGCGAAAATTATTGAAAACTATGTGAATCAAATGTGAATTAAGTGATTCACGACATATGAACGCGGTGGCATGTCAGAGGTGCGAGGATTTATCAGTTTTCTTTCGGCTTCTCTTTCTTCACTGACAGAACACTATCAGCGGAAATGTCATCCGAGGCACCGAATTATACGATGCGACGGCTGCTGCCGCTCTTAACCGGCTTTACACGTCATGCATGAAGGAACTCTGGCAGCCAGCACTCCGCGGCAGAGACGCCACCGAAGCCGTCCTATCAATGGGCAACACCACAAACCCGATGAGCCCCGCCGACATGCTGCGTTTCTGGCTAAACGCACAGCTTCGATACAGACTCCGGTTTTTCATTTTTACCGCGCACTACCTAGGCGGGAACTTAACCCTCGAAAAATACTACGTGCCGGTCAACCAGCTCGTGCTCCAATGTGGTAGCGTTTGTTCAGGAATTGTTGTGTCGCTCGTAAATGCTCACCTCCGAACCAACTGTACCATCCCGCAGATTACCGAGTGGGAGGCTCAGTTTCTGGCGGGTTCCACTTCTTCCCCCGAACCAAGTAATGCTACTTTAGAAGAGCTCGGAAACGCCTTTGGCGGCCTGACCACTTCGCAGCTTAAATCCATTCTTAACGAGCTGGCCATCGACTATAAGAACGAGACAATCCTCCTCTACCCCGAGAAGACCGTTCTCTCGGATATACAGCGCCTGTGGAACACTTCGAATCAGCCGTTGTCGTTGTGTTACATGCTGACTGCCGGCGCGCTAGACGCAAGCGTCAGGTTTCAGACAGGCGGCGGTCTCGATTCTCCCACGACTGAGAGCTCGAGAATCTGCGATTCCAATGTGTACAACTACGAAGAACTATGGCGTGCAACATACGTCGCTGCCCTCACAAATCCGGCAAAGAACGCACAACTCCGCGCGGTCTTTGAGGCTACTCGACGGGCCCTGACGAACTACGAACCGCTGCGCCACCTCATGGCGGCAGGCAACAACACACGAGAGTTCGAGGCCGCCGTCGGCAACATTTCGCTCCTGCTTCCCGCCGACCTCATCGTTCACGACGTTGCCGTACCCAGCTTGTCCACTCACGGCTTCATCCGCAACCACTTTCAGGTTATAAATTTCGAGTACGAAGTGATGGTGGCAAAATGGAGGCGTGGCATGCCCAGTATCCGAGATGACCGAAAAGAAGGAGCGCTGGATGACCTGTTCTTCGTGAACAAGACCAGCATTTACGTGCCTGCGCCTGTGTTCGGCCTGCTGAGTGAAAACACCACCGACCCGCTGCTCGCCGACGCCCCCGTCATCGCCAGTCGCATGGCAACCTTAATGGCAAACGAGCTCACCTATGCAAGAACTTGGTCGAACGAGACACGGAATGCCATCTCACTTCACAGGTAATCTCACGCACACTGTCGTACAGATGGTTTGCATGTGACGTCAGGGGCTCCATGACGGTGAGCCACACATAGTTTCTGAAATTCAGCCAGAGCAGGCGGTGACCAGGTTCTTGCTGTGTTCCTCGTTCGCTAACGTAGCGGTTTCTGTGACGTCGGACGACGTAATGAGTAGGGTGCGTTTCCGAAGTCAGTGCAAAGGATCTCTGGAAAATCTTCTGCAAGCTACTTACGGTGCCATTTTTCTCTTACTTTGCATTTTAGACTGCAGTCGCCGTGCAGGTCGGTATTGTTTATTTACTAATTTATTTGTGTTGCGACATCGCTCATTGCATAGCATTGTATAGTATTGTACAGGCTGTGCGGCAATCCGCAAAGCTTGTAAAGGCTGCCAGTGGACTTGCAAGCAACCCAGATATGCCACTATTCGCTTAGCGCATCTCAATGCACCTCACTGCACGCTCATAGAAATGGGCCTCGTATTTTCATTATTTTATTTGTATTTTGTGCGAAAACAAGCCACGAAGCAGAGCAGAGTCGACGCCGCGTTGGTCCTGCGATGATGCAGCGCAATCAGTGATGTTGCAGTGCAATCAGTGATGTTGCAGTGCAAATAAATTATCAGAATAAGCAATATTTTTACAGAACGACTGCCGCAAAGCAAGCGAGCAGGGAGAGACAGTTGGAACGGTAAGTAGTGGTAGCAGATGACTTTACAATGACACTTTCTGTTGACTCTAAAAACGCACTTCTCGCATAGGCAGGAAGATAGGCGTTGTCGGAACACCGTTCGAGCCCCCGACGTTCCACAAACATTAAAACATGCTGCGTTTTAAGTAGAAACCAGCAAAAAGGACGCGTTCACAAGGAGGAGAAGTACACAGGACAACGCTGGAAACACAACTGAAACTTTCAGTTGTGTTTCCAGCGTTGTCCTGTGTACTTCTCCTCCTTGTGAACGCTTCCTTTTCGCTGGTTTCTACTTACCATGCACCAACTGGCCCAACAAGCTACGCTTCTTCAATGCTGCGTTTTACTTCAGCAGGATTTGTGTTGTCGAAATATGCCACGGATTTGTTCGAAATGGGTTCCCTCTTGTATTCCATCAGAGATGTTACCGTCAATAACCGGGAATATAAATTACGCATTGACGATTTAGGGGCCCAATTACCAAATTCTTGAAAAAAATAGCTGTGGTTTAAGTAGTGTTTAACCTGGTTAGAGAGCAAAAGTTTTGGTGTATCGAGCAGCTAGACACGGCTTGGCATCTGTAACGTTGAGTGCGTTCCGGACAACTGCCAGCACCGGAGCTCGTCGAAGTGACTTCGTCTTCGTTCCCGTCCACGTAGCCGCCCTCTGTGGCGAGAGCAGTCTCGGTAGGCGCCTTTTCAACGCTCTGATTCACGTCATACTTAGTCACGTGACTTACACTGCGTTATATATGACGTCATCCACTGACCAATTGTTATTTTTACATATCGCTAAATTCTTTTTCAAGGTCAAGCTGAAGGTAACGTCCCAAAGCAACTCAGGCTATGAGGGACGCCGTAGTGAAGGGCTCCGGAAATTTCGACTACCTCGGGTTCTTTAGCGTGCACTGACATCGCACAATACACGGGCCTCTAGAATTTCGCCTCCATCGAAATTCGGCCGCCGCGGCCGGGATCGAACCCGCGTCTTTCGGGTCAGCAGCCGAGCGCCGTAACCACTGAGCCACCGCGGCGGGTCGGTCACGTTACGTGTTTAGCACTTGTAGTTATCCGTTGCTATATGAACATACTTACCAACTGATTAATTTCGATAACTAAACTTTAAACTCATTAATGTTAATTAGGCTTAAGTTCTTCTTTCAAATGATGTATTACATGTGGGAATTCCTATGTTTGCTACTAATTATGCTCGTTACTATACTATGACATCATCATGGTTAACTGCATTAGTACTCGCATATAGGGGTGCCGTTGTTTACCCCTGCTATTCTACTCGAGGCTCCGAGCTAAACTTTGGTTCCGACTGGCGTAGTATAGCTTTCGCTACAATAACTGTTCAGGATTGGACGGGTCGCTCCACACATTCATCGCCATAGCCAGGAACACGGCAGCAGAGACGCTATAGCCAGTCATTAACCCCGTACTGCTGATAAGATTCCTGCATGCGACACTGACGTGTCGAGTCCTAAGTTACCCTCTACTCTTGCAGTATCCACTCTAAGTACAATTCACTGTGTAAATCTAATAAATATGCTGTTTAAGTTATCTGACAAGAATTGGGGTTAGGGGAATAGCATCGGCAAAGATATGCTTTTAAAGGAAATCCGCCGGACTTTCGTTTTTACCAATGCTCTATTGATAGGTTTTCTGCAGCTGCGTTGCTGCCGTTCGGGCGCAAAAGTCGTATTTAACGCACAGGAGCACAGACCTTTGGGCTAGTTGGTTCATAGCAGACACGTACAAGCGCAAAAAAACACGGACAGAGAAGAGACTTGGACAACACGAGCGCTTACTTTCAACTGAAGGTTTATTGATACACAAGCACGATTATATACAACTTGCTACATGACGTCAAACTGATAGCCCTGCCGACATCACGCGGCTGCTCCCAGAAACATTATTGCCTTTTTAGTCAGTGTGACAGATAGTGCGCTGACGCAGGATGGACCGGCTTTTCTAATCAAATCTGTCTCTATTATCTCTCTCACATCCTGACAACTATGTTTGGCCACAATCTTGCATGCGCTGAAGACAGGTTTACATGGTTTCTTATTCTTTTCAGCACAATCATGACAATGTTCGGAAAGATTACCGTCTCTATAATTGCCTACCTTCCTCCTGTGTTCCAGTAATCTTTCATTCAGACATCGGCCAGTTTGGCCGATGTACCTAGAGCCACACGATAGAGGAATGTCATAAACCACACCAGAAACACATGCTGGGCACGCGCAGAAACACACAGAAACACAAAAAAAGGAAATAATGTTTTAGGGAGCAGCCACGTGATGTCGGCAGGGCTATCAGTTTGACGTCATGCAGCAAGTTGTTCATAATTGTGCTTGTGTATCAATAAACCTTCAGTTGAAAGTAAGCGCTCGTGTTGTCCAAGTCTCTTCTCTGTCCATGTTTTTTTTTTTTTGCGCTTGTACGTGTCTGTATTTAACGCAAATCAATTTTAGTTTCCCACCGTTCGATTCATTTCTGCACCGCTCTGTTTCCTGACATTCACTCGCAGCGAATGCATGAAGAGGTCGACATCAGGACGGATTGTGGCCAACTCGACAGATGTGCTCGCGTCAACAATGGGTCTGCACATCGCCGCGGCCACTGTGGGGGCGATGTCCGCTTTCTCTTACGGGGCCCTCGTGACGGCTGACTGGCTCGATCTCAAGGCGGCCTGGAGCCTGTACCGCATGTCCAAGGCGCAGTTCTTCTACGCCCGCTATGCCTACTTTCTGTGCAGCGCCGATGAGGACTCCAGGACCCTGGTGAACGAGCCCTTGAGTCTAAGCCCCGACTTCGGCCTCGCCTTCAAGTGCCCGGTAGATGCTAGCTACACAGTGAGCATCTTCACGTGTGCGAACGTTACGCGAAAATCGGTAGATGTTTGACTGGTTACACTGCACATATTCCCCGCCTTGGTTTGTTTTGTTTGTTTTTTTTCACACTCACGCTCATTTTATTGCTGAGTGTGTCTTCCGGACATTATTTTTTGTCCTTCTTACGTTTCTCTGTGACTGGAACGCTTGTGCTATTAGTTCAAGATAAAGCGATAATTTCTCACTTTCCACAATGTTTACACAGTAAGAAGTCTTGTGAACTATTTTCAACTGAGCTGCAGAGATGGCGAATTGCGTTTCTTACTGCCTAGCTATAGTCATTTTGCAGTGCGGTACCTTGCCGTTGAGTGTGTATCTAAAGTGTAAGCATTCAGCCGACCGCAGGTTGTTTGAGTGCAGCGTCTGTGCTATTAATGCTTCTGCACCTTTTTGGGACTGCATGCTGCTAAATCTGTAGCTCGCCATTCTAGATTACGCGTTCTGCTTCTATAACTGACCTGTTTAAGGTACTACACATGTACGACGTAATCTTTCCAGCTGTGAAATGTTCTGTTGTGGACATGGCGTTAGTTGAGCAGCATATGTAAGTGTTGCCGTGTGGCTGATTTGGGAAAATCGACGGCAAGCGCTAATTTGAACAGCGTCTGTATTAACCGTCCGTTTTGCATCCGGTCCTCCCTTCTTTAATGTACGTTTGTGCTCCGAGGGCAAAATAAATAAACGTTGCCTGACCGGGCAGCGGTCTCGTATAATCATGGGCGTCCGGAAGGGGGGGCAAGAAGGGAGGCGGTTGCCCCCCCCCACCTGGAATTACGGATATTATTTATGCACTAGTAAAAAACAACTACACAGCTTGATTGATTAGCACGCTTAGGTGATATTTACTTATCGGATTTTTCTTAATGAGTTCAATTCCTTGTTCATTAATAAATTCCAATGTTTGTTCTCCAAGTCTAGCACTAATTTGCTGCTTCTAATTTTTGTTTCATTTGCACAGTTTAGAGCACAAATAGTTCCTTTTTGGTGCTAACCTACCGCCTCCCCCATCCCCGGCCATCAGGTGCCGGCCATCGGGTGAACTCGTGGCTTGACGTCATGTCTGCTGTCAAGCGCACGAAATTCACTGCTGCGAAACATCTTGTGACCAGGTCTGCCGCATAAAAAACATGCCAAGTAGTGAAAGACATTTCCTATTTTTCAAATTTAGCGTGCGTGCTCTTGCACTCTTGTGTACGCCAGGAAAAGTAGCGTCGTCAACATGGCGGCGCCC
The DNA here is from genome assembly GCF_055824585.1 of Amblyomma mixtum. Lineage (NCBI taxonomy): Eukaryota > Metazoa > Arthropoda > Arachnida > Ixodida > Ixodidae > Amblyomma > Amblyomma mixtum. Next base: position 29,708,337 of record NC_143013.1, on the reverse strand, counting down.
ACGTCGCCCGCTTCGGAGAGAAATTGCCAATGTTATTGGGTTTCTAGGCATACTCATTGCCCTTAAATGGAACATCTGATATTCGCTTTGCCTCCTCTCGCCGACAGCAGAACGAATGAGTGATTTTTACGCCAAAGTAGCCGTTTCGGCGGTCAGCTGGCCCACGACTGGTCGTGGCTGGCCCGTCGAAGCACTCGTAGCACGTGTTGGTGCTGACATCGTCGCAGTGCTCGTAGCACGACTCATTTGGGGACGCCATGCAACCGGCTATCTACGTACGTGATATGACTTGGATAAGCTTGGCCAATGCCTTGGCCACGCGCGAAAAATATGACACAAAGTGTTTTTACATCATAACACCAGTGGCAGCCATCTGTTGTACGGTAAACAAAACGTGCGCTGGCGACTTCCGCTAAATGCTTGCGTATTTAACGAACGTAAGCGCTCATACGCTATACTAAAAGTCTATTTACAGCACTTAATGGTTAGTTTCCTATATTAGGATACAACTTAAAAAACAGCAGTTGCTGACACTGGGTCGCGGTCCGTGGCGTTTTGCATTACTCCTCTGGCCATTCGCAACAGAAAACAAATAATCTTTTTAATGTTTGACTATATCAAACAATCCACGTATCAAAATTCTAGAGCTGATAATTTTTTTCTTGTGATAAGATCCTTGTTTAGGTAACAGGAAACGTTTAAGCAGGGGACTACTTTTTCGTTGTGGAGGAATTCTGCGCGCGGAGGATGAATGTGGGCAGAGCTCCACTGCAGACTTAAGTTGTATCAGACTAGTCTTTTTCTGCTACTGTACATCGTTTTTTCTGTAGAACTATATAAATACCTTAGCTGCCCATCTGGTACTGTCCAATTTCCTCAGGTGTCCATGTAATAATATACTCTGAACTTCCAGTGCTTCAAACAATGCTCAACGCCTATCCCCCTGTACTACCTAATTTGTGGTTTTGCTGTGGCCACCTACACTAACCTTCTAACAGCTCCAATTTGTTTCTTCTCTTGAGTGAATGTCTCCCTTTAGGCATGAAAATGCATTCCCAAAGTAACCCCTAGAATCACTCTTTTCCAAATGGCTCTCAGTACTCCATACTTGTTGTCCCCCATAATGCCCCATGTCGTACATGTTCCATTATCTCAGCATCTCTAAGCCCCCTCACACAAACAGTATGTTAGTGCTTTTCCATGTATTTAGTTTATCCATACCCCAGGATATTTGTTGTATACCAGCCTTGGTATGTAATGGCGTTTATTGTAAGCACCTGGTCACTGGTGCACTGGCAGTACCACCACATGCCCTGTGGAGGAAGGAGCACTCTACTGCGCAGTGAAGCTACGGAAAAACGCAAGGTGTGGGATCCCTCATATGGCAGTAACTGCAAAGTAATTTAATGACCACATTTCTCGAGCAAATGTGTTTCTTGGGCAACCAAGAGCAGTCAGACGTAGGCAGCCTTCATATACATGACAAAGCCATGCAGTATATTGCATGTACAGTATTTATTGCTGTTATGAATATCTACAATACACTCTGTTCAGACAGTTGTACAAGAACAGGCCATAAATACAATGGTCTAGCGAGCTGCGGCAAGCGCCTGTCACAAACTGCATTCTTCATGCTCATTTAAAGTTTGCGCCTTGTGGACACATGCACTGCTACACAATGCCATGTTACAATTATATACAGTTCACATCAGTGAATGAGCTCACAGGAAATAAGACATGGCCTATACAAAAACAATAAAACGACAGAACATCAATCAGTGGACAACAAAACCTATACATATCTAGGGTCACAGTAAAGCTTCTTCAGCGGGCTATTTGGCACATATACAGAAACATATTATGCAAAGTGGCAAATAGTTAAATACATGCGAGGGTGAGCTTTCAAAAGAACTCAAAGAAGAGAGTTTACATGCAAGAGACATGTATGGGTGATTAGAAGGCAACAACAGAAACAGATTGCACGTGTACGTCCAGGTTGATTGCACACGTACATCTAGGTTACAGCAGAATAGGCACAACGGCTTAAGATCATTGCAAGTAGTTCTCGTTTTTCAGTATTTACACGTAAGATTCTTCACCGCCTGTGCTGCTGCTCACGGATTCTGTCCGTAGGTGACCAGCCAACACACTGTGGTGCCCCTCGCGCTCACTTGAGCAGGCAGAGTCCGACTGGCTGCTGTTACTGCCAGTGCTTCCATCTTTGCCCGCAGGTGACTGCTTGCTGAAGATGCTCCTCAGCTGAGCTACACTCCAGCTGATCTCCTTTGGAAAGTCATACAGTGCCTGCGGTTGGCAGCGGTCGTGAAAGGAAGACACCACAACACACTTCCCGCGATTCACAAGCTGAGAGTCTTTGACGTGGACAGGAGGGTGGTGCCTGAGACGCACACCGGCACCATCACTAACAGTGCGATGCACAGCCTGGTGAGGCTTAGGTGGTAGGGGCGGTGGTGGGCTCTCCGAGATGCCTTCGTCGCTGCTGTCCACTTTTACAAGAATGGCATGATGAGTGTCACCTGAGACGTCAAGCTGCTCATTGTAGATCCGTAGGGATTCCTCATAGAGCTGCAGAGCTTTGCAACCTAGTGATACGGGCTCTGCACTTTGAGGCTCTTCAAGTAGGGTATCATCTGCCTGAGAGATTGCCTGCGATCTTCTAAGTAGTGTTCGGCGTGTCATGGCTTCCTGATAGCTGGGAGGCTCCATGGGCTTACTGCTGGCCGAGCGGTGAACAGGAGCCAAGGTGCAGTTTGGAGACTGTCGCCTGCAAGGACTCGTCCTCGAACGGTTCGATCCTTGCGACCTCTCCGAATGCGCTGACTCATGCGACCTGTGAGACCTCTGGCTGCCTTCAGATGACGAGCTGCACACGCTGTTAACACGGGGTGGAGTATGTACGCTTGCGATAGAATCTGCTTTGATCTTGGCAGCAGTGTCATGTTGCCTTGTCATTGGAGTGCTAAGGACCTGGCAACTGTCCTGGCCTGCAGCACTCTTGCTGATTGGCCCTTCCTGGATGTGATCTATCTCGTCTATCTTTGAGGTGGACTGGCTACGTTTCCAGTCAACACTGTGCATCTGGTTGGCAAACCACAATGCATGCCTGTCCGGTGTAGCCGCAGAGGTGTCAAATTTCTTGGTTCGCTCCCAGTTGCTGCTTTCCATTGGTGGTCTTGGAGCCTTGCCTTTGCAATGCTGGGGTCGTCGCTTGGGTTGCTCTTCGCCCATGTACTTTTGCAGCAGGCTTTCTTCAGAAGCGCTCCTGATGAGTGTACTGCAGGGCCTGCTTACATCAGCAGCCGACTGCATGGCATTCGCCCTCTGCTGACGTGCACGGCTCTTGCGCCAGCGGACAAGCGGATCATTGCCCATCACCGAATCTTCCTCACTCGGATGCTCGTTTTCTCTGTAGTTACAGGATTTTGAATACTGGAGGTGTTGGGGCCGGATGTCCCTTGATACAGGAGATGAACGAGCATAGAAGCCAGCAGCTGAGATGGTCTGGTGCCGTGAATGCTTGGGTGCCTCCCCACCACACTTCCTGCGACGTACTACGTCGTTGCAAGAGCCATCAATGCTCACACCATTGCTCCGGTTGTAGACTGACTCTTGCACACCGACAGCTTCCAGGTGTGGCACGCTTTTGGTCATTCCCTGGAGTGCAGAGCTCGTATTCTCCATCTCAACGTCGTCTTCAGGGGTGTACAGCTGGGTGTCACTAAGGGTCAGGCCAGAATCTCTGCTGAGGTTTGTTAGAGACACTTTGGTCCTGTTTGGCAACTTGGGACTAGAATCCTCCATGAGGGCCCTTTCAAGACTGTCGATTGAAGAGTCATCTCTTCGGAAGGCACCTGGAAAATTGAAAATTGAACAGTGTCAAAACAGAGGCACACAGATACTGTGTAGAGATTAAGGCTGTCACACATGTTCATAAAATAATAGTCGTGTCCCTTGTTCACAGCTTACACATGAACAAGAAAACAGAGTGGAAGAGGAAAGTTTTCCCAGCTGCAACATCACTTGTACATGCTCAGAAGCCTTATTCTTTGAGGTCTGTGTAACATCTGCAGGCAACAAAGACCATAGTCGATGAAACCCACATATGAAAATTGAAACACTCAGCATGACGCTTCCAGAATGTCAGATACATTCATCCAATCATACAACTAGGCACAAACCTTCAGTGCTAAATGTCCATGCTGACATGTACCAAGTATTCTACAAGCAGACAAAGAACAAGTCTGGTAGCAAGGACTTCAAGCTTTTCATGGCTACATTATGTCATCAGCACAAAAAGTCGCTATAATACCAGAAAGGCATGCATGAGAGCTGAATCTTGAATCTAACAAGGTTGAATGTGTGACCACAGAAAATATTAACACTGATTCAAACACTTGCATGACTACTCAATGCACATGTGCTGCAAAACTGCCATTTTATGCATGACTCAGGAAAAATTTTTTTGTGCAGTTTTGTGTTTCAGCTAACCAAGCACATTGCGTGGTTCTGACCCAACTCAAGGTGCATGTGCTGTATAATGCCAGCTGTGATACCGCCATTGCTACATCCATCATTATCTGCCTTTTTTTTTTAGTACAGGTTCTTTTAATCAAGCTTGGTATGTCTTGTTCCAGTGCACTTTTTGCTGCTGGCCTCTTTCCACATTCACTCTGTGCCATCTTTTTTTTTCTTGAGTCTGCTTTTATGCTTCAAAATCCAATACTAGCACAACTCACTTCCACTTTCTTGCAAGCTGTGTGGGCTGTCCGACTCCTCCGCTCCAGAGTCCTGAATAGAGGGGTCCTTCTGTGGAGGCTCCCCAAACAGCATAAGTAGGTCCTTGCCAAAGATGTCCACGCTGTTCTCAATCAGATACTCTACCAGCTGAGGCACTTGCTCAGAGATCTGCAGTGAGAGAAAGAGAAAGAAAAAAAAATGTGCAGAGATTAGAAAAATAAAGACAAATAAAGTGCTTAGCGAGGGCCTCGGTTCTGGCAGCCTTGACGCCATAGGAAGCATAAGAGGGTTCTTACGCAGCTTCCACCCTCGCCGTTAGATGGCGTTCTACGTCACACCAGCGGTAACTCAGGACGTTCCACGTCCGCCGCTTACAAATGTGGGTGGTGGGTGGCGCTGATGAACACTCTTAAGGTTAGGTTATTTGTAAACATAAATACCCCCAAAAGCAGAAGGTTTGACAGCCGTCGCCGTAGCTCAGAGGTAGAGCACCGGACGCGTAATTCGGAGGTCGTGGGTTCGGATCCCACCGGCGGCATGTGGTTGTTTTTTCTTCTGCTTTTCTAATCAATTAGCTTCAAGCGACAACATATTCAGTAATATTCTTACTTGATCAACACCACAAAAAAATTAATTAATTAAAAAATCCCCTGTGCTCCTTGGTTTCTGTGGCTGTTGGCTTCTCTCACACAGTATGCAAAGTCAGTTAAAGTGCAGCAAAAGTGCCCCCATCCAATTATATGTATGTACTCTGGACTCTTCACAAAACTCGAAGACAGATTCTCTACACAGTGAAAACCTCCACGTTATGGCAAGCAAACCTGTTCTGAGGGCAGAATTGGAGTGCAGGGCTGGGGACATGCATTTTCAGAATAACGCTGCACACCTTTCCTGCGAGCTCCTGCCTTGACGCTTCTGTCATGATTAAGCAGCACTGCTAAATAGGTTCAGATGTACAATACACCCTCCCTGCATTGAAATAGTGAAAGAAGGGTGGAAAGCAGCTGTGGAAAGTAATATTCAGCGCTGCACACAAAGTCTGCCGCTCGAAAAGGGCACGTCGCTATGGTAAAGGAGTTTTTGCTATGCAGGAAAGCTGACTTGCGTGGCTTGGCAAAGGAACTCGACAGGCAGCAGAAGCTTACGGAATGCGGGTGTGTGAACAAACTTTGTTCCGGTGCAGTCAGGAGAGCCAGAGTCTTAAAATGTCGAAAGGTATGAGACTGTGTGCACGCTTCATCTGCCAGTAATGACACCAGGTGACTGGGTTGTGAAGCAGCATTACGGTAATTCCTTTCTGAAGACACACACCCATTAACTTTCCAGCTTCAGTTCAGCCAAGCTGAATCACAGCTACTACATCAATCTGGACATCAGAACACGAGGCATAAAAAACTGGTACTATGTTTGGTGCCTGTTAGTCTAATTACTCCAGCTTCGGGGACAGGTTGGTGTAAGTTGGAGTGAATTATTAATGACAAAGCAATGATATCAGTTTTTTATGCTTCATGTGAACTGGAGACCAAGTTGATGCCATAGCCACCGTTCACCTCTTGAAACAGAAACCGCTTGAAAGAATAAAGTGAATTATAAAACATCTACCACGCATAGGTAAATTGCACATAGTGATCCATGTCTACTGATGTCTTGTGCACAATTCCAAAGAAAACAACTCACAACAACCAAAATTCTGACTTCAGTATTTCTTTAACTGTCTTGCAGTATGGAGGCTGCTTTTAGGAGTAACTTAGGGTGGAGTAACTTTGTCTGCTTTAAGGGGGGACATGGGTCTTAGATCATTTTTTTTATTTACAGACCAAATGCAATGAAACTGCACAGACTTATTCAGTTTTTTCTGCTGATTTCAAATATGCAATTAGTTTATTTCTAGGCCAATTAGTTCCTTAGATATTATATATATCATGCCATTGTCTGCTGAAACAATAGAAAAGAAATGGGCCACCAGAAATTTAATTTTAATGTGTGGGTAGATACTACAATGTGTGAGGAATGCAACGCTGGAAGCAGTTTTCAGTTTTTTGTCCGTGTGGACAAATGGGCTTAGTAGTTAGTTTCATGTGTGTGATGTTTTCTGGCACTCTATGTCTGGTCAACTCACTTGAAAACTAACTATTAAGCCCATTTGTCCACACGGACAAAAAACTGAAAACTGCTTCCAGCGTTGCATTCCTCACACGTAGTATCTACCCACACATTAAAATTAAATTTCTGGTGGCCCATTTCTTTTCTATTGTTTCAGCAGACAATGTCATGATATATATTAATATCTCAGGCACTAATTGGTCTAGAACTAAACAAATTGCATATTTGAACTCAGCAGAAAAAACTGAATAAGTATGTGCAGTTTCATTGCATTTGGTCTGTAAGTAAAAAAAAATGCTCTAAGACCCATGTCCCCCCTTAAACACCAACTCAAATGAAATATTGTACAGTGTGCACGGGCTGTCCAAAGTAACACAGCTACAATTAGCAGCTGGCAAAGGACAGGGTTAATTGGAGATACATAGTAGCCGCCTTTGCCCTGCAGTGGGCATAGTCAGGCTGATGATGACAAAAAAAAATGCTCAGTACAAAATATACTGGGTGGACAGGCAAGTGAATCAGCAATTGCCTGCAGAATTCAACGTTTTTTAAATGAAAACTAAAAAAACCAGCCAGCAGCTATTACAGGTATTTGAAAATGACGCAGAGATGAGAATCAGTCTGGCTCAGTGAAATTAATCTTGTCATCCGGCAATGCCACTGCCATGCATCGCTGGAAAATTGCACACTTCAGCACCTGTAATGCCCCTCTCACACAAGCAATCTCAATGCCCATCGAAATTTTTGGGGACCATCCAGATGCACTCTGCCACATGCACATTTTGATGATCAATGAGTGAGTAGTGAGCATGAGGTCCAACAGATGGCGCTAGTGGTGGCAACATGACTCCCATCCTGTGGAGGGCTACGGAAATTTCGACCGCTTGGGGTTCTTTAACGTGCACTCCCATCACACAGCACATGGGGCTCTAGAATTCCGCCTCCACCACCGGGATCGAACCTGTGTCTTTCAGGTAAGCAGCTGAGCACCATAACCACAGAGCACCACGGTGCCAAAAAAAAAACATTTAGTTTATAACTGCCTATTGTAGTCCAAAATGCTGCAGCTAGATCAGAATGATCTAGCTGCGACATAATTTCGAGTAGGTGTTTTTCAAAGTATGGTGAGTGAGAGGTTGTTCTCAATGGCCCTTGAAATTACAGTGGCCATAGGCAAACCTCCATTGAGTCAATGTGCATAGAGTTCAAGGGTCATTGAAAACCACCGTCTGGCACTGGCCAATTCCCATTGAGTTTGATGTCCACTGACTCAATGGGCATCGAAACTGGCCACATGACAGGGGTATAAAGAACTGACTGTGTCACATGGTTTGGTTCATGGTTTAAGAGGGTTTATCGTCCCAAAGCGACTCAGGCTATGAGAAACGCTGTAGTGAAGAGCTCCGGAAATTTCGATCCCCTGAGGTTCTGTAACATGCACTTACAATACACAGTACACATGCCTCTAGACTTTCGCCTCCATCGAAATTCAACCGCCACGGCCGGAATCGAACCAGTGTCTTTCGGGTCAGCAGCCGAGCGCCTAACCACTGAGCCACCACAGCGGTGTAAAAGCAGCATGTATATCTGCCATTGAAATGTGCCTCATGAAAGGCACTGTGCACATTTTTTGATGCTCACGTGAATGTTTACGCATTACACATACCACAGTGTTAACCCTTCATTGCCAGCAGCCAAAATAGGTACACAGTACACAGGCTCAGCAGGACAGTGTCACATATTTATATCCTAGACATGCTCAGTGACGGGACTGCTTCACATTTAGTAGACAAGCGCCATAAGCACAGCGCCACTATATCGGGCTACAGTACATCCATATCTGTTACACAGTTACATACAATGATCTTTAGCACAGGCAAATTTAATGCACGGGATGTCTCAGTACCAACCTCTGACTGCAGCGTGGGTGAGTGGTAGCTGTCGACAAACTTTGGGCTTAGCAGGCTGGGGCCAATGCACACAGCCAGGTTGGACGAAGGCATCTTATTTTCCGCACTGCGGCTGTTGATATACCACAGGACACACAGAAAGTGGCGGAGCAGCTCCACATTAGCCGGTGGAAGCCTCTTCAGAAGACTGCAATGCAAATGAGAAAAAGAGTTATAACATGCTGAATAGGAATGAGCACTATGAAAAGCTTCCTTTATTTTCTCAAGCTGCAGTGTAATGTGGCATCAGAATTGCAACTATGGTTGAATAACATCATGAGGTTAAATCACATCAACCTATGGGGCAGGAACGTGGAGGCTGATGAAAATAGACTAGTTTAAAGGTGCACTGAAGAGGAATCTGAACTCTTTTTGCAGCGGGAACTCGATCTACACGTTCCTAGCATTCTTAGAAACTGCGACTTATTGCCCGGTGTGGCCGATTTCCCTAATTAAATCGAATTAACGTCCGGCTCCCGCCTTTATTTTTTGAATTCTGCCTCGTACGGTGGGCGGAGTCGACCGACGCGGGGAGTGCCTTTCACCCAGTCCAGTGGCGGCTTGCCGCTCTGCCATCGGCGGAGTAATACGTAGTAGTCCGTAGAAGGAAATAGTCCGCGCGTATTTTTACTTCTGCGGGCTTATTTTGCGGTTATATTACCTGCAAATCAAACTATTTATTCACGGAAACCTAGAAAACAAAATGAAGCGAAAGCAAAGCCTCCACGGAGCTGGCTGAAAGGCACTCCCCGTGTCGGTCGACTGCGCCCACCGTACGAGGGAGAATTAAAAAAAAAGGCGGGAGCCGGACGTTAATTCGATTTAATTAGGGAAATCGGCCACACAGGGCAATAAATCGGTGTTTCTAAGAATGCTCGGAACGAGTAGATTGAGTTCCCGCGGCAAAAAGACGAGTTCAGATTCCTCTTCAGTGCACCTTTAAGTACAGCAAGCTATGGAAAAGAAAATTACAGGTTAACATTAAGAGACAGGAAGAGATCAGAATGGGTCAGGGAACAAACGCAAGTTGATGATGTACTATTCAAAATCAAGAAGAAATGAATGATGAACTTTTGTGGTGCAAGAGGAGCTTTGGCCATGGCTCAAGGTATTTTCTTTCACATAAGGTGGGGTCAGAGACCCATTTTAAAAGCATTTCATCCCAGAGACGTTAGTACCAAAATTATAACCCAAGCATCTGACGTACAGCTGTCCGGGTGGTGTCAATTTTTTGTTGCACTTAGCTTACATGTACTAGTCAAGTTAGAGCAAGCTTGTGACAGGGATTCAAAGAGACGACATACAGAGTCTGTCCTGAAAGTAATGAGACAAGTCTCGGCATGGCGCATGCATGCGCTAGATCGGGAAACCGCTTTTGGGGGAAGGAGGGGGAACCTTCAGCTTCCCAGTGCAATGAGCTCAGTTGGCTTTGAGCAGGAGAAGTGAGTGGACGTCTTCAAGTGTGTACCCCTGTTTCGTCACTGCGTTGAGAAAACCATGGAGCGAACTTTGGAACAGCGCTACACGGTGAAGCTTTGCAATAAACTGAGTAAATCACCTACTGAGACATTTGACAGCATGTGGTAATGATGCAATGTCCAGATCACAAGGGTTCCAGCGGCACAAAGAATTTACATTGGTCGTGAAGACGTTCTGGACCACACAGTCAACATTACCGTCCGTAACCGACCTCGACGGGCACCCAGACTGTTGCTCGTCATGAACGTCTTCACGACCGTTTGTAAATGCTTTGTGCCATTGGAACACGCGACCTGGACATCGCATCACTCCCACATGCTGTCTTGATCATGTTGATTGACTCGGCAGGGGACTTATTCAGTTTATTGCAAAGCTTCACCGCGTAGCGCTGTCCCAACATTCGCTGCATGGTTTCCTTGACAGAGTGACGAAACATGGGTACCCGCTCGAAGACGTCCACTCGCTTCACCTCTGCTCGCAGCCAACTAAGCTCGTCGCATTGTGAAGCTGAAGGCTCCCCTCCCTCCCCCAAAAGCGCTTTCCCAATCTAGTGTATACGCGCGTCACACCGCGACTTGTCTCATCACTTTCAGGACAGACCCTGTATGCACTTTCAACTGTATGCCTTCCCAGATTTTCGTACTAAACTGTGATGCAACAGTTCGTCATACGGTGTTCCTAATGGTGTCATGCACAAGTGTGACACCACTGGTATTACGTGTTTTTCACACACCCAAGTCCTGTAAACTTTTTCTGCCAGCTGTATATACTCCCTAACAAAATAGAACGACAGCAACTTCACTTCAGGCAAAACACCCATAAGTATCTTCAATTGGATATTGCAAAATCAAACGTGGCTCTTGGGCCAACTGCTATCTACTAGAGAGATAGATAAAGAGGAAGAGGGAAAGCAGGGATGCTAACCAGAAGGGTGTTCTGGCTGGCTACCCTGCACTGGGGAAGTGACATGAGGGGATTGCAATGGGAAAGAGAGAAGGGATGAGGGGCGCAGTCACAACTGGTCCGCCGGTCACTCTCAGGAAGCTTCGAAGAACATTACACACTGCCCACAGTATACTGTGAATCATAATGCAGACTTAGTTAGATTTGCACATTTCTCAGCACGCTGTATTCAGAACGGCTGAACAAACTGCACCAATCAAACAGCACTCTGCTATTCTCGCTGCAAGCCCAACCCACCTGATCGTGTAGTCCCTCTTTTTCCACTGGGGTTCCACACGCAGAACCTTGAGCCACTCAGAGTAGAGGCACCGCTGAAGCAGGCAGTCTGGTAGGCAACCCAGGAACTCCTGGAGTCAAATAAGCAAGTATAAATGCTAGCCATAGGTGTAAGCATGAAATTCAGCAATGCAAAGAAAGTCTGCAAAATTGCAGCCCACATTACAACGTCACTGTCAGGCTTTTGCAAAAGGCATTTCTCTGAAGCTCGAACCAATATATGTGCTTCATAATTTAATTAGTTGTGCCAGTTGGTGCATATTCGAAAAGCAACACAAAACAGCACGAAGGACAGGAAAAGAAAGGAAACAAGGACAGCGCATCATCCTACTCCCTTTTCTTGTCCTGTCCTTTCTACTGTCTTAATTTTCCAGCATATACGTGTGACGTGTCAAGTTCCTATTGATCAAACTGCTAATTGCACACAGTTATTCGTGAGCTTCAGTGCAGCACTGACAGCTACGGAGGCAATTTAAGCTTTCTTGCAGAGTTAAGTTTCAGCTTCATTAAAACTGCCCAACAAAGCATTCAGATCCCCATCTCGGCGCATGCCATACTCACACAAATCTGACTACAATTCAACGTCACGTACCATAACTACGACATGAACCAACCAAATATGCACAGAATACCTTGCAAATGTGTTCTTATTAGCAGTAGTATATGAAACACTCCTTTTTTTACTGCTTGAGAACATTGTTTAAATATAAACTCTCAGCACTTCTACTAGTGAGCAAAAACCTCAATACGCCTTTAAAGCCTGCCATGTAGTGTTTAGAAAAAAAAAGCCAGATCGCATTCAAACAATAAGAATGACAAAGCATAATTTGCATTTGAGTGAGTAGTAGAGGCTCATAGCACAGCACTTTAGAGAAAAAAGACAGGACCAACAGTTTCACTATACAAACTGCAGTGTGGGCCAAATGTACATCGCTTGACAACAGCTCATCACCTGCTCCGACCACACTATAGTCAGATAAAACTCATGAATGAAGCAGCAAATGCCTCTCTGAGGAGGCCCTCCATCTTTGAGAGAGTCTCCTTTGAGGGGCATTTGTCACTTTGTTCTTGAGCTGCATCCAACTATATACTGCTTTACAGCTCAGAATTTGGCCCATGATACCACAGAATCCTTTTGTTTTGCAGGCCTAGACTGTCTGTTAACAGCACAACAAATGGATTGTCAAGGCCCTCATACCTTAAACACAGCGGAAACTACGTGGATGGGCACGTCGGACAAGTTGAGATCCGGATCCTCCTCTAGCCTGGCTTGCAGTTCGCGTTTTGAGCGAACGTTGCCGGACTTTCGGAAAATTCCATACGTGAAGGGGCCCCGCAAGAAGAGCTGCCGCAGCAGAGTCTGCACCAAAATAATTCAGGTGGGCAAAATATTAGAATAAAATGAGCATGAAAAACGTTACACATCATGTTGGGGTTACAACAAGCATTTCCAAGATCTCTGTCTAGCTCATAAGCAAACAAGAAAGACTGCATGCCATAACCTTCCATCCTCAAGCACAATTAAAACCTGCTTTTCGCAGCTATTTGTTGTCAGCAACAGCTCATAGTCAACTGCTGGGTATATCTGTGCGTACTGCCTCCAATATAGCTTTACCTCAAGCTAAATGCTTATAAGATTTGAAAATCGCGAAATGTCTAGTAGGTGGCACAATCTTTTACCTCTGCAAAACTGAGCAAAGGCAGTGTAGTATTCTTTCTCTGACAATTCACAAGGCTAAAGGCATGTTTCAGACTGCCTTGAACTTAACATAGTGCCCTGCTTACACATCTATGCTGCACATTCCTGAAAATCACCCGCCGCGGTAGCTCAGTGGCTTTGGTGCTCGTAACTGACCCCAAGGCCGCTGATTTGATCCCATCCGTGGTGGTCACATTTAGGTGGAGTGTTTCAGTGGAAGAAAAATACAAAAGTTCCCATGTGCTTCGCTATGTCATTGTACACTAAAGAACCCCAGATAGCCTACATTAATTCAGAGCCCTCCACTAAGGAGTTTGTCGTGCCTGTGTGTCGTTTCAGAACATTAAACTGCACAATCTACAATTTTGAAAATTGTGTCTAAAACACCATTGCTTCTCAACAGCAGACACCCACAATATAAACGCTACAAAATGTTTACAGCTGCTCTGTCAGATTAAATGAGGGATGTAAAGATGCATACCATGACGGGCTTAGGAAGGACACCATTTGGAGAAACCTTGCTCAGTTCTTGGCCAAATAGGCTCCCCACAACAGGAGATATGCTGCCAGAGTCTGTCGAAGACTGTTTAGATGAGGGCTGCTTCTTGAAAGGCCAGTTAATAAGAGTGGGACGCCGGGGTTTCTTCGGTTTTTCAGCTGAAAAAAAAAAGAGAAGGCACAACATTAGCTGCCGGCTACAGAGCATAAAGATTCTCAAAGCTGAACACCAGAAATGTCTGAAGTTGCTGACGATTCAATCTAGAAACTGGTGAACAACCAAACGAGACATAAAAATTGATTTACAATGAAAAACTGCAGTGCAATTAATGAAAGATGCTTTTCGCTGCTCATAAAATTGGCTCCACTATCTAAGATGCAGCAACTACACTCATGCATAGAAAGCAGTTACATTCAGTGCATTACACAGGCAGTGCCCGAGGCAGCAGCGTTCATTATGTGCTCCTTGGTATCAGAAAATAGGGCATGCTATGAATGAAACAGGCTTCTGAGACTGTCTTGGTCAAAATACCAGATAATGGTTGTAGGCTCCAAGCACATATGCAAGCTGCTATGTGAAGAGTTGTAAACAGAAAAGCCTTGTGCTTTTCCCCACCGATAGACTGACTAGAACCCGCCGAAGGTTCTTGTAACAGCAGTCAGTTGGTTATGATAATTTCTGCCCAAACAGTCTTTGCGGGCTTAAATAAACCCAGTTTATTTGTGCTGAAATGTGAAACACCCACAACTAATTTACTGATGGTATGTGTACAGTCATGTAAAAAGCATCACAGTGTTCGAGAAACTGACATGCTGCTAATGATTAGAATGAAATAGGCACGCAATCACCATGCAGTTATTCTTTTCATGGTAGCATAAAATGCGAGAAACCTAGGATAAAACAATAAAATTGATCCACACAACTATGTCGACGATACACGAGCTGCCAAGCTCAGCAGTTTTGGGGAAGTGCCGTTAAGTGCATTTTCGAGGTAACAAAAACAGCTCAGTGAAAAGATTGGTGCCGAATTCGTTTACTATGCCTAGCAGATTCCTTTGTTACACACTGTCCAAAAAAAGGCTGCGTGTTTGCTGCACACACAAATGTGCACATGGTAGCTGTAAAGGCGCTCACGCTTACCATCGGCCAGCGTGAACTTGTGGTAGCTCCTCCTCAAGATGAAGGCACACTTGAAGCCTGTGATGACATCAGACAGCGTGGACAAGTCTAGGTTGGAGCTCTGCAGCAATTCGCGCACAAAGTTCATCTTGATGCAGTAAGGGAACTCGTGCCCTATGAGAGGGTACGGTGCCTCATCCTTCCCTGTCTTGACCCACAGCTGGAACTCATCAGGGTTTAGCGCCTGCACAATGAAATTGGAGGACATACATTATGCCTGTGCATGATAAAAGCACATTAGGGCAAAGGCACTGGGAGCACGGCACCTTGTTTGTAGCAGTTTCAAAGCTCTACAGAGAACCCATTGTCTAAAACTGGCACCCTGGCAAGACCATGATTTCGAGGTTAGTGTACTGTCACTCAACATGTGGCATCCAGATGAACTGCTCAAAACACACAGTGGAGAAACCAAAAGTTACAGGGTGCCTCCAATAGCTAGCTGCCCAGCTCACAGGTGGTGTCGCAGTCTTAACCTTCGCAAAGTTGCCATATAGATCACTTGGTATGATCAAACAGTTCTGGCCAGACAGAACAGGTGGTCAAATAAAAGTACAGGAATGGTAGTTAACAAGTTGCCGTGATTAGACAGCATTAAGAGTTTTTTTTTTTCCCTCAAGGACACAATTGCCAAATTAACACAAATTCCTAGTGGATGCCAAAGCAGGGATACCTGCAAACTACAATTCATCCTGTACCACTGCTCCCATGCACTCGTTATTAGTGCCACAGTTTTCCCTTTTAGTAATGTAGGTACATTTGCGACGAGTGCAGCAAGCAGAAAAATGAAGAGAATTATGTAAAATCGTGCAATATAATACCACAGTTTTCAGCTCACACTTGCATCATATTTTTTCGTAGGCAAGTAAAAATACTTACGCCATCCAGCTTTTGCGTGACAAGATAAATGCAGTCCTTCGTGGTGTGGGTGTTTGTGATCCTGATGGTTTCTTGCTGCAGTCAAAGAAAAAAAAAGATTCAATGCTGAAGTGAGCAGCACTTACTGAAGGACTCTACTAGAAGACAGTTATCCTAACAATATTCTGAACACAGGTACTGATATGGCAAACCTACCACCTCAGACTTCAAGCAGACAACTGGTTGCATTTACGCACATCAAATTAGCAGCTTACCAGGAAATAAAAGTAGCAGATAATTATATAACCCCAACTATAATCAATATGTATATCATGTATTAATGTTTAGCATGTGACTTGCTCAAGGCTTTGAGTTATTTGAACTTGACGAACTAATTCTTCGGGGCACTGCTTCCAAGTGAATGTGAAAGGCAACTACTGCTCGGTGCTATTGGATGCAACTGAAAACAATAGCAGTCTTAGACATGTTGAACAGATTGTATTGACAAAAAAAAAATGGCATTGCATCGTAAGCATGACCGACGAAACTTGTGAAGCACAGCAGCCGTCTTTTGGGCACAGAAGTGCAGTGAGAATACTGAACAATGTACTGAAAACACCACACTGCTAGTATACTCCATGAGCTAGAATTAAAAGAAACCTACGTATTCCTGTTGCGATATGGGATCCCAGTAGTTGACCTGCAGCGCTGTTGGTTGGCGCCCTTCCCTATCTTTGGCCTCGGATATGAGCCTGCAAATTAAGACAGCGAAAAACATCACACACCCAGTAAGAGAATGTGGTGCACAAAACGCCTGTTTCATAATAACAATTCTCGAAAGAAACTTGTTTTAAAGGTATGTGAATGCATGCAACTTTCTTTATCCAATCTGCAAAGTGTTGCAGTGAGGATGGTTACCAAGGTACACCTGCCGTCAAAAGGTTATGAAAGGCAATTTTGGTGAAGGAGTTTAATCCCTTGGCAGCCAGAGCATAAAGGTTTAATTTTAATAGGTGCACTGTAATTCGTGTTCCCATGATTAGGCTCTATTAACTCCAGGATACATGCAAATGCAGTGGTAATTTTTTTGTTTATATAGCCTTCCATAAACTTCACTGTGGGTGTACGTAATTATGCCACTTCCATTAGAAGTAACTTGCACATACAAAAGAGTGATATTACTGTGTCACTTGATGCAAAATGAAATACTACGTGCCAATGCAGACATCATCTAACGAATATTTGAAATCAGCAGCTGGCGTCATAGCAGCTGGCGTCAGCTGCAATAAGAATGCAGTGAACAAACAACATAAACAAACCAAATTACTTGTTACACCTCAGGGCAGAAAACTCAGCAAAGAAACTGTAGGCACAATATCTCTTTCAGTTATGAATTATGATTCTGTCGGAGCAAAACTCAATTTCTGCAAGATGTCTAACGTTGTCTCCCCGGCCCTTCAAAAAAAATGAAAATTCGCATTCCCAGGTTACGCGGGAGCGCAAAATTCCGTCGTAATTTATTCAAATAAAATAAGCGCATCCACACTAAGGGAGGCTTTCAAAATACATGTCAACGCCTCATTGCAAGTTGCTTTGAGCAACGAACTGTCAACTGACTCATCACTTCAGCCCTCCTTATCGTGCGACCAAAACCGAATGAGAGATTAGCCAGAATTCACAGCGAAGCCCCTGTACTGAAAGTGACCGAGGCAAGTTGGTAGAAGTGCGAAGATAACGCAGTCGACCCCGCATTATCACACACTGCCCATGACCTCATTTCCTCGATTTCGCGGCAGAGGCAAAATACAGATAAGTCAATGAGGTGGTCACTTCAGCGATCACAGAGAATAGCGTCGCACGTGTAGTGACATACGAAAACTAAACACTGACTTGTAACAAGTCGTCAACGCAAGTATGGCAACGCGAGCGATTAGATAAAGTTGACATTGCTACAGCCGATTATTTATTTACTGGCACAGTTAACCGCAATTTTTTTTTAACCACAATGAATCGATCTCAAATGCACCTGGATGTTAGAAAATTCGCTAGCTATGCTAGGGCACCAAATACAACGACACGCCAAACGCAAGCGAAGGGAGTATACTGGAGCTCAAAATAAAAAAAAAAACATGGCGATTCCATTTCGCGAAGCCTACTATCAATTTTACTGAAGCCTACAATCTTGGGAAACTTGGGCGTCCTGTCAGCGCGCTTGTTGTGCATATTGAGTGTACCAGCACTCAATGGCCGGAAACTACGGACAGAACAAACTTAACGTACGAAATGATGCTCACGCAAAGTGACCGATGCGCGCTTCACCGCTGCATTGCACACTTCGACTCGCCAGACTCGCAAAACGTGCAATCGCAGCCACCGCCAATTTTCGTGACACCCCGGATACAGTATACTAGAATGCTTTCAGCGCCTAATATATACGTCACTTCCTGAAGCTAGTGGCGCGGTGAGTGGCGACCTGATTATCGGTCGTACGACCTAGTTTCCTTCGTACCCACCCTGTGCCAACAACAAAACACGACCATACCAAGAAATTGCGTAGGAAACACTTGCGATACTTACTGCGCGAACTGGTTGTGCCACAGGTCCCTCGTGGCCGAAGAACTGCGAAGATCGAGAACACACAAGGGCAACGAGGTCACACCACGGGCACAGGCTACTCCGACTTCGGCACGTTCCAAGTTATGCACTTTGTTACACACCGCGGAAGAAATTGCGCGCGCGCGCACACACACTGGTACACCTTGGCTCACGCTGATGTGACGCTTTGGTTTCCGAGCGGTGCGGATGCTGTCACAACACCGGTTACGCGCCAAATTCGCGAAAAGCACGGAACGTACACTGGCGGTGCTGGTTCGAAGACAAATATTTCCCAATGTCAAGGTCAGTGCGCGCGCTCGCCCGGAGCAGAGGAGCACGGGTTAGGGCGAGTAGCGCCGTCGCGAGCGCTCCTGGTGCAGGACACCGAAAAGGAAGAGCGAGAACATGCCCAAAGAAGCCAGGGGAGGAGGAAAAAGAAAGAGGAGATAGTCCTACGGAAGGGCAGACATGGGAGGGGGGGAGGCAGAAAGCAAAGAGCCAGAAGGATTAGGGGAGGGACTCGTCAAGAGAGGAGGATGAACAATGCGAACGAAAAGCTTTCCTTCCCGTCTGTGAACTTGTCACGCTGCTGAAGCCCGATAGAGGACCGGCGAGGGGGCAGGGAGGGGAGAGAAGACTACCCTTTCCCCCTCATTTCCTTTCCTCCCTCCTGACAGACAGCAGAGACTACAAAAGCTCGCGAGGATGCTGCTACGGGCTCCCTGGAACCTGCTCCTTCAGCGGGGCAGCGGGGCTTCACCTCGAGCCACAAACTGAAAAGAACAGGACTGCTCGTCACTTCGTGCTTTTTCCCGCGTTTTTTTCTTTTTTACTCCCTTTTCCCGGGCGGGCCTATCTCCCGAAGCGACCACAGCGTCTGCAGGTGTTCGTGAGACGAAGGTCCACGAAAAAGACAGCCATCACCCGAGCTAGGATGGCTACTCGTGCTTCAGGCCTTTTTTATATGTATGTGTTTGACTTTTACCGCTTCGTTTTACTCTTTGGGCACCTGTCATTGTCAAGTAAAGGAGGCAAAGCTGTAAACTTAATAACGACAGTACCCCATTGTGGGCGCGGCTGCTCCTTGAGCTACGTGCTGCAGTGTTTAACAAAGGGGCTTTCCCGGAGGCTATAGGTTCTGGCCACCAACCGATGTGCTAGCCAAGAGCAAAAGGAGCAAGTAGTAGGCGTTTCCTCTGGAGCACATGTTGGGAGGGCTCGCCAGGGACACCTGAACGAACGGCCGTTCCTGCCGTTCCCTTTCTACCGGTTTTCGCGGAATCGCGCCCCTTTGGGCAAAGAATAGAAAAGCTAACTGGACAAAAGGCGAAGTTTCGATGAATGAGTCCAGTGTACTTCATCGACTACAGCGAGTACTACGTGTGGCGTACGCATCCTATAAACGAAGCAATATCATTCACGAACATGTGGTCGAACACCTACACAACTTTGACATTTTTCAAGCGCTAAGACAACAAGGACGAAGAAGGAACAGACAAGGACGAGCGCTTCTTCGTCCTTGTTGTCTTAGCGCTTGAAAAATGTCAAATCTGCACCAACTAGCACGATCCACTACCCTTCTAACCTACACAACAGTCCACGCCCACTGGCTCAATGGTGCAAGGAATACACCAGATGTTGAAAGAAAACATTTCAGAAGCAAGGATGAAGGAGTAGGATCTAAGGACACAGAAGATCTAAAGGGGTGGGTTAATAATGGAATGAAGTGGAGAGGACTCATCAGAAACACCGACCCTCTATAAAAGTGGTACCACAGTCTGGTACATATGTAAAAATGGTAACGGACTGTACCGAGCGAAAAATGGAAGTGCAGAAGTAGGTGCGACGGTCGAATGCACAAGTTTAAAAAACTATTGGCATTTAACGTGGCAACCCTCCACCTAATATATTCATAGCGCTTAAGACAGCGTGCGAAGGTGGTGCTTGCGATTAGCTCCATCTCTAAACGAAGCACCAGCGGATCGGCAGGTAAAAGGAGGCGCACACACGATGCCCAACCCACGCCACCTTGTTGACTCGCCGCCCATTTTTCATCACCACCCGGCGACAAACTCAATCTCAAAGATCTCCTAGTGCTACTCCCCCCTCATGTGCACCGTTTTCGCATGGCGCACACTAAAGTTAGGAAAAGAGAAGAATGGGAGAACGGGCGCCAGCGAGACACTGGCTACAACGTAGTCGCCGCCGCCCGGTCCACCTCTCCGCAAAGAAATGGCGCCAAGGCTTTCAGCGATAGAGGAGGGGGGGAGACGCGTCATTTCCGATTTGGCAGGCGCCCTTCTTCCCACCCTCCGGGCAGTTCTTTTCCGTATCATCCCTGAACGGGATAAGAAGGACGAAAAGTACGCGAAGCGCGCCTTCTTGGTCGAAGGGAAAGGAGGCTGATGTTTTCTGCATCCCCCGAGGTCTAGGAGCTACGGCGACGACGTGCTCCGCCGCCGCCTGTGGCGAGACAGCGACGGGAACGAGCACGGAGGAGACGGCGCCCGAAAGAACTCGCTCGGCGGGAGAATCCACGTTGCGCCGTGGGCGCCACGGGAGCCCTGCCCACTCCCTCCCCCGCCACCTTGCGCCGCTTTCAGGTACCGCTTTTTTTCTCTTTTCCTTTCTTTCCAGACGCAAATCTGTCGCCGCTTTTGTCCAGCAGTGCGCGCGGAATACTTCCCGCAGCTCTGAGCGGGACGAGGACGTGCTCGGACTCACGCACGCCCGAAGCCGACAAGCAGGCGGGGGGATAAGGAAGGCTCTCGGGTACGATGCCCCCAGGGTTCCGAGCGTTCGAACTGTTGACCAGACCCGGCCGCTGCATGTATTTAATCTTTTCGCTGCTGATTGCCGCTGCCTCTGCCTGTTGCTTTGCCAGTCCGTCTATCTTCCCACCCTCGCATACTACATTGGCTGTTTAAAACTACAGAGAACGAGCGATAGCTGGAGATACCGAGCAAGGCCGGCTGTATACTATCGTGAGCTGTGAAACATGATCTGACGCTACACAAATCGGAACGCGAAATAGGTAGACCTTGTTTGTGGAGGCTCCGTAACCTCTAACGACGTGAGACGTCTCGACCATGCCGTTATTTAACCTTCATAGCAATTTTATTTTCTTGTTTATTTGCGCGTTCGCATTTGTACTGGCCTGCTTCTGTTCAGTTTGTTTATGAGAGAACGCTACAGAATGGCAGCGAGGATGACGAGTCCACATCGGCGTGTGTAATTACGTGCGCACAAATCGCATCACATAGTCAAGTACTACAGCTGAGCCACGCGCCTTGAACATCGACAGCAAATGGACGTACCCGAGTTGCAAAGCGATATCTGAAGACGTCAAAAGTCTCCGTGCCAGTTCGGCCTGATGAGAATAAAAGGAAGGAAAGGCATACGAAACAAGAGACAGGGTAACCCCGGTGTTCTCAAGGCGGGATGACTCCTTTCAAACTGAAATCACGACGCAAAAGCAAGACACGGGAACACGATAATTGACTCGTAATGCGCACTCGAGCTGTTACTGCCACGCGGTTGGTCATCAAACAACGTTACGATTCTGCTGACCTTGAGTAGCACACCATTACCTCACCGCGTAAGCCCAAAAGTACCCGCTGACTGCCGCGTCGAAGGTTGAAGCTCGAGTCGCGCTTGTGTATGTACGAGATGATTGCAGTGTTCCTCTGAATAAAGCAATTTTCTTCGTCACAAAGATGCCTTGATTAGCATGTGGCCGGCGCGCCTTCCCATCAACCCTCTCTGCCATTTTTATTTCATATCCTAGTACAACAGACGTTTACTTTAACAAATGTGGGGTTCCTCAGTTTCAGAGGCCGCTCACAACTGGCCGGCTCTACTTTGATAATGGACTCCGGCTGCGGTGAAGGCCACAAGAGTGAGAAATGACGGTTGACGGAAGGTATACAAGAGAAAAAAAAGCTGCTGTTAGAAAACGGGAGAATACGAAAAAAATTAATCACGTGATTTTATTTACACGTTACCTAATCATACGTACACAATTATATATCCTTTTCTTTTTGCCGAACTTCGACTTGTACATCTACTTAGCAGTTTGTCATGATATAGATTTAGCATAACATTATCCACTTTGGGGAAAACCCAGCTGCATGCGCATGTGCAGATAGCGCCTTGAGGACGCGAATCGCGATATGCGAAAACTCTGCGATGCTGATGTATGTTTGTACTGTTATACAATCACCTTAGGATCCCCCGAATGTAATCGCAGTATAAAGACAAGGAACTTGCGCCTTCATAAGTTGAAAAGCGCTTTAAAACGGCACTCGCGGGTAGCGGTTGCTATGCACTGGTCCTCCCTATAGTATTATAAATCGTCGCGCGCTGCTTCTCTCAAACAACCTCCGATCACACAGATAACCCGCCACGTCCTAATAATAACGGCCCGCTTGTATATAGGTGCGCGGACAATTCGGCCACCACTCCCGGGACCGCGCTGCACACAACACGAACGCCAGTCGCACGCAAGCCACAGCCGGACACGGGGAGAAATTTTCAATCTACGCTTAGCCTTTTACCGAGCTGCCTCGTGGTGCGACGCGTTCACTGTGACGCGGCGATTCTAACTCTACACGGGGACGTGATTAATACGATGAATAAAAGTAACAGACAGAAAGAATCAGGGCCAATCGGCGGATAACACGCGAAAGATCGATTCAACCTCTATTCTTATAGGTCAGTCAGACAGAGCGCACGGAGGCGAAGCGGTGGCACGACAGGAGGCGATTCAATCGGTCCAACAGAACAAGAACCCGAACTTGGAAGGGACAATCAGTCGCCGATTTTACGCCCCAGCTTCGAGAAGAGCATCTCTCATCGAGGCGTGCCCTTCCATGTGTGAGCAGAGACTCCGACCAGACAGACAGACGCAAGAGGAAGAGACAGGCTACGGAGGGGAGGCTGCTACAGAAGTATACAAAAAGTAATAAGTGGGTCGTCGTCGCGAGGAAATTTCGTTTTCCTCAGGAGGCGGCGGCGAGAGGGATAGCGCGCCAAGCCCGGACTCGCTGATGACTCTCGGCGGGGGTGATGGGGCCGCCACCAAGCCGCGGGCTCATCATTCGACCGACCGTGTATAATTAGGGGAACGCAGATAAAAAAATCAGCCAAACAAACAAATATCGCGCAGTCCGTGTGCGTGTGTGTTCGCACACATAGGAGAGCGGCGGCCAGGCAATTAAACAAAGGCGGCCTTAGCCCGGTGACCCAAATGCGAGAACGACAACGCATGCATGCAAGCCGCCCACGGGTGCTTGTTTGTCTTTTTTCTTTTTTATTGTCGCTCTCGATTGAGCTGCCCGACGTCGGACGATCGCAAAAGAAGTCGTGATACAAAAGAGAAGGGGCTAGCGCGAAGCAACGAATGCTATATCGGGTGGGTAAAAATGTTTTTCTTTATGTAGTTGTACTGTACCCCCGACCCAACACTTCCCACCCAACCTTGGCTTTTTCCTTGAACAACAAACAGAACATTGCACAATACCCGAGGCCTGCCTTTCCTTATGTTTTGTTTGTTCTGTTTATTTAAAGAGCCCTCTATTATAGCGCTACAGCGGGGAAGCTCGGAGATGGCGGTATATCGCTCCGGAAAGAAGAGCAGAAGGGCGACGCCCATCTCTGATCTCCCTCCGCTGATTGGCCGACTAACAAAAAAACAGTGCGCAGTGCAGGAGGTTACGCGAACCAAAATGAGGGGAGTGAAAAAGGGCGGGGCGCGGTCGCTTGCAAGGTGTGATCAATCTCAAAAAGAGCACGCGCATTCTTAATCTTGCAAGCAGGACGATTGACGTACGTTCCCCTCGCGCTTTAAAATTTCGTAACCGACGGCAAAGCAAAAAAAAAAAAAGGTGGCGCTGAAGCTAGCCCTGACTACGCAGTCTCCGAGAAATGCACCTGTTGCCGCGCGAACAGCCCATAGTGGTACAAACACACACGAACACTAACTTGTGCATACATATGTATCCGCTTGGCGAACCTACCGATCGCTTTCCGAATACTTCAAAGCGAGTCTGTCCATACTCGTGCGGGAGGTGGACTAGGTATATTAGGCCAATATATCAACCAGTTCCTAGCAGAGACATTGGATCATTGCGCGAGTATCACGGCGCCCTCGGAGGAATACACGCGTCCGGATAAAAGTGAACGAGTTTCCCGGTCAGCGACTCCTGTAACAGGGCAATGTCTCGATATGCCACTTCAGCGAACGTCAGCTGGAAAGCTTTGTTAGCATTCACCAGGCAGAGGAGGTTAGGCGACAATGCAGGCCATCAGAAGCAAGCGCTGTAATGCAGTCTAGACAGCTATAATAATAAAAAAAAAAGAATGAAAGAAACGAAGAGGGAAATGAACGCAGATGCGCTACATTCGCAAGTAAAACAAAACTAAACGATACTCGCGTGAAACATTTGTACTCCCAAACACCACCATCCCTAAATCCTCAGCGCGTCTGAATGCGACCAACACTTGCTTTTTTTTTTCCTTGTTGAAGCACGTGCGTAAGGCGCCCGTATCACGCGCATATTGGTTATGAAATTGCGCGAGCAGCAGCGCCGCCTCGCGGAAGGGAAGAGAAGGTTAGGCGCTAATAAAGAAGCGAGAGCTGGCTACGCCCGTTTTCTTTAGAGGACCTAGGCACCGCAGGCTGCCACAGCTACACACACGCAAACATAAACACAAACACACGCACACACCAGAAAGAAATCTGGCCACACCATCCCACCAGGCAGACGTAGCTGCAGCAGATTGACCGGCCGACAGATGGTGCTGGCTTGCGTGCATGCAGGATGGCGGAGGTGTGGAAGGAGAAAGAAAGAAGAGAGGAGCAGAAGGAGGGTCCCCAATTTCGAGCACACCGCGCCCTAGAGAACGCCGTCCCACTAAAGGCCCATTTGGGGCCGCAACGCAGCGCCCATGGGCGCACTCCTCTGCGTAAGAGTTGCATTAAAAGGGAGCAGTGGTGGTGGCGGCGCCTCAACCTTCTTCGGAACTTGCACGAACGCGGCGGCGTTCAAAGCGTCGCGTGACGCAAGCAGAAAGCCGCCGCCACTGGCAACGCTATCGGGAGGGGGGAAATTCTTTTCCCTTAGCCCACTTTCATCTATATACGCGCCCGCTCGCTTAGCAGCTTCCCGCCTATACACAACAGGGGAGTGGAAGTTCTCTGGAGCGCCGAGCATTTAATCGATTACAAAGCGACGGCCGTGTATACGGGGAACACGGCTCGCATAAACGTCCAACAAAAGAAGAGAGCGAGCATGCCAATATATGTGTAAGACGACCGTAATCACGCAGCGCGCGCGCATATAAAAACGCGGCGCGAAGCGTGTACACGACGACGTTTCGTCTATGCGGCGGTTGAGCGCGTTCTTCGCTAGATTTTTTTATTATTATTACGCGCTCAGCAGGACGGCGATAAAAGTAGGCACGAAGATGAACGTGCCCGTTTCGAAGATGGCACGGCTTCGGAGAAAAGTCGTAAAGCGAGACGGTCCGCTGAAAATTAACGATGACCCCAAGACAGAAGAGAGACCGAGTAAGAGGAGAGATTCCGGCGATATCTGAGACAATGAGTTCCTGGATTGTGAGCCAAGGTTGTGCGATGCGAAAGCGGTGCGCAATGCAGCGCGCCCATTTGGCGGGGAATGCGCGAGCTGTGTGCCCTTACGTGGCTTGCAGCCATTAGAGGTTACAGCAGCAGTAAGCGCTGTTAGAATCGAGGGGAAATAAAACGTACCATGTAAATCACTTAGTACTAACCGAGCCGGCAAGGATTCTTCGCGGAAACTTAAAGGCAATACGGGACTGCACTGGCGAATGGGCAAATTGGGCGCAAAGAAATTGGGCGCTCAGAAAAAGAGGGCGCGATGGTTGATAGCGATAAGCAGACGACAATTCATTTGCATGCAAGCAATGTGTGCACTGCCTCGGTGAGACTGCCCGGCACCTGAAAGCTGTAGAACTTTACAACCAGTGCGATCGGAGACACAGCGAAACTTTGCAAGGACAGAGAGATTTACATACCTGGGCAAATCATTCTTGACCAAACATTTGAAGGCCAATTTCATCATACTGTACGCAGGTGCGCTTCGTTTTAGCAGTATTTTTTTTAAATCGTATTCGCCTAATTTAAGTCCATTTTCATTAGTCCACTGGACCAAGGTGTCGACTCCTGTTTGCAGACGCCTTTAAAACACCTATCGTCAGCCGAGCGGGAGATCGTCACCAGGCGAGAGCAGGAGATGAACACTCACCTGAAGGTGACAACGACGTTCGTGGTGGGCCAGCCCATCACGAAGGAGGTGTCCGGGGAGCGCGTCGACTCGCTCACGTCCGCCAGGCAGTTGGACAGCCACATCTCGCAGGTGCGGACTTTTTCCTTCAACTTGTAATTGCCAGACGACCTGACGAAAGAGCGCCGAAGTGCCCGCGCAATAAACGACCAATCCCGCTGGAGGATCTGTTCTGGATCTTTGCTGCCCTCGACCCCGATAGCAATTATGTTTAAAAATTTTGCAAAAATCCTGTTTTAAAAACAAAGCAAAATAAATAAAATTGCGACACTTCTCAAACTCTTCTGACCAGTTGTTAAAGGTGCTATCGATACCGTTTATATCAGCTCCCCTGTTGCCTTTATACATTGCCCTGTGTTTACTTTGTCTAGCTGTTTTCGCTTTTTGTTCCTATTCCTATCTTGGTCCAAGTTCGAAGTGATAGTACGTCTAAGTAATACTTACTACGTAGCACCTATACTACACTCCAACAGAACAAAAATAAGCTCAGCCTTAACGTCGTACATGACATGATGCATGCACTCCCACCGTTCCAAATGGGAGCAGCTTCTTCATTGTTAGGACAGCTCATATCTGCGGCGCAGAGTTCTCTCAGCAAGACAGCTCCTTCAGTGCCGAATCACACTCTACCCCTTTATGCACTTCATAAATTCGGTATATCGCGTTGAAAGTACACCTATACAGCCATTTCTCGCTCTCTCTTTCATGCCGAATGTTTCTTGAATGAATTGTGGACAGCAAGAGACGGAAAGCAGATTTGTGCTTACTTTGGTTTTGCAATCAGCAAAACATCGCTGAGCAGAAACATGTGGCGCTCTTGGTTCTGGAGTCCCTGCGAATGAAGTCATTGCGCGTGTGTTAATTAATGCGGTGTAGATCAAAGATGGCGAAGCTGAAGCGACGTTGCCCAGAGATGAGTAAGACGAAGAAAGTATCGAACATTTAGAACGGCGTATACACTGCACTCCCGGCACATCGAAACACGCAGCAGGGCAAATTCACGTTTACAGCACAAGAGGAAAGCGGGTGAAGTGCGGGACTAACTGCAGCACTTATTCCCTGTGGTTGATCCCTTTGCAGTTAGCCTCTTTCAAAGTAACTCCAAAGCGGACTTTGGAGGGACTAATGTTTGTGACAACGCAGTCACCACCCTCCTGGCACATCGAAACACGCACGGGGGCGAATTCACCACGTCTACAACACAAGCGAAAAACAGGTAAAGTATGGGACTAACTGCAACATTTATTCCTTGGGACCAGAAGTTAGTCAGCGTGGAAAGTAATTGTGGTTGATCCCTCTGCAGTTAGTCTCTTCGGAAGTAACACGAAAGCGGACTTTTGAGGGACTAACGTTTGACAACGCAGTTAGTACCCAAAAGGAGTATCCCCTACGCCCTTACTACTCCGTTTTGGTTCACTCAGCAATGAGAGGCTTAAAGCCGATCATGAGTAAGGAGCAGAACAACAAATGCATCGGGCAGAAGAAGGCAGAATACGTATACGGCTCCACGCCGCGCACATCGAAAGGCGAAGCAAGCTTACGATGGAGAACTGGGCCGGTCCGTCCATGATGAAATAGCGCGAGCAGCTGCCGCCGGCCGACCTGCTTCCATCCTGGAACACGGCGGTGCAGTCTTTACCCGGTGATGCCCTGCGGCGAAGATGGGCCGGGTTGTGAAAATTAGCAAGAAGACGTACCCTCCTTTTAGCAATCAAAACAGGTTTTCGCTGCGGGAAAGCGAAACAGAGTGTTCATTCTTGCGCACGCGAGTCAGCGACAGACCCAACACAGCATTACTCACGCACTCGAGCAGCAGCGGTGCGAAATAAATCGGGAGAGAAAAGCACAATAATCGACGTCACTTCGCGCGCAGAATTAAGAGTCTCTCCAGAAAACGTTGCAGCTGTCGCTGTCCCAGGAACACAAAATAAAAAAAGCGGGCTGAAAGGGAAACACGATGAAGCAACACGTCTCGAATTGAGTAATTAGGCGTTCGACGGATTGTGCAATTCGTAGGCCACTCTAGCGAGATCGGTGTTTTGAATCGGCCACACATCTTGCCTCACTTTTAGAGGAAGAACAGCTCAGCTTAAAAAATCGCCGCCGCTTGTGCGGGCACTCATACTAGAAGCAAGCATACCACACTTATGATGCAGCAACACGAGTCAATCTAACAACATGGCTGCCAGCTTTAAAATACGATACCTATTAGACTCCGCAGGCTACATATCACAACACGCTGCATGTGTATCTGGAAGGCGCGTATTGTAGGCGCCATTACTCATCGATTGTAAAGAACCGCAACTCGAGTAGCCGCTCGGCAAACCGAAGCACAGGCACAACGTCTCCCTTTGTTGCAAGACACGTCAATCAGCGGATGATTCAATAACGCTTGGGGGGGGGGAGGGCATAGCCACTGCGTCATTCTCTCTCTCCGATCAATCCGTGCGAGGAGGAGGAGGCCCCAGAGCCCCAGCTAAAAGACGCAGTCATCTGCAGCGCCACAGCGTTAAAGCGAAGATATGACCTGACAGATGTGTGCTCACAGCGAAGCGCCCCTGCAGCCCGCCCGCATAGCCACTGGCGTCGGTCGCGCAACTCCGGTTCAATCAAAGCGCTCGGCAAAACGGAGACGAGCGCTGCGCTCGGCAACCATCATCAGCGCAGGCACGGGCAGAAGAAGGGTCCATCGTCCGCGAGCAAATATGAAAGACCGCGCAGCTTCGAAAAGGGGCTACAGCGCGATTACGCAAGGGAATCCTGCTGCTAGCGGTCAGGCCGGCCCAAGCACAGCCGCAGCAGCGGTTATTCAGCTTCAACGCGGCTGCCCACAGGGCCGAGTGGGCAGCCTCTTCGAAGGACCTCGACGGCCTTCGCCTTCCCTTCTCTCCTCATCCCCCGCCGTCCTCCTCACTCCGTTCATTCTTCCTTCTTCCTGCCGGGCGTGCCAGCAGCCATTCCGGCCATTCTCCCGAGCCGGCTTGTCAGCAAACCTCTTGTGTGCGCGCGACAGGTTAGGCAGCCCGCCAGCCGAGCCGACGCCAGACGCGTGCCGCACAAGCACGCGGAGGAAAAGTGAAAACTCCTCAGCGACTTGCAGTTGCTTTCATTTATTTATTATTTTTGCAGTTTTATTTTCTTCGCACGCCTTCTCAGTTTACGTTGATTCCAGCCGAGTCCGGCTTTCCGTTCATAAAATGAGCGCCAGTGAAAAGTGTCTCGTCCGTTTTTGTTTTTTTTTTCCCATGGCAAACTGGACCGGGTGCTGCGACGCCCAGTCAGACTACTCATTTCCGGTAATTCAGTTTCCTTTTTCATTCTTTCGCTCCGAGGGACCTCTTATCGTTTTTTGCCGGTTGTTGCGTCCGATCCACGTATAGTTTAGGAATGAAGACGTCCAATATTTTGTCGCTGTCTAAACTGAGGCACCTAATGACCTATACGGGCGCCTAACGGGACGCCACAACACTCGGCAACTCGGGTGCTGGGGTGGGCAGCACTGAAAGAGCAGCGCTAAAGGAGAGGAGGATTTCGCTTGAAACGCGGATGCACATAATTATGCACACCAAAAGAAAGACACTCATAATGTGGATCGCGGCGACATGATATCGGAGCCTATTAAAATATCACCGGAAATGGTTGTTGATAACGGCTGCTGCGAACCTACGCAGGTCAGTTCCAATTCAGATTAACGAGCTTGAAGCCGTGCGGCGAAGCCCGACCTCCGTAGGGGAGATGTGGCAACACAGCTGTTCCATTAAACTGGCACACTGGGCTTGTCAGGATGTCAACAGTGCTCTCTTTCTTAAAAAAAAAGGGGGGGGGGGGGGGGGGGGGGACGAAAGAAAACAGTTCGCTCTTCATTCGATGCATTAGTCAGACCACGAAACACCAGATTTCAGTAGCGCACTCTGTCAGACACCGAAAAGTCTTTGTTCGAACGAGAAAATTACGCTTTCCGCTCAGCTGAAATCGAAAGGGGCCCCAGTGACGACCGATTTCAAGTACAGGTACTGGTTAGCTCATCATGAAATATCGACAATGCGCAACGAAAGTGAACTCTGAAACAAAGAAAAACATTAAAGGCCCCGAAAAGCACAAAATCTTGACAGTTTTACCATTCAGCGCTCCACAACTTACTTAAAAGGACAGCTTGGGCATAGAAGTCGGAAGCAGGCCAGCGCGTTTACAACGCACGTCGCAACCACTTCACATACATCATCGCTCCCTGAAACACGCTATAAGAAACACGCTCCGTCGAGAGCTCGGCCGTCAGCCGAACGCGGACCCGACGGCATAGGCGGCAGAAGGCATCCCCCGGAGAAAGGACGTCTCCCAAGGTCGCCCCGTGCGCCCACCCAGCCGTGCCGGCGCTCGCCACACCTGACCCCTCGCGAGAACCTCACGCCAACGCGTGCAGCAGCAGGAGGGGGTGCAGCCAGGCAGGTAGGCAGGGCCCCCCCTCATTGAAACCCAAGCACGGTAGAGGGACGACGCCGCCGCCGTAATGGACGGGACGGTCTCGCGCCTTCACGCACCCCTCCTCCCCCTCATTTCCTCTTTGTTTTCGCGTTGCTCTTCCTCGAAGGCGCGCCGTGCCGAAGCAGCCGCCGCCTCCGCGGAGCTACACACTGGGTCCGCGTGGCACGTGTAATTCACGGGTGAAACAAAACCAGCGGCCACCCCCGCCGCCCGTCCTCAGCGAAGCCTGCAAATAGGACTGCGCGGTGAAAATGATCGGCATCTCCGTCCTACCCCCCACTTTCATTATACAGGCGGCGAACTTTGTGTGAGGGAGAGAGGGACTCGAGCGCACCCAGAGGTGCGCGCGAGTACGCGCGTTCTTCCGCTATTACAGGGCACCCCCTCGAGAGCGCCCCGAAACGACGCTTCCAAGAAGGCCGATGAGCAGAGGGGTATGGGTACGCACCCACGCGCGCTGTCATAAACGCTTCGAACCTCTCATAACAACGCGTGTGTGGCGCCGTCTTCATTCCAGTGCTCCGGTCTGCGCGTGCTAGTGGTTGGGCGCAGCATTACCCATCTTGGGACTTCACGAAAAGCGCGCTTCTAGAAAGGAACGCATTAGGAAGGAATGGCACTACACTGGCGGCATTGCTTCTACCCGTGTGTTAGCTGTTTCATATATGTCCATCGGTATATATAACCAACTAGACTGGCAACCAGTTCTATAGACTATGGAAACATAGTGGAGTCGCTTGTTGCACCCGCAGTTCCTCGTTGTGATACATAGACAACTGTGCAGATCAGACCAGCTCCAGTATTACGTGCTATAGCCCGATAAGTGAGCGCTGTGAGGCATGTCAAGGTGAGTTCGTTGCTCGATACCCTAAAGGTCCCGTTGTAAGGTGTAGCCCTAAGATTACGATGTCGCGTTCACCCCAGAAAGCGCGTCACCTATAGTCATAATAGCGTAGAATGACAATCGCGGTGTACTCACATGTCTGTGACGGACTTTGATTTGCCGGACAGCGCTCTGTGAAGCTTGGAAGCAGCTGCTGACTTGGTACGGAGCAGCCCTTTCCGCTGAAAAAACAGAGGAGAACAGGATCATGATGTGAAAAAATTCACAGGGATAACTCTACCTGGTGTAAACAACGCGACGTCAAAGGGGGCGTTCCCGGTGGACAGAAACATACTTTCGCTTCTGAACCGGTTCTGCTTGTGACGACCACTGCCCCGTCGCATTTATGCTCTCAATTAGAGACGACTTGGTAAGAGTTCCAGCTTTTTTTCTTTTGCCCATCGGGCCAGAAACATGTGCTCTGATGACGTAGGCCGAAAGAGGTGTATTCGACAGCATTATAGCTGTTGACACCATTACCGGAAGTGACATGGCTTCCGCATGCGAGGCGGATGCTCGAACCCAATAGAGCGCCGCTGCGGCCCTTCGAGGGTTTTAATACAATAGCATTAGAAATTAATATTCGCATACTGTGGTGGCAGCAAGAGAAGAAAGCGCAGACGTGAACGAACAGATATCACAGCGTCCAATCTGGCAAACTTTTGTTGCGACGCTTGGCATCGCGATGCACATATCGAAAAAAAATATAAGCGCCTCGTTACAAAATACCGGTGCTCACTAAACTGACTTAACTCAGATGACGAAGCTCATCGCCAACTGCCGGGCGCAAATGAAACGACAAAATCGCAAATCCTCTCTTGACAAAAGCTTCTAACGGGGCTTCGTAACCAACGTAGATTTGCTACATGTACTAGTTGTGAGCAATATGAGGCAGAACGAGCTTATAGAACAAGGTTACGAATTTTTTTTTTGTTTCTCTAGTAAACTTGAGAATGAATTTTGGATCTTTTACAGCAAGACGAAAACTATTTAGCAAACAAAGTACTACGGCTGCGACACTTAATCATGGAGTAATCAATAAATCAACGCTGAAGATTTGTTCCCTCTCCATACTGTTCACACGACTGTACAACCTTGACACAGTGAGCAAGGAAAAAGAAATCTCTCAAAGAAAAACGAACGAAACTCGCGTCCTTCGGCGGCGCGTGCTGTCATAGCCAAGGCACGCGCCAAGGGCCGGAAGTGGCGCGGGCCAACTAGCATTGAAGAGAGAGACGCCAGCAGGCAGGAACTCCTGCAGCGCTCCTTTTCCGCGAAACCACGGAGGGTGGTCCTAAGGCCACACGTAGTAGTGCACACACACAGCGGAGCATCCCCGCCTGGTGACGCATTCAAACGGCCGCCTTCTAATCACTACCCGATTGTCTGCATGCAGGCAGCTCGCTCTGGGCGGCCACCGTCACAGTCTGCGGCGCTACTACACATATATGACTGGCTACCTTGTTTCCACCTAACGGTGTAGCGACGTATCGGCCACGTGACGTGCGGTTCAGACACATGCCGCTCCCCCTTCTGGCGAGAAGTGACGCGCGCGCATACACAGCCGCCTAGTAATTCAGTGGGCGGTTGTGACAGCCCGCGTTGGCGGTTAAGTAATACCGCCGGCCGTGCCTGAACGAGGTGTAGCCGCTTAGCAACGAACACGCCGCCAGCCAGAATGTGTGCGTACGTCGCACCCCGTGTGGCCGTCCGGCTGTCGGACTTGCGTTCCGCGCCTCCCGGCCATTGCCTCATCACGAATTCGCCCGAAGAACGTGGCGAATTGTCAGCAGTGTCAACGGCTAAAGTGACAGCTCGTGACGGAAAAACGTCTATTAGAGGTTTTTAGACGTATTAGCGTAGACGTATGCAGGTTTACCGGACGCCGGCTAAGCAAGCGCAAAAGCCTCGCCTGGCCACGCCCCTACCACTGCGCGCACGCAACCGATGTCCGGTACGCTAGTAGTACGTCTCCGCTGTGCTAAAACTCTATTGATGCCACTGAATTCGTTGGTGTACAAAATGTACAGGGTGTAAACCATTACTACGCTCCTTCCAGAAGGTACTTGCGATTGTCGAATGACTGCAAAGATTATGGGAAGAAAGGGAGGGGAGGACAAAAAGAAATTGGGTTCACACTCACCGGCGACAGAGGGTCGCGATCGTGAAGCCGGAGGTTGTCACTGGGGAAAAGGTCCTGAATCCGGTCGAGATCAGTTTCTTCCTTGCTGGAGTCGCTCCGTCTCACCATCTGCGCCATGCGGAGTTGAAAAGAAAACAAGCGAAAATTAATGCTCACTTAAGAACGGGTCAACAGAGCTAGCATGCGCTTCGCGCGCTTTCACAAAGCTCACAAGATCGCCCACACTAACCTCCAAGGAACAAAAATTACCGAAATTCCACACCTGGAACATCTGTGCAAGAGGTAACCAAAGCCGCATGAAATGAAACACTAGTGCAGCACTAATACCGCCGCATTTTTGGGAGTCGCAGCAGATATGTAATCCTGTCCCAGGCTAGCTACAGCAATTAGACTGTTACGGCAACTACCAACGCGTCCACTTTTGAGGACGCAGTCAAAGCCACACACCTGCAGAGCAGCGCGTCTTTTCTGTATACATAGCGGAAAGCTCCACCGACAACACTAGCACAGGCCCCCAAACGTCCCCTTACAAATATACCTGAAAGACGTCTTGCAAGTTGCAGCCGGCGAAAGCATTTTCACAGCACATCGACACAGGTAGACGCCTTGTTTTTGCGTGCACAGCGCAGATAAAAAATGAGCCAGCAACGATGAGTGTCCTCAGGCTGGCAGTATATTTATAAACAAAAGCGATAAAGCTTGCACACGTGAAACGCGATAACGAGGGTCAAGCGAAGATCGCTAACAATGACAGATGCGTCCTTTCGCATCACTCAGTCACGCAAAGCTTCGCGCAACAGTTAAAGCCAAATTACACTACAGGAGGAATCGCAGATCGCAGGAAAAATTGTCGCTGAAAAAGCGCATACTTTACGGTTTATTAGATTTTAACGTCCCAAAGCGACTCGGGCTATGAGGAACGCCGTAGTGAAGGGCTCCGGAAATTTCGACCACCTGGGGTTCTTTACCGTGCACTGACATCGCACAGTACACGGGCCTCTAGAATTTCGCCTCCATCGAAATTCGACCGCCGTGGCCGGGGTCGAACCCGCGTCTTTCGGGTCAGCAGCCGAGCGCCGTAACCACAGAGCCACCATGGCGGCACAAGCGCATACATTAAGATATGCAATAGTGGAGTAATATTTTGTTGGGCAATTAAGACCTGTTTCTCGAATTTAATCTGGCTTTAATTATGCACATGGAAAGTGCAAATTTCAAAGAGTTTGAGTGTTATGATCGAAACCTTGTGGCATATACGTAGTTTTAGCTCATAAGGAAAATATTTCAATACTCAAGTTGTTTATGTTGCTATCCAAGCCATAATATTGTAGATTCTCGTTATGGGAATAGTAAACGGAACTAGCAAAAAGGACAGTCAATCCAGGCTGAACTATTCTGCTTCCCACACGAAATAAGCAGGTATAAACTGTTATGAGTGGCGGCTTGTTCAGCAACAAGACCTCTGCAGCGTTCGATTTCCATTTCCGCTCACAATATGGCTACCCTGGCACTCCCGCGCTTATAAAACTCAGATAGACAGATAAGATCATACGCTATCAATCAATTAAAACGAGACGCTGATAGGCATTTTGTTGCACGTACAAGCGGGAACTACACTACCATGCTATGTGAGAACAGTTTGCCAGTAATGCTAACCCTGGCGCTTCAGCAGACGTTCCTGTCTGACCCATATTCGACGTTAGCAGCTTTCTTTCAAAACAGCCAGTCGTATACACAACACAGCCGCAGATGCCTCTCACCTCCAGCCAATGGCGTCGGCAGATTTTAATGACGTGGTTACTGATATCTGGTTACTCCTCAATCAAACTGGGTTAATCCGTGTCAATCTCTTGCCAAGCAAGCGTTACAGGGAATTAACCATGGATTAATCGCGGCGTCATTAAAATCGGTCGTCGCGATTGGCTGGAGGGCCCCTTTGTGGGGTTGAGTTGTACCCGGCTACGTGCCTAACGTGAGATTTTGCCTAATATATGCCTACAATCAACAAATGAGTGTCTGAGATGAACTGAGCCTAGTAGATGAACTGAGATAACTTTTTAGGACAAGGTATACAGCAGAAATTAAAGGGGCTTGAAAAAAGCTAGGGTCCCCACATACAAATAGGTCATTCGGACAAATATCGACAAAAACAATTAACAGTAAGCTTTTATCTATAGCTTATCTACAACTAGGAACTTTTAAAAAGTGTGGTATTTCAATCTACGCTAGCTACAGCCGCGTCACGTCACTCACATAAACACACTTAGTACAGCGATAATGAAGCTGAAATTTAAATCATGCAGGAAAGCATATCGCCACATTGCCACGGTGTATGCAATTCGGTGTTGGACGAAACAGGGTGCAAAATAGGAAACGCGTAATCCTGGGAACTGTTTTCGAAGAGGCACGATCGAAAAGAGGCATTTATAAACCCAACACGTCGCGACTCGTATTTCGCATCGCAACGTGGGATTTCCCGAAAACAGCGCACTCGATGCGCCAGAACGTCCAACGCACGGCATCCTGCAACTGCTGCATGTTGCTAGCACAATGCTTCGGCTAGCAGAGCAGCCTCCAGTTGCGCGGGACAACGACCTCGTCCGAGCATCGGCGGAGAGTTCGGCCCCGCCGAACGCGTGCACACGCCGAGGGAACACAAAACGCGCGCAGCCCCGAAAAGCCGATTAACGCTAAATCCCTGCCTAAACTGGTGGCGACCGCAGACTCGAAAAAGAAGGTTTGGGGGCGCCACGCGTTCTGCACGCTTCGTTCCTTCCTCGACAATGCTCGCTGTAGGAGCACGCCTATCCCCCGGCCAGAGAGAACGCGAAGAATGATGAGACGTCATTGCAACTAGAATTGCAACGCATGCGCGCAAAAGCGCAAGGCACTCGTCTCCGAAGGAGCTGCGGTCGTTCGCGCATGCGCAGACGGTCCGCTCGATTGGTTTGGCTACAAAGCAGATAATCGAGCTCATCTGAGCGGACTCAAGACCAGCGTCTCGTGAAATCTATAGGAATAGGACCTACCATATCTGCCATAGCTTTTCTACTTATTTAGAAAAGGATCATCATCATCAGCCTGACTACACCCACTGCAGGACAAAGGTCTCTCCCATATCTTTCCAATTAACCCTATCTGTGCCAGCTGCGGCAACCATATTCCCGCAAACTTCTTTATCTCATCCGGCTACCTAACTTTCTGCCGTCCGCTGTTACGCTTCCCTTCCTTGGAATCCAGGCTATCTGTCTTCGCATTGCATGCCCTGCCCAATCCCATATCTTCCTCTTGATTTCGACTAGGATAAGAATAGTGATAACTAGGGTAGAAAGAGCGACGCAGAGCCACGGAATTCAAAATTCTGCAGCCTGATAGCGCAACCCAACTATAGCTTCCTTACCAGTGCGCAGGACTCGCGACAAGCCGCAGCATTCGGCATGCATTTCTCCCCGTATTCCCGGTACCTAAACCGTCACACTCTCTTCGGCATTCCTCGCTGTCGCCCGTACCACAGCGGCTTAAGCCGGGGAAAAAGCGAATCATGGAGAGCTGAGCGCGCGACACATCGCTGAGCGATTTGGCGAGCGACAGGCGTGAGACACGGTCCCAAAGAACGAGGACCAGTTGCCTCCACGTGTCCTGTGACGAGAGGGCTTGCGACGACGCAGACGCCAACGTATGCATGAGTAGCAAAGAAACGGGGTCATCACCGATAAGCCTTTCGCGACGCGAAACCAGCAGGACTCGGGCGTTCTCAGATATATACATTTTTGTATGTGCAAAGCCGAGTCACCTGTCAAGC
The DNA here is from genome assembly GCF_055824585.1 of Amblyomma mixtum. Classification (NCBI taxonomy): domain Eukaryota; kingdom Metazoa; phylum Arthropoda; class Arachnida; order Ixodida; family Ixodidae; genus Amblyomma; species Amblyomma mixtum. The sequence continues at coordinate 29,670,345 of NC_143013.1, read as the reverse complement.
AAGGGAGCAATCACTCCGTGCCGACAGAAATTAGGCGATCCGTCAATTACTGGTACGGAATGTAACGAACCTCAGTTGACACCTCATGGGCGAGTTGTACCACGTCGCATTTGTGCACCAGGAAATGCGCGGAAAGAGCAGAGAATGTGCCTAACATGCTGTAATTAACTTAACTACGCTCGGCAAACGGGGATTACGGGACAGGAGAAAGTGCTTACGTCTATATTTACGTAACGTTGGCTGCATGAAAGGAGCAATTATAACATGCTAGCGTCGAATGTGGGCTTTGTGAATAGACAGCTGCGCGTCACAAGTCGAGAGCAGACACTGAAAGTTTAAAAATTAGAAATGACCGCACGTTGAGCGCCGCGAATTCGGGAAGCCGGAGAGTTCATTGAAACATGTGATGTGACAGGTGATAGCCTTAGTCGCTTTGGGACGTTAAACCCCATAAACCAAACCAAACCAAACCGAAACATGTGTCGGAAAAAAAAAAAAAAAACTTCTGAAGGCTTTTGTGCTTCGCTAAATTGTTAGCCAAGAGAAAAAAGCCGTCGGATTGCGCAACCCAGTTTGGTAGAAGCGGCAGTGTTTACAACGAGCAGTACTCCGGCGCCCGGCACGTCATATTCCCGCAGAAGCTTTAGCAGCGAGAGGCTTCTCATGCAGCAACAACGCGCGATTCACAACTGACTCCATGCGAACAGTGGTATGCACGATGGAGCGGTGGGCTCTAGTACAAACAAAGCAGAGCCTCGCCGCAGTTGCATTGTTGCGGGCACTGCGCTTACACATTCATCCTGTGTGTGCCTATGCGAAAGCTCTTGAGCGCTAGGATTACCTGTGAAAACAATTACCTGCTTCAAAATTCCAAATATTATCCTCCGCCGACCACAGCTCGAGCGCTCTAGACAAGCCTGTTCCCGTCTGCACCTGTCGTAAGCTGCGTTCATTTTTTTTTTTTTTCGGACTGGGGAAGGAAAACAGTACAGACAAGGCCTGCGTCTCGTCTTTAAAAGAGGCGTCACAACATGAACAGCGAAAACCGCAAGGCAACAAATAACCTCGTCGAAGCGGGAAGACGCGGTAAGGCGGACACTAAAAATGAAGAAAGCTCGTGGAAGAGATAGGGAAGCTGCTTAGCGCTGATTCGGCCAGCGAGGAACGCCGACCACAACAACAACAACGTCTCTCACCGTCACCGGCATCTGAGCGCTCCATAGGATACGCTGGCAGAACCACGCCATGCAAGCCATCGTCGCTCGTAGGCCCGAAGGCCGAGCCCGTTTTCACCAGGGTCCGATCCTCTCTCCAAATACGAATGGGCGTCAACACAACACACAGTCCAAACGAGGAAGCGAGCAGTCGAAACTGCCGCCCATTACACCACTCTCAAACATGGCGCCCGAATCGCATCTTTCGCCGCGTTGACATGACGGCGGAAGCATAACTGAGCGCTGGCGGCGGCCAGCTAAGTGTCCGCTAACGCGTCTGACGTTGTGGCAAGCGGCATCATGATGGATAGCGGAAGCGGCAACTGGGCAGTCGACCACCAGGCGCAGAGAAAGCGTGGCGCCATAGTCACAGTTTTATCAGTTCAGTCCAGAGCCAGATAAAAAGAGGCCGCGGTGCTCCGTCCATCAGTTCGTCCGGGCAAGTTATCGCGCGGTGAAAGCCGTCCCGAGAGCCTGCATACGTGCGTCCCGATATGAGTTCAAAACTGAGCCGACGAAGCGCGCGTTGCTTTTATTTCGCTGGCTATATCACCAGAGAAGTGATATAGAGAAGTGATATAGTGTTCATCGCAGTGTGCCCGCGATATGCTCACTGCGATGAACACTACAGCGTCTTGTCCCCATCTTTCGCGGTACTCAATTCATTATGCCCAACATGTCTACCTCCGCTCCATCAAAGATTCGTCTCGATTGTTTCTATTTTTGCTTTGTATATATCACAATTCCCCATGTGTGTCTGCATGAGAGAGGGAAGACAGTTCAGTATGCTGCACTCGATCGCATTAAAGCCTCTTCAGTTTCCTATGAGCAGTAGCACTGAGCACTTCCAAGTCGAAGGACAACCGTTAACCATGTGCCCCCTTCCTTCGAGGTGAGGTCCCCGCTCCGCATTGCGCACAGTACCGTCTTTCGTCGCCGTCTATGCGGTGTCGATTGCACCGAGTGCGAAACGACCGTATGCTTCCCACCTAACACAGCCGGCGCCACCGTTCGACGCGAAATCTAGTCCGCAAGACAATGGCCCCCCCACAAGTATACGTAAGTGTTGCCGGGGCGGCGGAACTCAAATTGCATAACAGCGCCGCACCAGGAGCGCAATGGGTCCACGCCGGCGCCGTTGAATGCGCGTGAGAACGAGCGATATACCGCAGGGCACAGCGGACAGTGGCAGCACTGGCCCATTACACGAGTATGGCCCTTTCTACGACTTCCACGCTTTCTCTCTCCGCAGACTCATTCGCGCGCCTTCTGGCGCTTCCTTTGTTTTTGATCCCACGTCCATTTGCGGTGAGAATTATACTCGCGTGAAGAGTGCGAAAGTGCCGGCGCGCGCGGTCTCTTTCGCGCCGCTATACTGTATGCGTGGCGGCGACACCTATAGCCGCGGAGGCTCGGTGCGTAGCGCGCTGATAGGCTGAGCGTATAAAGTGCCGGTCAGTCGAGAGAGTCACGCACGCCGGAAGTGTGTGTTGGAAATAGACGCCGGGACATGGGGCAGTTTAAAAGCGAACAGGGTCACTTGTGCCTTTCGCACGGGGCGATCCGCTTCTGGCGTCACGTGTTGCTCGCGATGTCAATGCTGTTTTTTTTTTTTTTTTTCCTAGCGAACGCGACTATATCCAAAATATTCGATTGGTATAAATACAGAAGTCGTTCTTTTCTTCCCTTTTAATTCCTGCCGCCGCCCCCCCCCCCCCCCCCCCCCCCTCCCCCTTTTCGAGTTCACTGTTCGTAGCAACTCCTCGATCATTCAACCGCTCCCACAAGTATACAGGGTGTTTCACCTAAGACTTAACACAATTTCTAAAAATAGGCTTTATGAGTTAAAAGAGCGCTTTTTTGGGCATAGCATTGTCAGCGGTGTAGTGCATCAGAATACCGCTAAGACGTGTTAACTAGCACGCTGGTTAACTAAATAAACATATTCACAACAGCGCCACGGAACGAGGACAGAAGGAACACGAAAAACACAGGACGGGCGCTGTTTGTTTTTCATGTTTCTTCTGTCCTCGTTCCGTGGCGCTGTTGTCAATCTGTTTATTAAGCATGAACAAACTAGCCCACACCAGAATCCTCTTAGAATGGTTAACTAATATTGAACATTTAACTTTGTAGCTATTGCATTAGGCTCCTTAATTATTGAGAAGCGTGCAGGCCACCGTAAATAATATGCACATCCGTTTCTAGAATTTCGAAAGCATGGTTCGGCGCTGCGGCGCAACAAATTTTGCCTATTTCGACGAGTTACGCGCACTGGAGAGGTTGCTCTGCCTGCAAGCATATCGAAAGCGCATGCATTTTGGCTCGATGTAACCAAGATTTCTTGTGCCACCGCGCCGATGGTGACCGAGTTTTCAAAATTCTGAAAACTGATATGGATATTATTAACGGTGGCACCTCTCAATAATTAAGTAGCTTAACAGTAATAGTTAAAAAGTTAGCTCTCCAATATAAGGTAACCAGCCTGCTGTTAGCACGTCTTAGCTGTATTCTGATGCACTACACTCTGAGAATGCTACAAAGGAAAAAGTACTCTTCTAACTCCAAAAGCCTATTTTTAAGGACTGTGTAAAGTTTTCGGTGACACACCCTGCATATATAACAGCTGCACAGGCCTGCCGTGAAGATCCCAAGAAACATGCACCTCGTAGATCCCCAGAAACCCACAGCATGCGTACGCACGATCCGAATGCGGGTCATCTTCCAAGAACCGCCGGTGCTAATTTGTGATTTCGGTGCTCCGCCTCTCTCGTTCTTTTCATTCTCTATCTCTCCTTCTTTTTTCATGTTATGTGTTCTGTCTCTGAGTTATCCGAAGCCAGGTGAACCCTCGATCGCACGGAGAGATCACAAGCACACAAAATGGCAGCCGCGATGTGGCGCTGACAGCCAAATTGCAGCCTTCGCGAGATCAGAAAGACGCGGCTATAGGAATAAAAAGACACGAATCAGGTGCGGTAGTACAGGGAGAGGCCGCTTCAAAACTCTTCCGGTGGTTCTAAAGCAAAAACTCTTCAACGTTCGCCTCCTCTCCACTTGCCCCGTTTCCTCCTCTCACATCGCTATCCCACAGTGCAGTACTACCGGGGGAACCCCCTGCCACAGGCACACGCACTACATGTACAAACGCAGGCACAGCGATTAGCCTGCAGCTGGGCAGAGTAGCAGTTCTGAAGGATGCTACAGTGAACGCCTGGTCGTGCCCCCTGCTTTGAAAATTTCGAAGGATGTTTTGTTTTTGTTTTTATTTCCGCACCGCACCCAATAAGGCTTCATGCAGCCGCTTGTTAAGAGTGGCTCGTACGTAGTTTAAGCGGTAATTTGTCGTGCGCTTACGCATACAAGCCACCTTGCAACGAAGTGTAGGGCGCTCATCGAGGCGACCACTCTTCAGGGCGATGTCGCGCGCTTTCGGGAGCTACGGAAATGCGGTCCTGGAGCTTCAGACAAACAACGCAAGTACAGGCCGGCTTAGGAAGTACGTTGTTGCGTAATAACGCCAATTTACTCGCTCTGCTATCAGTACAGTTTTCAGACGATGAACGTATACAGCCTCCGCAGTCACTATGGACGGTTTCAGCTAGTTCTTTACGAGTTAATGACTTCGCGAAGTGCGCGCAGCTAATGCATTTCCGGAAATAATCATCCTGTCTCGCGGAGCAAGTTCGTCAACGAACGTTTGCTCATTTTTAATCTTTACCGACTGAAGTCTCGTCGAACTGCCTTTCTTTGAACACAGCTAGGTTGTCTCCCCCTTTCCAGTAAGGTTTTAACAAATTAGTCTCCAAAATCTAAATGGGGCATTAATTAGGTCGTAGCAGTGCACGTTAACCTTACCCTATAGGTGGTAGAAATTGATCCGGAGCCCTCCACTACGAAGCCTCTTTCTTTCTGCTTCCTTCAAATCCCTCCTCCATCCCTTCGCTCACAGCGGAGTTTGTGCACAATGCGTCATAACATCTTCCCACAGCGGGATGGGAGGTGGCATTGATCTTTCTTAATGCGATAGTATTGGAGGTCCCATTCACGACGAAAGCCGGCGTCCGTCCGCTTGTGTCACGAAAAGCAGGTGGCGCTCTTGCCACGGTGAGCGGGATGGCAGGTGACAGTGAAATTAATTCAAATAAATTCAATGCAATTGTTACCTGCCCATTGTTGCAATGCTCGTCGGCTCATTGGTATAGAGACAGTCTCCCGAAGAGCTATCTCTCCAAATATTAGCCATACAGGAGCTCGGGAAGAACAACCTGAGTCTCACAAGCCCTACCAGTGGCTGTGTTTGAATTGCAACCACCCGCCGGGGCGGTGGCGCATCGTTTAACCGCTCCACCATGGCTTCACTGCTGGCGCAGTGTATAAGGACTCCACGCAATCTATGAATCTCTCTAAGAGGGGGAGCACTTGCGCGGCAGGGACCTCTCATGCTGTCTGCTCCTAAGGGTAGATTAAGCATCGTCCAAGCTTTTTCTTTTTTTAATTATCAATCTTCGTTTCCCTTTGATAACACTAAGTGACCGTTGTAGGCAAAGACAAATCGTCGTAGTAGACCGGTACCACACGCTGGCACCGATATTGGTACTGTGGAACGCCGCGTAAATATAGTTTGAACGTTCATTTCACAGAATAACGTGTAGGTGCTAAATGAAACTGCGCACAAAAAGGGCTCTAGCAATTCGGAGGAGAGCCTGTTAAACGTCACGTCACCACGTGCACAAGCTGGGAAGAGGAGGCCGCGCACCGGGGTGCCATCTGGGAGAGGCTTTTCGACAGTCGAAATCGCTCGCAAACCGTGCGCGAAGCCCTAAAAAGCGCGGTCTGAAGTGTTCTGCTTCCGTGGCGCAATTATAGGGTCGCCGAGCCAACTCTCGTTCGGTTCGCCCTTCGCCTGTCTCGACTAATTGCGGGGCCAGACGTAATTCGCTTACAGCGGGTGCAGAAACGACTGCCGTGGCAGCCACAACAGCACTGTGAGGCGAGACCGCGCGAGCGGTGGAATTTGGAAATGAGCGGCTTTGAAAAAAGCCCCCTCCCTCATTCTTTCCCCTTCCACTTTCCCTTCCTCTTCCTCTCGTTCTTGCACATCAACTAAAAGCTGATGGTGGGGCAGCGAGGAAGAAATAAAAAAGAAAAACCTGCCCCTAAGTCCTGACCAGCACACGTCTCCGTCCTACTGTGAAACATCCGTGAAGTTCCTCTTCTCGTGAGGAAACCAGGTAACCCGGTGAGAGAGGGAGAGAGACAACGAAAGACAGACAGGAATGTGAAGCAGCGTAATGTGTGCTATTGCGCCTCTAAAAGCAATTTAGTGCCAAAATTATTGCACCCATCACCTGTCTCGGTTAGTCTCAGTTTCTCTCTTTCATTCTAACTCTTTCACTTTCGGCTTTTGCCATAGTCCCAGAACGAATAAGACCTTTCAGTCGTGCGAGGAAGATGTCGAAACTCCTCCCCTCTGGGCTGTTGCAAACCGGTTCTCCTACGACCTCCACCGTGCGGGGCCAAAAACAGCCCAGCGAGGAATATGGCGACGCCCAGGAAGCCCTTCTTGGAAATATCACATGAAATCCTATTCGTGCGATGTCAACTGCGCTGTGCGCCTACGTAGGCTAACCGTGGCGCGCATCAACATGGCTGTCGGACGGGCAGGATGTCCCCGCATGAGTTGGTCAATCCTGTTGTCCGGCTAACTCGACCATAACCCCCGAACCTTGAGCATGACGGAGGGGACAAGGTATGTCAGCTTCCTCCAGTTCATGCCTTCTGGAAACCACGCTACTGTACATGACAAATCCCCTCGGCCACCGCCAACGTCTACTGGGGGGAACGTGGGGTGATGCTTCCACCCGCCCCCCCTTTCATTGTTCTACGCTTTTTTTTTTTTTTTTGGAACGCGGGAAGCTCGCAATGCGCTTGTTTCTGCTTGAGCGTTTAATTTCTACCCTCGCAACAATATAGTGCCTGTCGCCCTACAAGGCTGCCATGCAGGATCCTTCTGCCACTCGCCAAATGTGAGACGACGGCTGCTAAGCGCTGAGCCGAATCAATCGAGAGCTTGCACTTACGTCACATGCGCCATAAGGGTGAACCACACACACTTTCCCCGGTATAAGCTAGCTCGCCAACATTGCCGCTGCTGTGACGGCAGTGCACGTCCATTTAAGGAAACATTGGCGTTCCCATCCGCCAAATCAGTGCCTGCATACACTACCAGGAATTCTTCAGAGGAATCCACTGCGCAAAGGGCGTCGCCTTATCCCGTTGACATGCAAAGAGTCGATAATGTGGCAGAAACAATTAGCCCACGTGAACCGCACACGTGTCCGCATCACAATTATACGCGAAGTCTTCCTGCAGGATACGTCTTTCAAACCCTAGGCGGTCAATGCCTTAGAATTACGCGCCGACTGAGATTGTAGAGTATGCATAATCTACACTTTTTCCTGATATTTCTCTCGAGAAACAAGAAGCCATTGAAGACCGCACAATGGAATAAGCATGAGTAGGGCTTATCAATGCCTTGACGTCACGAGGTCTGGACACCATGCTTCATGGCTCCAGCGTTCGTGCTGTCAGGCATGTGAGGATTGACTGGCTAGCACAGGCAAAGACACTCACGCTTTTTGCCTTCTGCGCCGCCTTGGTGAGGTCGTTGTAGTCTGGATGGTGCTTGGGAGTCGCTGAGGCCAGCTGCGACAGGTACTGCTCATACTGCAACAGGCGCTCCAGCTGCGAGGGAAAAAGAAGAAGATTAGTTAGCGTGGGCTTGATCATTGCTCTCACGCGAGAACGAACTCAAAACGAGACGAGCAGCTGTTGTTAAATGAACAAAGAAATGAATCACATAATCTTTGTTTAATGTGTCCTTTCTGTGTCGTGTTCTCGTGAGTCATATTAACACAGGCAGTTTTATCACTCGCGATTGAGCGTCTATAGTTCAATGATCGTCTCAGGCACTGATTCGTAGCGCATTAATTACAGATAAGTCACGTTTCAGTGCTTTATTTTCACGGCCTGAAATTACAGCCTAAAAAAGATACAGTAATTGATCTCGCAGTTACAATTCATTTGTTTGAGCTCAGTCGTAAAACAGAAGGTTTATGCGCTTGCACGGAAAAACTCCTTCGACGCAAACTTCCCGAACACCACCAGAAGAAGTTTGCCATAAAAGCTGTTCGCAGCAGACTGTCGTCACGAAAGGTTATTTCTTACTACTTGTTCACATACAAAAACTGGAGGACACCGATAGATACAGAAAGTGCTGTAGCGGAGCTTAAGTTGACGATGATGATTGATGATCTGATTGGATTTGCTTTTAATTGCCCAAAGGTACCTTGCCCAAAAAAACCGTCATTACTAGTGCTTCTGGCGTTCACAAGGAGGGGTGGAAGAACCATTTCCGCACGTATTTCATCAGAGGGAAGCCGAGCACCTGGCCAGTGAAGAGTTTGTAGCGAATAAATATACCACTGGGTACCCGGCGGCGCTGGGGATCGAACAGCGCACCTCCCACATACAAGGCAGAAGGTCAAATCTCTAGGTCACTGCCACGGAGTAGTACTTTGGCTTGTGGTTCATAGCTAGAGTTGAATCTAAGGACGGCGCAAAGAAGACAGGCGCCAACGTACAAGCGAGGTTAAACCGTTCAAACCCTCCCATTTTTCACTGCCGCGGAGGTTATGAGAAAACCCTGAAATCCCAGATTCGATTCTGGTCATCACCCAACTCTACAACAACGTCCGATTTAAAGCTCAAAACCAACGTGCCTCTGAATATACATAATTCCTCTCCTGTCTTTCTTTATGCACTCCAACCTTGTCTTTGTCTCTTCTGCAGTGTCCGAGATCCCCAATAGTACTCGTTCGAGTCGTCGTGTGAAGGTAGACAAAGCAAGCGCGACAAGTTTCCGAGCGTACCTGCGCCGCGCTCATTGCAATCGACAGCGCAAGTTTCGAAGTGACGCATCGGAACAATACTACGCGTACAACACCTTCGGTCTCTATAAAGCGGTGAGGGAGGTGGACCCAGGGGAGCGTTGACAGCTACAGAGAAAGGTCACAGTGTGGCCACACCGAGGTGAAACTCTGCAGCAATCGACGGTCACGAGAGACGCGAACGTGCGGCGGTCGCTGTTAATTCACCCGTCTCGGCGGCTCCCGACCCAGAAGAGCCGACGACACCGCACGCACACACGGCCGACATGTATACATACTGACACAAACACACCCGCGCACACAACGTGCTCAGGTGTCCAAGCACGCATCGTCACGCCGTGACCGTCGTCGTCTTCCGGTGTATATACGAGAAGGCATGAGCTGCGTGCTGAGGCGGCCTCGTTTCAAGCTAGCCGTTGGAGAGGGGCCCTTAGCTTGCAGGGAGAGCCGCGCAAATTCGTGTCGCCCACTCGAGGAACGCAACGCACACCTCGCCGAAACTGTCCGCGGGTCTCCGAGCACGTTCGCAGTATGCGGTCGTCACGACAATCTTGTGCAATCAGTGTTCGTTGTCAGCAGTGCCACCCCCGTTCTCCTCGCCGGATCGCTGAGAAGCACGGCTTCCACTAGCTCTGTCCGTCGTCGTCGTCTCATTGCAGAAGCGACGGCAAAGGTGGCCTTGGGGGGCACAATGAAGACACCACTCTGTATATCTACACAGGCCACTGAAGCCTATGCACGGGTAGGTGTTGGGACAGCGGCGCCACCGCCGACGTTTCGGCTTGTTTGCGATCCGCGGCCCTGCTTCAAGCCTTGGCCGTGCCGTTTGTTCTCGGGGCAAACATTCGCCAGTGAAAGCCTCTACAAACGAAGATCCCCCTCTCCTTAGGCGGCTCGTACAACCATTTGTCGCGACTCTTTTCGTCGCTCGTCGACAAATGGGCACACGCTTTCGCTACGTAGTAGCGCGCCGCGGCGCGCGCTCTGTTTACCCGCAATCGATGTACGCTAGGCGGCGCACGAGGGGCGCAAAGGGAAATGTTCCTTGCGTCCTAAGACACAAAAGGTGAGCCTCAAAAAGCGCTGAAGGATCTATCCTCACACTGCGAGGACACCTGGCTTATAACATTCTGTGTGTTCCATCGCTTTATCTCCTTGTAAGAAACATGCGTCAGAACCCTTTTGAGGCCAAATTATGTACACCGTTGACGTGCCTTAGCACTTTATTTCAGAGCAGAAGTCAACTGCTCAAAATGAGCTCCGCCTTCCACACCACGCCGGGCTGATCTTCTTCGTATTTTATCTTCAGCCAGCGTATTGAGTTGCCCCGAACTACTACGCCTATAAGTGTGTAAATGTTGTGAACCGTGTCGGCACCAGCTAAGTAAGCAGCTGAAGTGGAGAGAGATATATAGAAAACCCACCAAGGACAGTCGTCAGTAAGGCAAATACTATATCCAGAGGTTTCTTTATTTTTTATTTTTTTTTCAGGGCAATAAGCTAAAGATATCTACAGGCAGGCTTAAGGCGACTAAAAGTCAGTGCAGCAACATAATGGAAATGAAACACCCCGCCCTTTGCGTATCGATCAACTATGATGTGTTATATGCGCCGGGGCGAAAGTGATTCCCCTAAGCGATTGCCTACAATGTGAATACAATAGCGTGCGGCCTAGCTCTGTTTTCCCCTAAGCGACAGAATTGTCTATTTGCGACCGCCGTGAACGAGGCAAACAATGCGCGGCGGATATGACAGGCATGTTGAGAATGAATGGCGCGCATCTGAGATGATCTTTTTTTTTTTTTTTGTTCTGGAAACATCTGTCCCGCTGGCCTCTCTGTGACAGTGCGCATTCTGCCCGCGATCACGTAGTGCTCAGTTTGTGCAAGGCCCGGGTTGCACTACCGGTGTTGCCAACCTCTGTCCATAGCGCTTATCACGCCCTTCTGTATGACATTGCCTTCCATGCAGGCGCGTCGTACCAAGGTAAACTAACTCGCACACACGAGTTAGTTTGCCTTGAGGAACAGCTTTATCGTATAGTTGACGACAAATTACACCGTTTTGAGTAACAGACTCAGTTTTTGACAGAATTATTTTAAAAGGCGCATTCTCGCTTTTGTGAGCCGTGAGAGCGCCAATACAGGCGCCAGGCAGATAAATATTATTTCACGTAGAAATTCACAAGCTTCATGTCCATACCAGAAGTATATGCAATCTTGATGAAACAAAACGGCTTCTCCCAGCAGAACAGTGATTGTCAGCACCCTGAATGGAGGCAGTGCATTGGAGGTGCCATAATAACAGCACCAGGCATGCGCCATCTTACGTTCACGCAGCGAAACCAAAGGCTAGCTAAGCTACAGAGTGGGGTAATGCGCTAACTACTCTAAGAAACGCCGCGCTAAACAGAACACGGAGCCGATTCTTCGAATTTCATGAATGGGTGCTCTTTCTTGGCCAGATCAAGGAGTCATGTCTTCATTTCCCATACATCACTTGCACTTTCACTTGCATATATCACTTGCGCTTGCACTTTGTACATCGTGGACTACTGTCTCATACCTGTACGTCAGCGGTTGCTTTGTCGTTGCATGGGCCCGGCCACGTACTACCTTCCTCTCTAGCTCTGACTCCACTGAAGCGAGATGCGTGCGGCTTTTAGATCCAACAGCGAGAGGCGAACTACGGTTAGTTATGCGAACTGCAGCGCCAAGTGATTTTCATGAACCCGAGTTCCGCTTTGATCTGTGCTTCACAGTCCATATGCTGACGACGTTAGGCCGCCTAACTCCTCTCCGGGACACAGTCGACAAAAGCAGGGCGCGGACTGGACACACGTGCCGTGCTGTCTTTTTAGGCGCTTCCGCGGTGCACAGCAGTGATCGTACAGCAGCAAAAGTTACGTCGCTCTCGATTCTCCGATACGGTATAAGCGCCGTACAGCGGTCGCGGTAACAATTAGGAAGTGGGAACCAGTTCCCAGGGCCCTCTACGGGTCTGGAAATAGCGACACGTATGATGAACTTAAGCGCCTTTGCTGCAAGAGCAAAGCACCGCCCTGCCCGCGGCGTGTTTGGAGGAAAACCGTTCGGTCCGGTTACGCCGATCGGTGCGACGGCCTACATCTCTGAGTTACGTGAAAAAAAAAAAGCAACAAAGGGAAAAGAGAGATACCAGAAACGGAAGTTGAGAAACCGCAAGTTGTGTAAAAGGAACGGAAGCATAATGGGCGAAAAGGGGAGGGGAACGCGCCGGCAAGAAGCTAGCTGCTTTCTTTGTAGTCGGAAATGGGTCTTTCCAGGAAGGAAGAAAGGAAAAACATATAGAGAATAGGCCACGCACAGCATTGAGCGCCGAAGAACCGTAATCGACGGAAAGTGTTCCCTCAAGGAAACTGTGTACAGGAACTCGAGCACGTGTTTAGAAGCGGCGTATGGAACCACGCCTATATCCACTGATGATGTACGGTATGTTTCTTACGCCGACCGACCTGTGCAGGCTTTGTTACAGGAGTCCGCGTACAGAGAAAGAGGAAACGAAAACTACGTACGAGGTTATAGCCTGAACATCCTGGACACTAACGGAGCGCAGCGAACATGGTCTACTGCATGGTCCGGCCGCTCTCAATGGCTAGCCGCTCACTGCGTCCACTAAACCCCGCCAGATAAAATAATGGAGCAGGAGGGGGGATTCAAGTTTTGATCCACATAACGAAAATTCTGTGGGCACTTGTCTGCTTACTTGGAGGAATGCGAAATGATATGTTTTGAGGAAACGAAATGTTTTTGAGGAAAGGAAAGGCGCAATAGCTCTCGCGTCTCGACATCTTGGTGGACTGCTCAACCACACCTTATGGGATAATGTAGTCTCAGAAAACCTGCAATTTAAGGTGAATATGTCAGTAGTCCAAACCCTTGTCGCTAGCTGGCCTCTAACTTGACTAAAACATGTAAGCTGTGTGTAAAGAGAAATGCTATGTCACTATCCGGAATGCTGTATGCGAATGGTTGCTTAGAATTTGGGTGAATGTTAATGGGAATACTGCCACTACATTGAAGTCAACCAGTGATGACATCGCTGGGATCCAAGCGAAATCCCAGCGACGTTATCACTAGCCCGCTGGCTTTTGTGAATGAGTTTGTGTGAACGGCGACAGTAGTCGCCGTCGTGTACTTTTTTCATAGCTTGTTTGTACCGAGCGACACTAGTCGCTGCCTTGTAGTTTTTGTCTTTGTGAGGGACTATGGTCCCTTTGTATGAATAATGAGTCCAATAGACTTCTCTTCATGGATTCTATGTTTTTATGTGCTACGGAGCTGTGTCAGCCCGCAAACTTTTTCCATGGTAGACACAAGAAGCCCCGTAACAGAAGTCAGGAAGTGTACGAAGCCCTCTGTACTTCGCTAGTCTGTTGCCCACACTAACGCGACTATGACTATACACTGCCGTGCCTTTCAGGCTGAGCTAGCGAAGAATAAAAAATTGAGGGGGCACTTTGACTGTTAAAGTGCGTAGAGGCGAAAGCGTTTTCTGCGCCACGTTGACTGCCTCTGTGGCACTGGTGACGTCACACATAATTAACTACTAATTACTGAGTAATGACAGATTATTAATCAATGGTTAATTACTGATTAATAGCTAAATACTAATTAACTGCTAATTAATTACGCTTAAGCTTCGCCTTTAGGAGTGGAACGCGACAGCGTGTTGTACGCTGCCAGGCAGTCCACGGAAGGCCACCACCCGTTCGGCGCGATGCCTTGCCCTTTGAACGCAACGCTTTTTGAGGAAAGGAAGTCGAGCAGTAATTCTCTGCCATCTCGGTGGACACCTGAACCGCACCGTAGAGGAAGGAAGTGGGAGTGAAAGAAGAAAGAGGGGCCGTAATGAAAAAAATTTGTATTTGAGGAAAGCATATCTCAGTGGACACCCGTCAATACGCCTTGCTCATCGGTAAATTAGTTTTTGAGGCTAGGAAATGTATCTGTCTCGAATACCGCGGTGGACACCTGAACCTCGCCGTAACGGTAAGGGAGGAAGATGGGAGTGAATGAAGACACCGTATTCACTAGACGCGCCTTTGTTCATTGCAAACCATCGAGCTGGCGTGGCGGAGTGGATAGCATGCTCGTCTCGCACCCCGGAGACCGGGGTTCGATTCCCGAACTCGAGCAATTTTCTACTCGGTTTCATTTATTTATCTGGCCTGATTAGAAAGGTTAATTAGGCTAATTGGGTGATTAAGCAATTAACTAAGATCATTCCCACTTACTTGGAGCATCACTATACGATCCCTTTAATTGGTTACATAGTAGCCAAGGTACAATTGGCGCCGTTTGAAATTCGCGCACTGTGACGTCAAGACCGTTTCGACCAATTGAAAAGCGTGACATTTCTGTCGACAAGTCCTGCTTACAACTATGAGGCATTAAAGGCTTCCGCCTTAAAACTAAATGCTCTGTTGCCTCTCACAAGCGCTCACTCGAGGGCTGCAAGAGCCACAAAGCTGCCAATTCGACATTTACCAGAATCCCCGTACTCCTTGCGTCCCATTGTTTGGTTGTTACATGCCTGTCGTGTCTTGACACCTGCCGCAACTGCATTTGCCACGCTGGAACGTTTTCCCCAACATCAACGTGTGAAGAAAACTTACGATTTTAACAATGAATTCAATTAGAAAACTTAAGCCTAGTCCGCTTTACTATATATGAGGCCATATAAAGTAAGATAGGTTTAATACCCAGTCCTGCAGGAATCTCAGGACGACAGAAAGAAGTGGGCGATGAGATCGCAGTTTGGAGCCAGTACGAGACACTCCACGGCGGAAAAAAAAAAAAAAGATAGAGACGAAGTGAACGTGACCGTAACGGCTACTACCCTTCCCGGCCTTGCAAGACTTGGCGGGGAACGCATACATACGAGCATAGCTCAGCCACCGCCTCCTCTCGCAAGCGCATAATCATAGCGGCGGCGGCGAGCTTGCCACTACTCCAGAGCAGCGCGACCTGGAAAAAGCCAGGGTCATCGCTTCCAGGAACGCAAGCGCCTCGAGATATCCGTGCGTCATTGGAGGCGCTGCGATCGCTAGTCCGCTCGCTCACCAAGCTAGCTGGCTGTGCTGTGCGGACGGCTAAACACGCAGGAAACGCCGGAGAGCACTGTTCGGCGACGTACAAAGCTCTCCGATTAGCGGCGACTGGTGCGCCGGCTTGCGTCTATAGCAGTGGGCGTGTTCGTCCCGTAACGTTAAAATACGGACTCCAGAGCAAAAGAGGTAGCCACAATCACCGACACAAGAACCCCAGGTGGTCGAAATTTCCGGAGCCCTTCACTACGGCGTCTCTCATAGCCTCAGTCGCTTTGGGACGTTAAACCCCAATAAACCAAACCAAACCAGACACACCTTTTTATTTTATTTTTCCAATCGTGGCAGCAGTGATTACGGTAACATCTTTTGGTACCGTCCTTGAGGTCAAACGCACGGGGTACTAACCTGGCAACACTGATTTTTTCAAATGACGTGATTCTAGGCGGTATCGTGATTGGCGCTATTACCATGAAACTGAAACCTTCACACAAGACTACTGCGGCGTCTTTAACATCCGAAAAGTCAGAAGCGAAAAAGAACTCGTTCGAACATTTTTCCTGACTTAGTGAAACAGCGAGTGTCAAATTTCGTATTTCTTTTCGGGTGAAAATTCTTTTACAGGCCAAGACCCGTGCGGGCTATAAGCCGCGTTTACATGAATGCGACAGAAGTCGACTCCAGTCCGCTTTGTGAGGGAAAGCGCAGTAACGTCGAGGAATAGAGTAGAGGACAAGTCAAGCATTTTCTTCTCAAAACCTGCTCTTTACCTCAAAAAAAGTGGACTGGAGTCGACTTCTGTCGCATTCATGTAAACGCCGGTACTGCCGGTGACCTGATGGCGCCGCTTCGGATTACCACAACCTCCTGTCCGCGACTTTACTCCCAGGGTTTCTCTCCACGGTGGCCATGCTTTCCAGTCTCAAAGACTCAAGAGAAGAGAGACGAAGGGAGAAGGGAAGGGTCGTCGAGTTAAAATACACAGCCGTTCGTCTGTCAAAAAACGATGTGTCTAGACGCGGTCGCAGTGCGGCAAAGCGAAAAGCATTGACGAAGAAAGTGAACTGCAAAGACAGCTAGCCGCCTCCGCAGTTCTGGACGCGGGTAGCGCAGGAAACATAATCGACGCAGGCCCCAACTCAAAGGACGCCGCAGCGGCGAAAAGTCGTAGTAAAAGTGGGGAGAGCCGGCTCGTTCTTCTAGTTGTAAGCGGTACCCCAAGGCCGACAGGTAAGGGCGATCAGCATCCACTGTCCCCGTCCTTCTCTTCCTGCGAAGCAGTCCGCCGACTTCGAGGGAGACGTGAATGGAGGGAACAGGGCGTCCACAATGGGCGGCATCTACGGCACCAAAGAAGCCGAGTACCCACACTCAGCCTTTTTTGGGGAAAAAATATTGGATTACAGGAAGAAAAAAAAGCCATATCGGATGCGCGGAAGGGAGTAAAGTTGGTCTCCGAGGATTAGTAAAGCTTCTCCTCATTCATCATCACTCTTTTAGGCTTCCAGTCAGCAAAGGAGCCGCTGTCAGCAACGACGGAGCTACTACACTGGCAAGATGTCACCGTGCGCGGAGGCGGGAAGGGAGGGTGCACCTAGGGACAAGACAACGCAAGCAAGCAGCGGGTACAACACCGTGCTTTCGAAATCGAAACGACGCCGTTGCTTCGCTTCTTCCTGGAGCTGCTGGCATCCGACTCCTTGGCGCCACCTTTATCCGTCCGTCACTTTCACACCTAGCTCATCGTGACTGCTCTTCCCGAGGAACGAGAGACACGCCCCAGAGTTTCGCGCGCGCGTGCGCGCACTGGTCGCCGGCATTCCGCGGAGTCACTCATCCTGCTCATGCAGGTAGCACGAACAGCAAACACGAAGAGCTTCCACGTCGCGAAATGAGAGTGCGAGCGCAATGCGAGCGCTAGCGCGCGCACAGTTGCGTGCACTGCGTTCAAGGCAGACTGGCGCAACTAAAAGCACACAGACTGAGTACGCGACAGAGGGCAAACCTCGACTCCGAGAGGATTTCGATGCTGCTCGGCCTCTCTAACGCAAAGCTGGGGCATGTCAAAAGAAACTCACATTAGGAAGCCCCGGTCAAGGTGCTGAATTTGCGTTGGGTTTGTCGGTGGGACCGCACCAGCCAGCCGCCCTTCCAGGAAGGCGGTTTGCGTCTTACGCTGCGCGTTCTTGGACGATGCATCACAGTTCGTCCTTAAAGAGTCCCCTTATCGTGTTTTCACTGCTTTCTTCGTTTAAGTTATTTGTTGATCTAGCGGCAATGTGCAGTGTACCGAGCGGACGGTGCAGTGTACGAAGGTCGGGGACGTGTAGACAGTATTGGCATGTGCCTTCGGGAAAGACAACCGGGATAGCTTCATGGAACTAAGTGGTGCAAATGGATAGCAGCACTATACCATACTTCAACGCACTGACTCCTCACTGTCTTGGGAAGTAAATCCTTGAGAGTCAGAAGGTGTGTTCACAATGCTCTTAGCGCGTGAAATCGGCTTTGACTTAGCTATCGCTTTCGCTACCGTCCTTCTGGCTGTCGCGGCTGAGTTTGGGCGTCTGAAGTTCTTCAATTCTGGATGCCACATCCGTATTCAGTGCTGCAAATCGAAAACCTTATAGCTTGCACGCTGCGCTGCTTACAACTACGTCTAGACAGACACTCGGCAGTCGAGGCGTATGGAAGACGTGTCCGCCCTAGAAGCGCGCGTCGCGCCAAGCCGTTCGTGCGTCTCGGAGGAATCGAGAAAGAATGTGTGGGCGTCGGGGACGATGAAGGCGCAGCCGCCACGAACACGCTGCTTCTCGCCGCCGCTGTCGACAGTTGCCGCGAAGACGACGACGACGCCCAAAGGGGTTTCGCGGGCGTGACGTGCCCAGCTCCTTCACGCGTGCAGCGAAACGTGGCGCGAGCGAAGGCGATCGCATGCATGCCTTCAGAGGCGTGCCCCGAGGCCGACGCGCGCGCGCGCGTCTAGCGTACTGCGTTCCGATCGTGACGCATCTGATGATGATGCTGCGACGCGGCGTCGGCGATGGGTGAAAGTGGTTATCCCGGCCGCTTTGAAGAAGCGCTCGCTTCCGATGTCACTGCTCACGAAGTGTTGGCTGACGAGGCTCCCCCGACCGCTGGGTGCGGTGGACCGGTATAAGTGGTTTCTTCCGCGAGCGCTAACCGGAGTGAATGGTCCGTGAAAGGAGATTGGTTCGATAGAAGATTTCTGGTTAGCTGTAAGCCCGGTCTTCGCTTCAACAACCGGCAAATGGTAAAGAGTACGACAGCCTTTCGTTTGTTTCTTTATTTATCTGTCCCTTCAACCAAAATGCTGGCACAGGCGCGAGTTCGTGAAACTTCGGTCCACATGTATTGGGCAAGCTAAATGGCTTCGAACTGTTCTTCAGCGTGATTTGGCTACGTGTAATTTTTTCGTGTTTCCTCGTTTTCCGTTCCGATGGGGTACCTCTTTTTCAACTCAGGAAGCCACAAAAGGCATATACTCCACTTTGTGTACTTTAGTGGCATGTACTATACAAATGCAGTGTAGCAGCTGGCTGCAATTACGGCGCTCTAAAATATACCTATGCGGGCAGGCTTATTCCCCGTCACTGCATTGCTACGCTGCAGAACAGCCATACTTCTGTTCTCAGCAACGCAAGCGACGAGGCGAACAGCAGGCTGCTTGCTTCGCAACATGACACCTGTCTGGATATCACGTAAGAGCCACAACGGCGAACGTTCACTCCACATAATTCACCTCCAGTGTTGTTGCGACGTCGCATGTGGTAGCCCATTTCCGCGGAGTCCGTAAACCTGAAGTCAGCGCCACTGCAATTAGCCACGCCACGCAACAGCGCCAAAGCGGTCCATGCAGAGATCCAGATTTGGCTTGCCCGAGTGGAAGTAAAAGCTCTCGACAAGGACGGGAGGTGCCCTCGAAGGGGGATAAGAAATTAACCGCGACTGGGACAAGCTTGGCAGGAATGGGGCTCCGTTGATAGGGCTCTTGGCCGTGCCTCCTCGTCGATGGAAGACGGGAGCTTATAGTATGTATAGCAGGAAAGAAAAAGCACATCAACACACGCAGACGTGAGGCGACAGACACACATAGCCAAGCAGAGCTTCCGGCGCCAAACTAGCCCGTTGCTGTAATGGCATCCCATCGACCTTCAGGCACTCGAGGAAGGTTCGAAAAGGGGGAGGGGGGGGGGGGTAAATCAGTTTGAAGGTCGCAGAAGGATGGCGGTCGCTCCGTCAGCTGCAGGAGCGGCTATAGGGAATCCGCTGCTAGACACCAATATTGTGCGCCTTCGAAAACACAAACAAAGGGAGAGGGGAGAGAGATGTAAAAAGGGCACAAAGAAACCAGAAGAATGCTGACTGATGGGAGAGCTGGCGAAGGCCGCTACCGTATGTATACCCACGCCATTTGACCTAATCTTGTTCGCTATGCTCACTCTGCCCGATATCTTTCTAAGCACCGTATGCCGATCCCCTTCGCTCTCGGTCAATACAGATTGCTTCAATAACCGCGTTCCTCTTTCAGCGTGGATAAGGCGGTCCGACGTCGCTTTGCAGCGGTTACGATCAACAAGCAGACCGCACGCGCACTGCCGTACGTCCCATTTTCCGAGAGCTTCCCGACCGCAGAATCAACGAACAAGATAGATGAGCGGCTCTCTTTCTCGAACGATCGGTTGAAATACGACTATAATGCCCGGACGATGCCTTACTTCCAGCGATAAATCAGCGGCCGAAGTTTTCCTTGCTTTTTATCTGCGTAAACACATACACCCTCCGCCTCCCGTGCGCGATCAGTGGAACGCCGATCAAGGCATTCAACTAAATGCCGTCGTTGAATTTGGCCGAGAGGCCTTCAGCTGTCTGCATCGGCGTGGTGTGGGTCCATGTCATGGTCAGCAGCGTCTAAACCGAACTAATGAGCAGCACGCAGGCTGTGTACGGGGCGATACTTTGTTAAGACCGCTGCTTGGATGCAAGCCTAACCTCGGATCTGGTCTTTTCTTCGATTCATCTTCTCCTGTGAAGTGTTTCAGTGCAAAGCAAAATCACCAACTCGTACACGCGGAGCACACAGGTATCGCGTATACGTCCCAAGCTCGCGCATACTGTGCCGGAGATGCATAGTCCTGCTCAAGAATGTAGGCGTGTTTACTGCGCGCAAGGTTGCAGACGGAGCAAAACATCAGAAAGGAAATACAAAATCTTCTCGAGACGCATGTATGCGCGGCGCAGGAGATCAAACGGCGCGTACGATATATGACCCTACATCGAGAGATACACGCCGCCTTGGAAGCAAGCGAAAGCTCCTATACCTGGAGCATGCAGCGGTGTGCATGGTGGGTGCGGGATCACGTTCACGGACGCGCAGCAGGCCGGCGATGTGCGTCGGATATATACCGACGCGAGGCACGCCCACGTGTCCATATTTGTTGTTGCGGGGAGTTTGAAACAGTAATCGCAATAACAGAGGGGGTAAAAATATATATATACGCCGTGTAATGGCTCTCGCATGATTAACGACGATATACGGGAGGGAGGCGGCGTTGTATGTAGTTCTACTCGCAGCGGGTATTGCACAAACACCCCTTTCCCTCCTATACCCTCTCCTTCTCCGCCCCACCTGCCCAAGCTCGCCGCGTAGTAAGACAAATGGGAAAACGTCTAATTATTTGGAAATCCATCCGGCCCGTTCGTTCGCCACTGAGCGCCCATGCATGCCGCCACACCGCCGAGCGCCCTCGCTCCTACGGAGCGAAGCTTCCAAGGTGAACCACCGCGACAGGAAGCAAAAAGGAGGCGACCCGGCACCCAGTGAGGAGGAGAGTGGCGGGCTGAGGCTGCTGCTGCTGCTGTTGCATCTGCGGTGCTGTTGTGTGTGTTCGAGCTTACTCAGGGACGCCGAGATTGGATTCTCGATATAACTGGATTTCTCGATGCACCCTTGCTACTCACTGGGACGGGATGTTCGGAAAGAGATTGGCGTCGATCGACGCCGCCCATTGCTGCCTCGAACCAATTGCAATGTCAGAAAGAGCATGTATACAAACGAGACTCGATGTTATGCTGGTTGCCTCACTCGTGGTACACAAAGGCCAGTTCTAGTCCAGTCGGGACGAAAGAGCACTTGTAGCGGAAACCAACTGGGTGTGGATAGCGGGCAGATCTGATTCTCAGGCCGTTTGCTTGTTTGTATTGATCGAGTTGACAAAAGGAACGTACACTGCGATGCGAGTCAAGTGCTGAGTTCGTTCTTTTGACACGTCTTCGTTTCTTCGGGCTGTAGCACCTTATCAGGATACACATCCGTCCGTTTTGTACACCGCATCCTGCGTAAGGAATGCTACTTCTTCAAATGCACGAGTCGAAAGGGTAGAGCGTAGCACTGCCTTTATTCTAGTCCGCCAGGGTTCGTGTTTAGGTAAAAGCGGCATCTTCGATATCGTACTTTACTGGCGTTCTTGCTTTGTTTTTAGTGGATGAAATTGCGCACCTCCGAGATTAAAACAAAATACATGCTTCGCTGCATCTAAATCTTGCCGTATGTAGACCTTCACTGTAGAAAGTACAAGAACATACAGCTGAAATGTGGGAAGTAGGCGCCTACCAGGAAGAAGGGAGAACTTCAATGAATGAGGGCACCACGACGACCACGGTTCATCACTCAAAGACTCGACCGTCTTTTCACCGTTCGAAGCTCACTGTCGAGCGCAGCGGACGACTTCCTCACGTCAGCGGGCCCGCAGTATGGCTGGTTTTACAGACTTCCTCTTGCAGAGCTCGCGCATAGATCACCCGCCGCTGTCCACCCTTTGGAGTACACTCGAGAAAGTGCATTGTAAATGGCGAGGAAAAGAAACCCGAAGCGCAGAAAAAGGTCTAAAGGCGCGCGTTCGCTGAAGGTACAAATGAGCTTCGACGCGGGCTGCTTCTCTGCGCCATAAAGCACGTCGTTCCTGCAGCCTGCTTTTGCATCTTCCCGTGCACCCCGATACGTGAGCAAAGAAAAAAAAAAGTGGACCCCAACACGAAGCCGACGATGTGGTCGAAAGGTCAGCTTCGAACTGTTCCCTTTTCGCGTCCCGTGTCAGTCGGAGGTCGTCGTTAGGCCGTCAGTCATAAGCCACGTTCGTCTGCCTATATTTAGCGAGACGCCAAACCGAATATGCTCCAAGGTAGTAGCGTTCTTGCTCACAGGATGGCGCCACGTGCACATGACCTGCCGACCGTATTAGAGGCCGCCGAAATGCTGTCAACGAAACTCGCACGATGCACGCCCAAGCCTTACTATAGCAACTAGTCGGCCACTCAATCAGCAGAGCTTGTGCCAGCGAAGAAAGAATAATTGCAAGAAAAAAATTCCAAGGCGCAAAAAGAAGAGAAGGCTGCAGAATCGCCGTCAAAGCACGCTTCAACAACTCCTTCCGCGTAACTATGTGGAACGCCGCTGACGGCTCTTTACGAGCGCATTCGAGTCGTGGTCTTTCCGAGGCAATGACGTTTCTTTCGAGGCACGTGCTATAAACCCGCCGCTGCCGCGGTGTTCGCGTTGTTATTTTCCTCGTAGAAAGCCATCGACCGTACACCATCGTACGACGGTTGGCTGGACTGCCTCCCTGCACGGTTCTCGCGAGTGTGCGGACGTCCAGCTTCACGAAGGAAAATGGTATACGCGAGTGCGGCCTGCAAAGAGCTTCGAATCATGCAAGCACGCTTCTGCCACGTTCCGCGCAGGCGCCGAAGTGCGTTACGAAGGTGTGAAAAGGAAATTGCGGTTCCACGTCGAAGAGAAAAGAACGGAGCGTTGACTCAGGGGGGAGTCGAGTCCTCGAAAGCCACTTTCCGACGCTTTCGACCTGACGACGCCTTCACTCCTTCTTCCATACTCGCGCTTGAGCGATTGGCGTGCCTTCTCGCGCACGTCCGAAACACGACGGAATCGCGTCACTTTCGACCCACGCGTTTCTTCTCAAATGCTTGCGCGTACTCCGCAGCGCTGTATAGGGTTTTATTTCCTTTTACCCTTTCTTTGCGCTTTCTCTTTTGTCTTGATTTTCTTTTTCCCCTGCTTAGGGCTGCAGAAAAGGCTAATCTTCGCCTCGCTCATTCGTCCATCGCCCCTGTCAATTGGCGTATGCGCATTTGAGTACGCGGTACGACTGCTTCTTTTTCTTTGACTCGGAGTTTTTTTTTTTTTTTGTCTTCGTGGAGCTGGGGTCCAATCAGAAAGCGTCACTTCTGACCCATAAAGCGTTCCTTTACCCGCGAGTCTGTGCTGACGCTCAGGCAGAGAGAGACACAAGTACGCGATCGTGTCGGAGAGACAGACACTCAGTCAATCAATCAACCACGAGAAGCTGCGCGCAGCCGAAGCTGTACGCCTCTGACGAACGCTACGAAAAGGCGATAAATAGGAAAGGAAGGGGAAGGACGAAATGTCAGTGTAATTTCCTTCCCCTTCACGTCGTTGGGCATGACTGCGCAGCCGTCGAAATGACGAACTCGAGAAAATGGAACGTCAAAGAAGGCACCGCTAAAACTAAGAATCGTGTGCTGAGCGTGAAATTCGTTTTCACTATCGCTTTCTTTTCGACACTTCAGGTAATCAAATTGACCTCTTTCGGGATTTCGCCTTCCCTCTTTCTCTACTTAGACTCTCTGGTGACTAAGCAGCGAAGCGGCGCGCTGTTCAACATATTCGCTCTGCGTGAGCGGCACCTGCCTGCTCGTGAAGCAGACCTTTAGCTGGCGCTAGAAAGCAGAAATGCTAGTGCATGTATTCAGGAAAATTACGGCTATCATTAATGTTCGTGGTGAAAGAACAAAAAAAAAACTCTAAGAACGGTTACCACCTGTAATCCATTAAGCAGATACTCATTCGTTTCAGCGGATGGAACAGGGATGTCAGTAATGCTTCTGGGCTTTTCAGTGAACTAATTTTTGCCACCCACGTTCTGTAAGCTTTTAGCAATGACTGTGCCTTGAAGTGCACCAGGACAGCAGAACTTGGGCCGGAAGTAAGTAAAGTCGAACCTCGTTATAACGAAATAATGGATATAACGAAGGAATGACTATTCCTCTTGAAAATTCGGTCAATATAGGCTATAAAGAAGCTGCGGCTATAACAAATGCCATTTCAGGGTCTCAGCACGCGCGCCGGCAATTTCTAGCTGCAATTCGTTGTCCGCATCGTTCCTGCTTGCTGCAGCTCTGACAACGCAAACGCATACGCGCCTTGTAACAATACACCTTCTTTACGAACTTCCGGACCATGGCCGCCCGCGGCGCCAAGCGCTCGGACATCCTCGGAACGCGGCCAAGGCGAGTTCTTCCGCGCATGGGCCCTGGTGCACGCGCCAAGACAAACCAGGCGCACGCGCCTAGTTACTTACATTCACTAATGGCGCACTACGTGCCCGTACAGAACTATAGAGCACGGCGCGCTCCCTCCATTAACGCAGTTCAAGGGAGACCGGCTAACGTGGGCCGCCGTGCACGGTTCGACGCACACCTGAACACCACGGCGAAGCGCGCGAAGGTAGCGCATGATTGGAGCAGGCAGTGCCCGCGAGCAATTCCATAGCGCACGCAGACCCCCCAACGCTTCGCAAATTCACTTCGCCTCTGAACGATAAGCTGCAGCGAGGACACGAAGAAGCTACACAAAGCGATGCGAGCGCTTGCATTGTGAACATGTGCCGTTTTAGTTTCGCTCAATGGAGTGTAGCCGTCTTGGGATGCTTGTAGGGAAACCTTGTCATGAGCGCGCCTCTCTAGATTAAGCACGGCATCATCAGAATCAGTTTATTGTAATCAAAAAGAAAATATAATGTGGACAATGTTATACAGAAGGAGGTCGAGTCAGTCTATATAATATAACGTTTAGAATAGGGTAACACTGCCGGTTAGGGGCATATATGTGAATAGCGGGGGGGGGGGGGGGGGGGGGGGGGAGACAGTGCGCGGACGCACGACGGCCCCTCCCTCCGGTTATTTTCCTGGCACTGCCCCCCCCCCCCCCCCTCCCCCCTTCCTCCGCTATTCCTCTATGCCCCTAGCCGACAGCGCCACCCTATTCTGAAAGTCTCTAATGGCAGCTAAACTGTCGTGAAGACTTGATTCATCAAAGCAGTTGAATATAGTAATGAAAGAAAAAGAGATAATACTGCGGTACAAGCCGTCGTTCTCACACGGCCGACGCTAAGAAAGTCTAACCAGAACCAATTTAGACCGCATCGATCGTGTGCAGAGCATACACTGAGTCTTGCATGCCGCTCCTAAAACAAATCCTGCTTGAGAGGCGAGAGCTCGAGTGGAGTGCGAGAAAGAAGCCGGCACAATCTTCCTATTGCGTGAGCGCGAGTAACTACGCCAGGCAGAAAACTACCGGGAATAAGCGACGTGAATTACACTCGCGCACGTTCGGAGAGATAAGCGAGTGCATTATTGCGTGCGACAGAGAGGGTCAAACGGATTCGCCGCGCGCCGAGCTGCGTCGGTAGCTGGGACGAGTCTTTGCTCATCGCGTGAGCGGAGGAGGCCGATCCCGACTTCTCTTTCGTCCCGCCACATGGCTTCTGCGACGAGGCCTTTTGAGGGCCTCACCTTAATCCTCTCCATCACGGCGCTTCATCAAACCCTCGTAAAACTGGTCTACAGACAGTTTATATAGACTTCTTATGGACTCCACTGCATTCCTATAGATATTTCCCTTTGTCTATTCAGAGTCGAGTCATAGACTCTCTATAGACAAAAGTCTACTAAGAGTATATGGCCATAAAACCATTGATTGCCTATAGGCTGTTTATTGGAGTTGTATTGCCTATAGACTATTCTCTATAGGATTTGCCTGTAGATTGTTCATAGACCTTACAGACAAAAGTCTATGGGCAGTCATAGACTACCCAAGGAAATTTTGTAAGAGAAAATCGCCCGCACTGTGCGTGAAGGTCTATACAGGCGGACGAAAGAAAAGCAATCCCGAAATCACACAGACAAGAAACACTGACGATTACGGGCGGGGATCACCTCGCGTCCGCGGCGTCCATCTGTCTTTGGCGAGCACAGTGTATTACATAGTACTTTCACTCCCGGATAAACACTCCGAGATGAGCGGCGCGATCGGCAACGCTTTTGTATAGGAAGGGAAACGCCTGAGCCGGAACGGCGATTACGACTCGAGCGTCATCATCGACGATGCCCTGGCATCATCGACGCGATGCCCTGTTCTTACATGCATGCCGTCTCTTCTACACACAGCGACACCGAAGGCGTCACTGGAAGAAAGCGGCATGAGCCAAAACGGGGAAAACTCACCTCTCCCCAGAGGTCGTCACGTCGCTTAGTACACCAGGAACTCCAAGAGGACCGTTCCAAGGCGAGTGCAGAAGAGGTAGAAGGTGCGTGACAGCCGTACATCGCATTGTTTCGGCAGGAACGCCTTTCGAGTCGCATGCAGAAGGGACAAATGCCTTGCGTTCGCTTGTTACTTTGTGCGCTTGCACTCGCTACGAGCGCAGGTAAAGGAGTCCCAATCGATTGTTTCTTTCTGTAGTCTTCACGTTCCGCTCATGCACCGTACAGGATGCTTCCCAATGCGCGTCCCACGGAGTCCACTTACGCGGGGGGCGTCGGAATTGCCAGCTTCGAGTGTCAAGGGCAAAAAGCAGAACAACACAAAACGCAGGCAGTGCGAGAGGAGGGTGTTGCACTCGGGATAGTCTTCGCTCGTATCCGTATATACAGGAACCGACCTCCACACAGGCACACACTACCGCTGCCTCAACCGATACATCGATCTCCCTTCGTCGTGCCACTCGGCGAGACGCGGCAGCTAGCGGGAGCGTCGGCCGGAATAATCGCCATTGTTTCTCGTCCTCGAACACGCGCGCACACACACCCTCTCATTCCGTCCGCGCTTCCCTATCGGTCATTCCGACGGAGTCGCTCGCGTTGCTTCCCCTAGTACGTACGTCACCTCGAGGGCGTCTTAGCGTGTGTGGGTGCTCGTCCAACTCTCGCTGAGGGCAGGCGTATGCGTTTGGTTCGACATCATCCTGCCTTCGCGAGGAACAGAGCTACGACGACGACAAAATGAAGGGGAAACCCTACGGAACGCTCGCATGCTTCTTCTGACCAACCGACCCCTCCCAGCTGTACGCAGTCTTCGTTTTTTTTTTTTTTTTGCCGATGTCTCCCTTTCTCTCCGCATCTCATCTTCCCTGCTCCGACTGGCCGTGAAACCGCGAAACACATAGAGAAAGGGCGCGGGAGGCCAGCAAGGCAGTCGTCAGAGTCTGGCGCACCGCTGCCCTGATGCACTCGAGTAATTCCAGCGCGCTCGTCCGGACGGCTGCATGGGCGGACGGTGAGACAGACAGACGGATGGACGGACGGACGGACGTCGGGCCTCTTGTATAATTCTGGGGTTGCACTCGGGGCATCATCCGCTGGCGCCGGCAACTCGGAAACCATCACTCTCGCTCTCGGAGAAAGGTGATGGCCGAGCGAGCCCAGGAATGCATGCCGCTTCGCCGCTGCTCAAGAAGCGCGCGCAAGCGCGAGCTGCCTCTGTGGCGTTCGCGGCTTCGACTGCCTCGTGTCGCCGCGAGCTCCTGGATAGGCTACGAGGGCGGGAAGGCCGAGCGCACCGTGATTCTTTGACCTCAGTTCTGTTTCTTTTTCTCTTTTTTTTTTTGCAGGTTATTATTAGGCTGTTGTAGGCGTTTCCTTCACGCCTGAACTGCTTGGCCTCTCTGGCTCGGCTATCGCAGTTTTTCGTGCTTCCATCCGGGCTGCGAAAATTACCTTGTCTCTACTGTCGGCGGCATCGGCGAGGGAACTCACATCATCGCTGACGAACAGCTGATTGCAAGAGCTCGCAGCCAGCGCTGTGTTTGTTGGTGAGCACCACATAGCGAGCATGAAGAAAAGTTGTTCATTTAGGCTTACACTTTGTGTGAGCCATGTTCCCATCCGAACAGTTAGTTCATGCGGAGGTGGGCACGAGGGTCAGACTGGTATTACAGCGCTCAGCATATGAAGTAACAGTGTCTTGCACGTCGCGAGTAGATTTTTGCTCTCACATAACACACTTTTAGAGTTGCGTTGACCAAGAGTAAAAGTCTACTCGCAACATCTTCGCCTGGCTTGGAACATTATTTCGTATGTTCTGCCCGTGTTGTCCGACCCTGTATTCCTGTGTTTCAGCGAACGAGAACATGGTGACCTCGTATCGACAATTGATTCAAACGTAACCAACAGATACAGATGGGCCGACGTTTCGGAACGTCGAAACTGCTCTCCAAGTGACGCAGACCAGAGCAAGGACTGGAACCGGTGACACAGGAGTGTCGCAACGACGCGACATAGTGGCGTTGCACATTCTTCACTCTACAAGCGAGAGGGCCGTGTGGTGCGGAAGGGGAAGGGGGGGGAGGGGGGGGGGGTTGAACGGTAAGACGAGTGACGACCCGAACGGTCGTCGGCCTCCGCGAAACACTCTGGAGGCGGCACGGCGCAATTACATATACGGCACCGAAGATGGAACGGGCGCAGCAGGCACCGACGGCTTGGTGAAGGATGCCGCCCGGTATACACAGCCATGCACGCGAGGGACAGGAGAGGATGGAACACGCAAGCGCGCTGTCGCAGAAACGATACTCAAGCAGCTGGTGGACAGGCGCGGAATTTCCAAAGGAAAGGTGCGATGCTCGAAGAGAGGAATCTGACCGCCGGCTGCTCGCTGGGTCGGTCGGTTGGCAGTTCGATCGGTCAGTGGTCTTCCGGCCCTTTGCTTACAGGTCAAGGGGTCACGGAAGCCGCGCATGCGCGAGAGAGAGTGACGTGGGCGGACGCGAAAGCGGTTATATACATGATGTACACTCGTTTCTTTCTCAGCCTGCAAACGGCGGAGCGCTATTCGTCAATTTCGACCGCTTCACGTAACTTTGAATCCTCCGAATTCACTTGCCTCATTCGTCGAGCGCTTACATGGCCGGTTGGATGCATAGGAACTCTGCTGGGGTAGAACAAGCAGGATAAAAAACTGGCCAAAAGGATAAAAAAACTGGATAAAAAACAGCACGATAAAAAACTGGACAAAAAACAGATCAGCCTCGTAGAACAAGCAATAGCGCTTGAAAAGTAAAGGTGACTAACACTAAACCCACGTATTGGTTTGTACACTTCAGCCGTGGTCATGCAACATCGGGCCTGTGCTCGTCTTGGTCTATACACGCGACATTTAGCGCCATTCTAAGCTTACTACGATTCACTTCTCTGCACTGCACTGCAAAACGCCA
The DNA here is from genome assembly GCF_055824585.1 of Amblyomma mixtum. Lineage (NCBI taxonomy): Eukaryota > Metazoa > Arthropoda > Arachnida > Ixodida > Ixodidae > Amblyomma > Amblyomma mixtum. Next base: position 29,640,761 of record NC_143013.1, on the reverse strand, counting down.
AATAATTCTCGTTTTTTCCCGGGAAAACCTCACCACTTTCGCTCGGGAAAATGCAGATGTGCCATCTCCAAACGTGCCGCTGACCGAAAGAAATTATCGGGAGATGTGGCTGCGACCCAAAAAGCCATGGCTACCCCGGGTTCGAGTGCCGCTACAGAAGAGCTGTGCAATGCAGCACGCTTCGAAAATCCAGTACAGGGAAGCTCCTTGCGTTACATCCCATAAGCTTATCTCTAACCCTGAACGATATAAACCTTTTCAAAACAACTGTGTTTTCTAAGGGACCCTATAGAGAACGGACAGATTACTGAGATCCGTGAGAACAAAACGGTTTTTGTCCGGAAAAGACTGCCAAAACGTTTCTGCCAGCGGAGGCGCGCGAAAATGTTTCCACACAAATCTAACGCATGCACGTTGAGTGCCATTTGGCACGAACATCAGTGCGAAGTCCTTCGGCGCGATTCAATTTGACCACCGAGACGTGATCCATTTTATCTGCGCAGAAGTCGCGCCTTGAGAAACGCTTCAGCAACTTTTTTTTGTTTTATTTGTATTTTGTTTACTTTCAATTGTATTTTCTCTTAAACCCGCTGGGGAGATAATGTGACCTCATCTGACAACGGCGTTCGACGACCGGAGCTTCGGAGGAACCTTGTCTTGTCGTCGGGCGCGCGAACGCACACAGTAACAAGTGTTTGGCATCCTTTCAAGGCTCCTCGGTCCGGAAAAAGCATTATTTGATGCCACGGACCGGACGCGAATGTCCCTCGTCGCGGGTGTTCGTTTTTTCTACTTTTTCTACTAGCGGCGTCAATTAGGCGCTGGCTGTCTTCCCAAAATGAGCGATTGGCGGCACACTGATAAGAAAAACAAAAAAAAAAAAACAGAGGAAGAAGTAAATATGCCTAAGCGCAAAAAAAAAAAATGGAAGAAGTAAATTCTGCCTAGGCTCGCATCACGTCAAGCGAGAATCCCATGGTGATAATGAAAAAAAATAATGACAAAAATCAAGAAAGAAAGAGCCAGAGAAAATGCCGAGGGCGTCAGAGGGTCTTCCAAGAGTGAACTGCATGCATGTCCGATCCAAAAAAAAAAGGAAAAAGAAAACAAGAACAGCACTCAGTGATCAATTAAGGGTCCCTGCAATTCTAGCGGCATTTAAGCGACAATCAATTAAGCGACATTTTTAGGCATGTACTATTAATAAAGCTGCTAATTCAAACGGGCAATTAAGACGGGCTAATTCAAAAGGCATATCCCCGTCCTTTAGTTTCCTGGGACTGGTCACAGCGAAATGGTTGTTACCAAGACGAAAAACAAAGTGCGTTTAGTTTAGCTATACTGTGATATAAGGACAACCCTTCTGACATAAGACATCTGGTGCGCTGTCACACAGCATATACAGCAGCATATTTAGCAGCATATTTAGTAGAAGTATGTATAGCATATACAGCAACTATAAGGAGCACCTATACATACAACCATTCACATAAGGTGCACGTACGCAAGACTGAAATGTAAAATGGACGAAAAAGTTTTGGTTTTATGGGATTTAACGTCCCAGAGCGACTCAGGCTATGAGGGACGCCGTAGTGGAGGGCTCCGGAAATTTCAAGCAATTAGGGTTCTTTAACGTGCACAGAAATCGCACAGTACACGCGCCTCTAACGTTCCGCCTCCATCAAAATGCGACCGCCGCGGCCGGAATCGAACCCGAGTCTTTCGGGTTAGCAGCCGAGTGCCATAACAACTGAGCCACCGCGGCGGCGCACGGAAAAGTAATCGTATTCGGAACAGAGCTGCACGTAAAGACAAACATATCGGACAATACATGACCAGGGTATACATAAGGGCTGCGGAGCGCGGAAATGGCATCGCGAAGCGATTTTGGGCCTGGCCCATCAATGCATAGCAGCTCGAACAAAGGAACCCTCCCGTGCATGGTACGAAAAAACATGTATATCGCCTTCCTGCGCGACAATTCAGCGCACGCGAGAGACACCGAAGTAACGTATGTAGGCGTACACAGATTTTGCAGTTGCATCCGACCCACGCATAGTGGAGCAGCCTACGTGGGGTTCATTGAAGCAAGCCTGTCGCGATATCGCGGACTGGATGCGGCGATCCCAAAGAGAATAAGGAGGAGGGAAAAGAAGAATAAAGGAACAAAATGGCCAACGGGGTGCCGATGAAACTGGATAGCCGCGCGATCCGCTCTCGAAATGTGTGCCGCAAGTGCAACACCGTTGGCTTCCTCCCCGCTCCCGAGGTTTCTTGTCGTCGTCGCGGGACTTGGCTGCCAATTCGAGAGCCGCACGTACAGGAGGGGGCTTCCGGTGATAAGCAGGGCGTTGCTTACACTCCAGAAACCACGTGACAGCGTTCCGGCGCTCCGCATGACAAACGCCGGTACGTGACCGCCGTGTAAATGGTGCAAACGTGCAGTTACGCCTTGCAGCTCTAGTTTCACTCGTGCATACATATATGTGTGTGCGTGGACTTGTTTCTGTGTGCAGGAGACTGTAAGATATTTCCACCGCTCCCTCATGAAAAATAAAAAAATAGTTCCTCGGCGAAGTCTGCGAGAAACATGTCCCGTACGTTTCACGAACCACTCTAACTTATGACTACCGCAGTTTTGTACACAAATCAACTCGCTTACCTAAAGAGATACAGTTGCGCCGAAGACCTTGTGCGAAATTTCGCGAGCCGGCTTCTCGGCATACCGCGGCAGACCAAACCAAGATGGCGAGTCTCCAGTCATAAATGTAGTGAGATGTATTATTATAGAAAGTTGGAGTGCCAAGGGTGTGGAAGGGACTGCGAGACACAAAGTGGCAAGGTAAAAAAGAAAAAAAAAACGCGAGCACTCGCGTTGTGAACGCTGAAAGAGCATCGGTCAGCCATCTTGTTAGGATCAGTTTAGGTTCGCGGGAAAGCCCGCTTTTGTATATTTGAATCACAAACAATTTGTACTCAGATCTGAAATTTAAAAACTTCTCGCAAGGAAGAAATCCAGAATTTGAGGTCCCCCTAAATAGCCACCAAGTCCGGACTTCTGATTATATCGAGTTGACTCGAAGGCATTCAGTCAAAACAAGGTGGCAATATTTGTGCAAGCTTTGATGAGTTACGATGAAGCTGGCGCCGCATTCCACAGCGCGAGTGCATCATAAAAACACGCGGCAGCGCCGCAGCTTTTGCTCTTTTACGGCGCGCTAACAAAAGCACTTCACGGGAGCAAACACTGTATGATGCCTGGCATTGCCGCTACGACATGCCATTATCGCGTCACAGCATGAACACGAAGCATCTACTGTTTGCAGAGAAGGGATAGGTATGCGAAGCAGCACTCCATTGTTCGACACACAACAGTCGTTATCACCTCCAGTGGCGAACGTATACGACTAGGCGAGAGAGTTAAGAGTAGGGGAGGGCAACAGCTCAGCCAACAACAAACGGTAGAAGTAAATGCGACCTGTCACGTGCCAAGACTACGTCACCGCCTACGGCGGATGGGGCCGTAAAATAGCGGTCACTCCTACACCTATCTCCTCAAGCCAGTTACGTCTTTGCGTGGCAAAGACTCGATAGCAAAGGGTGCTGCGCGACGACAGAAGGAAGTTTTTTTTTGTTTTTTTACTTTTGTTGAAAGATAAGGCTCCTGCTTATACCTACACAGTGGTGGCGTCATGTATGGCGGGCGCTTACTCACTTATTCTGAGAAATGCCAGAGTGTTTCTACACAGCTGTGAACTCTCGAGCCGTGGTCATCGGGAAGGAACGCAATGACGACATTCGCAACACAAACTCTTGCCTTCAGACCACGCGCCAATGTTCCCAGGTGCTAGTGGTAGCGCGACGGCGCATGCGGGGATTTCACCGAACCTGTCCAGCTGGAAACGGTTATCCAGTTACGAACATTTTTAATTTACCTCCAATTTTGCTTTTGTGAAAACATTTCATACAGCTGCAGCAAGAGGTGGGTTTCTATTGTTGCGCGCCGCTCACCGACTTGATTAGAGTCGCCTCCATAAAAGTCGTTAACAGTTTCAGAATGTCATCAAGATTGAAGTTCCAAATCCCTGCGTTCTTCTGGCGTTCATTTTGACCCCGGCACATCAGCGTCACCTCTTGCTTTCGTACGTCGTTTCCGCTCATTGATAACAATTACGTCTGAGTCATAGTTAAACCTGTAATCCGATTAAACGTTATAGGATTTTTTTTTTTCGTTTTGAAATGTGAGACTATTTCTCTCCATAGTTTCTAGCGCGCGTTCGTTTTTAGTATAACAGCAGCGCTGCTCCTAAGACGCCACCGTCAACTCTTTAAAACTTAAAAAAAAAAATAGTTAAACAGGACCCTTGCGATTATATCGCACAAAAATGCTGTTCGCTGCGCGTGTGGCTTCACATGCTTTCCCCCGTGAGCACGACAAAAGCTCAGGTAAACCTTTGTCCTCCCCTCAAAGAAAATAAAGGTAAAATATAAATAAAATTATAGGACATTCCAGCCGCACTAATCTCTCCGGGAAACCCATCATCCTACACCGTAGCGGGGGCACGGGAGGGGCGCCTTAGAAAAGAAACCGTCCGCAACCCCCTTCCTCCCACCCGGTCCCCGTTCCATCCACATGGGGGTTAAAAAAAGAAAGCGTCCCAACGGTAGCCTAGCGAGGGGTCAATGTCCTTTACGGTCACTTCGCCCGTTGGGGGAAGCCGCGCTCACTCCTACCCCGATGCTCATGTTCAGCCTCGCTCGAACGTCGGACGAGGAGAGAGACGAAGCTGCCTCGAGCGAGCAACGAAGCTGTAAAAGAGTGGACGCGAGTGTAATCAACGCGCGAACATGAGCGGGACTGATGAGGTATGCGGGTTTCGGCACGACGCAAAGGAATACGAGAGGCACCTTGGATCGAATGCTTTTTCTTACACGTTTGAAGAGGCGGCCGGATTCTACATAAGCAAAGGCGAGTGAATCTCTTGCCTTGCCGTGTACAGGACTTCATGCAGGATCAGGAGGATAATAGTGAGCCACAGAACATTTTCCCCTTCGACTCACTTACATTTTAATTGGTGGAATGTTGCTGAGGGCGCACAGCAGAGCGAGGCATGTATGAGATGACCGAGGTCCCTCCGCATACCGCCTTCGAATGCACTGAGCCAGAAAAGACACGGCATGACAGGCGGCGGAACAAGCCGAGGATTAATCATGAGTGTGTGGCAGCAACAGATCTTCCTAGCAGTCACTGGTCGACGAATGATTTCGTTTCGAAAGCGCGAAATCTGTTGGTCGGTGAACCGCCTTCCAAAAAGTACGCGTGATTTTGAAGAAATTCCGGACCAGTTCTGAGCGAAAAGTTCGCAGCATAAGTTTAGTTAGAGCCCATAACGAAGGGGTTACGATGGAATGCGATCACTTCATTCCGCCAAACTCTCGAAAAATCTCTTCGCTTGTAAATGAACACAGCTAGTGACATACATGTTTCAAGCCATTGTATAGGATTCGAAGGCACGGGAGCTATATACTGGTGCAGGTTGCCTACTTGAGGCCTGTAAGGTATCACCGTTAAAGTTTGCTAGTTTGTTTCACAAGATATGTATTCAGTGCCAACAAATCGGATCAGGGCAAGCGTGTAATATGTCAAAGATTTGTCCAGCTTTCCATAAATCTACAAATCTCGATCGGCGCCGGATGACAGGTGTTAACTGAGCACATCGGAGGGAAGCTGTTTGTATTGGCTTGTTGCCGATGACAGCTCCACAAACTGAAAGCTGCAAACATCGAACACTGAATAAACCTGATGCTGGATTCACCATGCATTCTACGCGCCCATATGACCAATGTGGAAGCCGACGTACGGGCCTGTTACGAATGCGTGGCTCTGTACCACAATTCTCTTGTGGCTGTGCGAAGGAAGGTGGTGGTGGTGGTGGCGGGGATGTATACAGACAACAACGGTCGTGCATGCGACGTCCTATTCGCATTCTGTGTCCCACGGGGCACGGTTGAGGAGTTTTTGGAGACCTGCACAGGGAGGACAAGGAAAGGGGCACTCCGAAACAGCACGTCGGCACTCCTTCATTAAAAAGCCATTACACAGGCCCCGTGCACCTCGAAAAATGCGCCACCCCGTAAGCGAATAGAAAGCGCCGTCGCACCGACGCAGCCAAGGGTATGATGTCGCGCTTTTTTTCTCATCACCCCCCCTCCCCCCTTACCGCCCCCACACTCGCGTTTTCTGGTTTGTTGGATTTGTACATACAACCCCGAGTCAGGGTTTCGCCTTGTGTGGGCAGCGGCAGTTTTCTCGCGCGCATTTTGTCCTTGTTTTTTGTATTCTTTTCTTCCCGCTGCAAAGCTCTCCTGCGAGGGTCGCGTTTAAATGACGACGTGTGCTCGTCGACCTCGCGACATTTTCCTTCCTTCTTCGTCCCCCCCCCCCCCCCCCCCCCCCCCCACACACACACACTCCTAATAGTGGAACGCCCAGCGACGTCTTTGCAGTCGCCCGTCGAATGTAAGCGCGCTCGAAGTTCAACAACACTGAAAGTCGCTCGACGTTCAAGACGCCGATCTCGGCCGACTGCTTCATTTTCTGCGCGTCATTGTTTTTTTTTTTTACTTGACAC